>NW_026068160.1:224727-241624 GCF_014885135.2 Alexandromys fortis
TCAGGCAGGATGAGAGAAACAGAGGCTCAAACATGGCCTTTTGCTACCTTACATGGCTGGACCAGTCCCCAGTATCTTGGCATATAACTCCTCCCCCTGCATCCATCCATCCATCCACCCACCCACCCCCCCCCCCCCCCCCCCCCCCCCCCCCCCCCCCCCCCCCCCCCCCCCCCCCACCCACCCATCTGCCCGCCCACCCCAATCTCTCTCCACCATCATCCACTTTTCCATGCATCCAGCTACTCCCAAGTCCTCCCAAACACCCGCCTTCTTTCTAAGATCATCCAACTCCACCCCATCTACCTATTCGAATCCACTCACATCCTCAGCCACACCCCAATCATCCCTGAGTCCACTGATCTTCGTTCCAATCATTACGCAGCACTTATTGAGCAGCCCCACCTGGGGACAGGGGAGAGCTCATCTCTGGGGCCGCCCAGGAGGCCAGGTAGGGATCCCTGGGTGGGGCTTGGTGCTCACGTAGGAGAGTCTCAGGTGAAGGGAGCCCTGTGAGGCACAGTGTGTCTGGGAGGAAGGGTGGCAGGCATGGTGATGAAGGAGCCAACTGTCTGTCTCTTGGCACTGGAGGATGGGGGCTTACCTCATGCAGACAGGTGTACTGGACATGGTAGGGTGCCACCTTCTCCTCCCCTTTGATCTCCACACTGATGTGAAGCCGAATGGCCCCTGACACGGCCGACTTGTCTGTTCTCTTGTCTGTGGGTGGTGAGGGACATGAGGAGGTTCCAGGGAACCTGGTCTGCAGCCTCCCTGACTGTTGAGCTCCCCTGAGCCTGCCCTCACTCACCCAGATTGTACCACACATCCATCTCGCCACTGAGTGTCCGCACCTCGATGATCGTCTGCCCTAGGAAGTCATCCGACTCCCTCTTAAACCTCTGCTTCACGCGGGACTTGATGTCATCGTCTTCATCCCAGACGCGCACTTTGATCCGGTCAGAGGAGTTGTGGCACTCACTGTGTGGGGAGTCAGATTGAAGGGCTGGCCTCAGGCAGGTGCTCTGGGTCCCGCTTCAGAGACCCCTATGACTTGGCCCAGAAGCGAGCCTAGTTTGGAGCTGGGGACCCAGCCAGTCACTCACAAGTGGAAATTCTCTTCCCACACCGGGTTGAGGTTCCCATAGATGGTTTTTGTCCTTTTCTTGGTCTTCCCAACCTGGACAGTGACATAGGGATCACTGGATCCTGTCTTGTCCTTGGCCTGCAAACCCTGGGCACACACCACTGGAAGATACAACACAATGTGCTTTCAAGAGGGGAACTTGCCAAGAAGTCACTAGCACATGCCCAGGAGGCCTGTGCATGGGCCAGCCACAGAGACAGCCCAGCTGTCTTGCTAGAGAGTTGCCACAGACCCGCAAGCTGATATGTGCACCTATCAACCTACCCGTCCCTCTCTCCTGTCATTCATCCGCACGTTCAGTTCTGCAGCTACCCAGCCTTCTCTCCACCACCCACCCACCATCAACCTACTCACCCACCCGCTCACCCATCTATCTCCCCTCTTCCTCTCATCCACCTACCCAACCATTGATAGGCAAGCATGCACCCCTACCCACCCACCCATTTATGAGCCATGGGTGGGGCCACTTTCGTATGAATATGAGAAGACGCTTCCCTGAGGTCCTCAAGCTGGAGCCTTCCCTCTGTATTCTGCTTCCATGCAACCCTTGGTTACCTCTCCGGGGGCTGTCTGCGCATGCGCACCTGTGATGCTGATTTTGGCGGACCATTTGGACGTGCCGTCCAGCACACTCTGCTTGACAGCCTTCATCTGCTGTGTGTGGGCGCTCTTGGTGACGGCGAAGACCTCCTGGATCAGCTCGAAGATCTCGGGCTTGTTGCGCTCGCGGATCTTCATGCGGTCCTTCAGCACCATGATGATGTTCTGCGTGCGGTCTTCCGCACCATGCTTAGAGCTCTTCTCCGCCGCCCCTGCGGACGGGATGCAGATGCACCTGGCCTTGGTATCCCGCTATTCGCCTCCAACCCTCCACCCAGGTCAGCCCCCACAGGCCCTCCTCTGGCTATACTACGCCCTCTGAGGCTACTCTGACTTGGCCACTTACCGCCTAGTCTCCTGCCATCCCAGAGCCAATTCCCTTGAGTCTCCGCCCACCTCTGCGCCTCGCCCAAGGCATCGCCCCGTGATACACTCTATATTCCCTGTCCACTGAGTCCGGGGCCCTGACCTCACAGTGAGCCATACCTACACAAAGTCTCTGCCCGTGTCTGAGGCCAACTGAGGGCACACCCCTCTGCGATGCACCCCTCCAAGCCACACCCTACCCAAGCCGCGCTCCCTCCCTCTACTGTCACCGATCCATCACCGCCTGAGCACGCTCACGCAGCCTTCCTCTCACCGCCCCGCCTGTCAGATCGTGCACACTTTGCTGACCAGCCTTCAATTCCCTCACCCCTAAGACACAGTTGTAGGGCAGATGTGCCTTTCTCACCCAAAAGCCCCTGCGCAGACCAGCACCCTCTACCGCCTCGGCTCCTCTCCACTCCTGCAGCCTTACGCTCAACCTTCCTAACGCTTCGACACCCTTTAATAGTTTCTCATGTTGTGGTGAGCCCAACCACAAAATTATTTTGTTGCTGTTATGAGTCGTAATATAAATACCTGATATCTGATACGCGACCCCCAAAAAGGGTCGTAAACCACAAGTTGAGAATCGCTTTGCAAAAGTCCATGGAGCCCCTCTCCTAGCTTAAGTCCCGCCCACCAAACCACGCCCACTGTTTCTCAGTCTGCAGGACTCTAAACTGCCTGGCCTTGCCACGCCCACGATTCGCCCGCTGCAGCCTATCCACTCCCCCTCAGCTCACACCAGGCCTGGCCCTTCCCTCTCCTCTGGGGCCCCGCCCGCCCGCCCCACGCGGCCCCGCCCACCCTAGCCACACGGCCCCGCCCCTCACGCTGCAGGCAGTCGGCGTTGAGCAGGTCCTGGCACTTCTCATGGCACTTAACGCCACACTCGGTGCAGCGCATGCCCTGCCGCGCGATGCCCCACAGCAGCCCCTCGCACTCGTAGCAGTAGGTGGGCGTGGTGGCCGTCCACACCTCGAAGTTGTGCGGCGTGGTGCAGGAGATGGGGTAGATTAAGGCTTGTAGGGTCTTCTTGTAAACGTGGTTTTTCTGCAGGGAACGAGGGCCGCGTGGGGCTAGGGTGTCCCACGCCAGTCCCACGCCCTGCTCCTCTATCGCCACAGGGGCACACCTAGGGCCCACCCCACCCCCAACTCACCAGCTCCTCGTTGTTCAACGTGCTGGAAGCCAAGGCGGAGGTGATGCCTGCCTTCCGCGACTGGACCAGTGACTGTGGCGGGAAGGTCACCAGTGAGTGTGTGAATGCAATGCGTGTGGCACAAGCGAGGTCGCATGACGGGGCGGGTGGCACAAGCGAGGTCGCAGGACGGGGCAGGTGTCAGAGGGAATCCTGGGAAGTGAACTTCACACACCCAGAATGCGGGACTTGGGAGACACCAGCCAAGCATTGAGCAAAACTCTCAGCTGGAGCATGAGAACACCTGCTCTCCCGCCCGTGACGTGGGACTCACACGGTGCGGGGGGGGGGGGGCGCTGTCTGGGGAGAGACACACCCCCCCCTCACCATCACTCACCATAGCCTGGGGTCCCGGAAGCATGGGGATGGAAATCAGGCTACATTAGTCCCGAGGCCTGCCTGGGCAGTCCCTGGCCTCAGGGCCACCACAGGCAGTTGTACAGGTCGCACACTGCTCACAACGGTCCCACTGCTCACCAGATCGCTCACGAGGGGAATGGGCTTCCGTTTCCGGATGTCCGGCATACTGTCAATGATGATGAGGCCACCTCCTGGGCTGCAAGATACACAGGGAGAGTGAGCACCCAGGCCTGTTGCTGGGAAGGGCAGGCAGGACCCTTGACCTTCCCCTGCACTGAGAGTTCAGCTGCCTGGCAAATGAAGAAGCACTTCAGCCCACACCTAGGGGGTGATTGTTTGGGCTGCCGGTTCTCTTATGGGTAGGTTGGCATAGACTGGCAACCCTTACACAAAAGGATTAAACAGGCAGTAACTCAAAAGGCTGAGGCGGGAGGACTTCCTAGGCACAGCGAGACCCCGTTCAAATAATAATAGTTGCTAGGTGTAGTGACACGTCTTTAATCCCAGCACCTGGCAGGCTGAGGCAGGCGGGTCTCTAAGTTTGAAGCTAGCCTGGTCTACAGAGTGAGTTCAAGGACATCCAGCGCTGTTACACAGAGAAACGTTGTCTTGCAAAGACCAAAACCAAAGAAAGAAAAATCTCCCCATATTCAGGACGTCTCCCTACTCACCCGCCTTTGAACCACAGGGACTTCGACATCTCTCCTTCTCCTCGTGCCTGCAGGAAAGACAGACAGACGCAGTGGTCAGTGGGGTCAACCCTCTACTCCCAGGTCAAGCTGTATGCCCCGTCTGTCTCCCACGTGGGTGAGGAGTCAGGAAAGCCAGTCCTGCACCTCCTCTGTACCCCCAGGCTTTCGGGGCTCAAGTCTGTAAAAGCAGGCTGCAAGACACAGAGCACCTGTCAATCAAACATCATCTGTCAGCCCTAAACTTGTGACATCATTTTCCCATAGAGTCTCGTTGGGCTCTTTTTTATTTTATTTTTTGACCAGGTTTTACTAGGTAGCTCCCACTGACCTTGAACTGCAATCCCCCTGCCTCAGCCTCTCAAATGCTGTGATGATAGTCCTATGCCATCACATCCAGCTAAACATCTCTAATCTTTTTTAAATTATGTTTATTTTTATGTGTATGGATGTCTTGTCTGCATCTGTCTGTGTACCACATGTGTGTCTAGTGTCCACAGAGGCCAGAAGAGGACGTTGGGTCCCTTATAACCAGAGCCATAGACAGATATGAGCTTCCATGTGGTGCTGAGACTCGTACCCAGGTCCTCTGCAGTCAGTGCTCTTAACTGCTGAGCTGTTTCTCCAGCTCTATTTCTCTCTCTCTCTCTCTCTCTCTCTCTCTCTCTCTCTCTCTCTCATTTTTTGAGACAGGGTTTCTCTGTGTAATAGCCCTAACTATCCTGGAACTTGCTCTGTAGATCAGGCTGGCCTCAAACTCACAGAGATCCGCCTGCCTCTGCCTCCCAAGTGCTGGGATTAAAGGCGTGCACCACGACCGCCCGGCTACATTCTCTTCTTAAATGGAGAAGAAACCTGGTTTGGAATATCTGCACTATGACGTAGGATGATCTAAGCATCTGGCTTCCTGATGCTCCAGCCCAGTTTTGATGGGTGTGGAGCCAGGGGGTCAGAACAGGGCCAGGCCCGGGAGAGTCCAGGCAGTGACCTTCCCAAAAGTCTGTTGTCAAGCAGGGTGTGGTGGTGGTGGGCATGATATCGTTGAGCAGAGTCACGCTAGTGTGTGGTGATGAAGTCTTGGTGGGCGTGGCCTCCATGGCAGCCGTGGACAGGTGATGCATGGGCTGCGCCTATCACTTACCTCCTGCAGCTGCATCCGCACCTTGTTGAAAGCTCGCAGCCAGTTAGATTTGGCCCTGGACATGGCGTCTTGCCCTTCCTGGCCCTCCTCATCCTCTCGAGACCTGAAACTAAGCCAGGGAAGGCAGACAGAGGCTCAGAATGTTTCTAAGGAACCCTGACCTCCTGTTCACACTCTGCCCACCCACTGGGCAGCCCTCCAGGGCCCACAGAGCCCTCTGCATCCTGGCCTGATGAGTGCCCTGTACCTCAGACCTCCAGATACCTCTCTTCAACCTTGGGGGGCTCGGCTTCCTGTGTGCGTTCTGCTGCTGCCATCTCTTCAGGGGTGGTCGGCTTGGGGATGCCCTTGGCCACATCAGGGGCTTCTGTGGGCACAGTCGGGACCTTATCCTCCTTCTGAGGTGCAGACGGTGGGAAGCTGATGCGCTTGAACTCTTTGGGTTCAGTCACAGTAGTGTCTTCCTGCTGGGCATAGCTAGCCAGGTCATCGGGCACCTCCTCCTCCTCCTCTAACTCTTCCTCTAACTCCTCCTCCTCTTCTTCCTCTTCCTCCTCCTCCTCTTCCTCCTCGGGCAGCTCCTCATCTTCCAAATCCTCCTCACCCTGGTCCCAGTGGGGCGAGTCCTTGTGGTAGCTCACGGAGCTGTGGCAGGAGTGATAGGAATCGCGGTCCCTTTCGTCATCCAGCTCCGAGCCTTGTAGGCTGTGCTCATCGGGGTCGAAGTCCTCACTCAGCTGAGAACTACCCTGGCTCAGCTCCCCGGAGGAGGCATAGCGGCTGCTGCCTGTGGGGCTGTGGAAAAGCGATCAGACCTCGGCCACACCGCCAACCCTGTGCACACACCGTTCACCCAGGGTGTGCTCAACACACTCCCACTCAAGGTCTGTGGAGCCACAGCAGCTCTGTGGTCAGCACTGACTTTGGTGTGCTTGCTGCTGGAACACGGACCACACACCCACTCATCATGGACTGAACACCTACTGTGGGCTCATTCTTTTCTGCCCCAGGAACACAGACCTCCTCTTTGACCCACACATGTGTTTAGCGTGTATTAAGCACCTAGTGAGTGTATGTGTGCCCCTGCTTGGCACGCGTGCTGCTGGCTTGACTACGACATACGGACCCTTACTCTCCTGGCACAGACTCAGTCATTTCTACAGCCCAGCCCTGGACTCTGGCCATGTCCAGTCTTCCATTATAAGCTCCTAATGTTTGCCCTAGATCCTCCCAGACATAACCTGTCCCTGCTTATGGCAACCACTGAACACTCATTCTAACACTCATTCAGTCATTCAACAAACCTGCTATCCTCAGGAGTGGCGTTGTAATGTGGGAACCCCTGAAACCCTTATTTGTCATTTAAATGTGTTGGCTACACATCCGGGGCTGGAGACTAGATAGACGGGACGTCAACCAAGGGAGATAGCACACTCTCCCTAGTGGTGAGGTTCCACACTGCCCTGCAGGGAGGGGTGCAGGGAGGGGGGACCCGTCCCCAGCTGCAGTCCACCTCAGGCTTGCTCCCCCTGCTTGCACTAAGGGTGGACTTGGCGGCACCAGGCTTTTTTCCCACTGCCTCCCCTAGTCTGAGTCTGGATCCGTTCCATCCTTGGGCCCCGTCTCCGCCCATTCGCCCAGGGTCTTTCTGCACCTGGCAGCCCCCAGTCACACTGCTCTTTGTCCCTGGCGGAAACTTTATTTGGCCTTTAAGGGAGACTCCAGCTGTCCTCCAGAAAGCCCTCCCCGATGTCCCTGACCCCACGGCAGGACCCAGTTCTTTCCTGCACCTGCACCAGCCAGCACTGACCACACTAGGCAGCGTGGCCTGGTTGGAGGCTGGTCTCAGGAGACAGACGGATTCTGTCCGTTTCAGCTTCCAGAAAACCATTTAAACCTCCGTAGCCTGTCCACAGCCAAGCTTAGGGGGTTCACACACCCTGTTCCACCGTCCAGCCCCCAGAGATGTGTGGGAGCTGATAGGATGCTTGCTGATTGGCTGGTGAAGTGCCTGGTTAGCATGCGCGGTGGAATACCTGTACTGCCTGCTTGTAGTGCCCGGTTAGCATGCCTGGTGAAATGCCTGGTTAGCACGCGCAAGGCCTTGGCTTCCATCCCTAGCGTAAACCGCAAGTGGTACACGCCTTTATTGCAGCATTTGGAGGCAAAGGCCAGGAGCTCGTGTAGCCAGTGTTTTAAAAGGGGGCATAGCCGGGCGGTGGTGGCGCACGCCTTTAATCCCAGCACTCGGGAGGCAGAGGCAGGCAGATCTCTGTGAGTTCGAGACCAGCCTGGTCTACAAGAGCTAGTTCCAGGACAGGCTCCAAAACCACAGAGAAACCCTATCTTGAAAAACCATAAATAAATAAATAAACAAATAAATAAATAAATGGGGGCATGCACACAGGATAAGAAGTGGCACCTAGTGGGCTGGAGAGATGGCTCAGAGGTTAAGAGCATTGCCTGCTCTTCCAAAGGTCCTGAGTTCAATTCCCAGCACCCACATGGTGGCTCACAACCATCTGCAATGATATCTGGTGCCTTCTTCTGGCCTGCAGGCATACACACAGACAGAATATTGTATACATAATAAATAAATATTTTTTTAAAAAAAGAAGTGGCACCTAGTCCTCGTTTGGTTTTTCAAGACAGGATGTCTCTATGTAACCCTGGCTGTCATGGAACTCAGAGATCCCTTCCTCTGCCTCCTAAATGCTGGGATTAAAGGCGTGCACCACCACTGTCCAACTTGTTTTGCTTTTTGAGACAGGGCTTCATGTAGCCCAGGCTAGCCTCCAACTCCCAATGTAATTAGAATAGCTGTGAAGTCCTGATCCTCCTGCCTCCCCATCTTAAATAAAGGCTCTGGTGTTAAACAAAGCACCAGGGACCAGTAAGATAGCTCAGTGAGTACAGGTAGGTGCTCGCCACCAAGCCTGGCGACCTGAGTTCAATGCAGGGACCCACAAGGTAGCAGGAGAGAGCAAAAAAGTTGTTGTCTGACACCCCACATACACACCCCCATAATACATGCCCCCCACTAAACAAAAGAAACAAATATAAATAAAAACATTCCGTGAGATCGGTCCAACTTGACCCAGGCAGGCCTCCTAAGTGGTGGGATTAAAGGCATGCACCCCCAGCCCCCAGCCACCTGAGTGCCCGAGGCTCTGAGAACTCCTCATAACTGTGCATGGAGTCACTGTAGGACTCCCGGGACCCCAGAGGGGGCGGCCGCACGGAGTACTGGTGCACAGAGGCATTGGGCTGCGATGTCGTGTAGTAGGGTGGCGGGATGCTGTTGCTGGTCTCACTCCGATAGTCGCTGTCCCGGTCATCCACCGCACTGTCGGGGTCCTCATCTGCAGGAGGAAGGAGTGGGCACAGTGGGGCTTTACCAACCTCCAGGCTGGGGCATCTTCATCCTCTGCTACCCCACCCCTTGCGAGGGCTGCAGAGCAGGGAGGACCAACACCCAACTGTCATCTGGGAGGACATGGGGACCCAACTATGTCATCTGGGAGGATTGGGGACCCAACTGTGTCATCTCAGAGGACATGGGGACCCAACTGTGTCATCTGAGAGGACTTGGGGACCCAACTGTGTCATCTGGGAGGATTGGGGACCCAACTGTGTCATCTGAGAGGACTTGGGGACCCATCTATGTCATCTGGGAGGACTTGGGGACCCAACTGTGTCATCTCAGAGGACATGGGGACCCAACTATGTCATCTGGGAGGACTTGGGGACCCAACTGTGTCATCTGGGAGGATTGGGGACCCAACTGTGTCATCGGGGAGCAGGACTCACTGTGTCCCCTCTAGAACAGGGACCTGACAACAACATCATCTAGGTTGAAGAAGGCCTGAGCAGGGATGGGGATTTAGTTTTTTTTTCAGAGCCTGGACATGGACCCCTCAGGCTCACTTCCTAGTGCAGGGCGCCCTCTAGTGCCCTAAACATCCTGACACTCGTTGGCCACACTGACCCAAGCACCCTGCTGCCCAACCATTTTCTCCACCGAGTTATCTGGCTTGTGTCTTTGGCTAAAGGGGCATTCTCTGACCCAGACTCTCACAGACCAGTTGTTTATTCTCAGCTCAAACTGTGTAAGCCCTCCAAGTAATGATTTTTTTTTCTAGACAACGCTATTTTGGACAGGAAAGCCATCTCAGTTGGAGTCTGTGTTTGTTTGCCAGATGTTTATTAAATTATTATATTGCATCTGTCCATTGTGGGCACAGGTAACACAGCATCTGTGTGGAGGCCAGAGGAATATTACAGGAGCCAGCGCTCACCTCCTAACATGCGGCCCAAGGAATCGAACTCAGGTCGTCAGCCTTGGCTGCGCCATCTTGCCTGCCCCAACATATGGTTTTTGATCCAACTTCCTGCATCTGCCTAAACATTTCCAGCCCGTTTGGTTTTGAAGCTTTGGGCTTCATTAGCTTCCCAGTGTCCTAGTAACACCTTCTGCCAGACCGAGGTTTTAACCAAAAGTATCTGTGCTTTGGACACCTGGTGCTGGAACCAGGGGCCTCACGCATGTTGGGCTGGTGTTAGGAATAAGGGCAGGAATGGTTTGGGGTCTCTGCCTGGCTGCTGTTGACACCTGGCCCCGCTCCCCCACATTTATGATATGGGCCACTTCCAGGGCTACAAGGGGAACAGAGGCTGAGATGTAGGGTGAGGTCACACATGGGGGCAGGTGGGGGCCCCACCTGCTGCTGGCCTTGCATAGCTGGAAGCCCCACCTCTGACCCCGCAGGGTCCCCAATGCCCTGTGCAGTGTAGTAAGGAACCTTGGGGTCCCTGAGGGCCTCGGGGTCAGTTACTTACTCTGCTCTCCCCAGCCAAAGTAATTCCAGTTACCTACAAGAGAACAGCCGCAGGTAAGCCAAGCCATCTCCCTCATCCCAGGCCCCACCCGGTCCTGGGACCTTGAGGTGGGGGCAGGCTACCCTTGGCTTCTGGCTGTCATTCTAGGTCAGTGCCTCCCAATGCCCCCCACATCGCCTCCAGCACAGGAATTTTCAGAACACAGGGACTGCGCCCCCTCTCGGTCTGAGGACGGATGGGGTCTTTCATCAGCTCTCTTGGGCTCCCCAACCAGGCAGGTTAGTGAGCTCCAAGGGGTCCTCCTGCCTCCATGTCCTGGCACCATGCCCAGTTTTGACAGGGGTGTCAGGAATCTGTACTCAGGTCCTGTGCTTTGTCACAAACTCTTTACCTGCTGAGTGAGCCATGTCCCCAGCCCTAGGTCTTCTGTCTACATAATTTCTTTTTTTTTTTTTTTTTGCTCAGAGAGGGTGAGTGAGCAGCTTGAAGTCACAGAGCCTCCCATTGGCAGGGCCAGAGACACAACCATGCTCTCCATATACCCTAACACTACACATCTCAGAAAAGGTTGTAGGGTCACAAGGCTACCCCCATGGTGGCCTGTTCCAGGACATGGGTGACTGACGAGATGCCCCCAGGGAACCCCACTGCTGTCCCATTCCCACCGTCCTGGGTGGACAATGAGAAGAGGAAGGCCACACGGGGCGGGTAGGGACCTCAGAGAACTCAGGAGCTGACGCCTCTGTGCATGGGGACCCATCCTGGATGTGTCTGGGTGTCTGAGGGACTCGAGCCCTGGGCAGGATCATGTGTGGCTTGGCTGTGGCTTCTGGCTGCACACCAGACTTGGGCCGCTCTGCCAAGCTGTTGGCCATCGGCTGTGTGGCCTTGGCCTGACCCCAGGGTGCAAACCTCTAGACAGGATGGTGACTACCGTCATGCCATGGAGGAGAGGCACTCACAACACTGGCTGCTGGGCACAGGCAGCGGCTTGTCCGGCTGGTCCTGGAAGGAGTACTAAGGAGGGGACAGTGTGTCAGAGGACAGTGGCGACACGGGCTTACCCCCAACAAGCCCTCTGCACCAGACTGTGTGCATCCATGGAGCTGGATGGGGAGACAGAGAGTGCACCCAAGTAGGAATAGGCAGTGGCCCATCTCCCGTCCCCACCCATCCAGGACACCGCGTGGGTCTCTGCTGTGGGACACAGACGAGAGCCAGCCTGAAGCTGGGCTGGCAGGGAGGATGGGACGAGAGGTTGGGGTGGCTGGGTTCTGTCTGGAGCATTGGGAAGCCAGCTACAGGCAAGCACAGCAGGCAACAGCCGCTGTTGGGTGACACACCTCATCCTGGTCGCGCATGGCGTTCAGCTGCTCCAGCTTCTTGGCCCAGTATCGTGCCTCCTCCTCGGGGATGTCTGCGAGCAAAGCTGCCATGTCCTGGATGCCAGGGACACCTGGCCTCCCTCCCTCAGGCTCTGGCTGGGTGGTGTGGGGAGCATCCTGGGGAACCTCAGGAATGGATGGAGGTGGGGAGGGTGGGAAGGCAGGGGCAGGAAGGAAGGAAGGAAGGAAGGAAGGAAGGAAGGAAGGAAGGAAGGAAGGAAGGAAGGAAGGAAGGACAGAATCGGTGCATGGTGCCAGCAGAGAGCCTCGCATTTATTCATTGCTTTACTGACCCTGGGGCCCAAAGCTAGGGGCTCTGAAATCGGGGAAAGATCCCATTCCCCCCATTCCCAGCTGACAGGAGGCCTATGGGTAATGAAGCAGTGCCATCCGGGGATCTATATGGGTTGGGAGGACCCTGAAGTACACAGCCTCCGCCATCTCAGTCCCCATGAAGGGACACTGGTCAGGCCATGTCTGTGGACTCACCCAAGGGCAGCTCAAAGTGCACATCTAGGAGGATGCGGTGGAAAGTGGGGTCCTTGGTGCCACAGATCTCACTGTCTGCCATGATGGCCTGAGAGTCCAGCGTCAGCCACTCTCCCGGACCCTCCTGTCATTGGTGAAGGCATGGGGCTAGAGTCAGAGCCCCCAGGAAAGGGCATGGCCACTCACTGGCCTCTTATCCCAGTCCCCTGCCACTTCACAGGTGAGGGACTGTTCCACCCTCAGGAACGAGACCCCCCACACCATTCTGGGACATGAGCACTGTGGGCACCTGAGGACCACTCTGACCCTCAGTTTCTTTATTGTTCATGCAATGACAGTCATCCGTGAAGGACACCATCTACCCTCACACCTGTGGTCCCCGTCTACGCTGTTTCTGGTTCTTGGTGTCAGGGGGGTTCCTTTAGCCCCCTCATTCACTTATTTAAAAACAGATTCCAGTGTCTTGTCAAAGCCTGGTCTACCCTGGGTGGTGCTGGAGTCCTCAGGAGGCCCTAGTCACTAGTTTGGCTCCTGAGGAGCTCACAGTCCAGGGATGCAAAGCTAGACACAGATGCCCAGACGCTCAAGGCCAGGAAAGAGCCGGTTGGATCCTTAACTGAGACTAAATCCTTGGCTGGGATGCAGACACAATGGGGAGCCTCCAGGGACAACTCTGGAGACCCCAACTGAGACTGTGGGGGGCAGGGGAAGGCAAGTCTCAGTTTCTTTAGACCCCAAGGCCCTGGGCCTCTGCAGGACTCTCCCACCCCTCCAGTCATTCACCTCGTTGGACTGGCGAATTGTCCGCAGTGGGATCCACACAGTGCCCACCATAGTGTCCCAGATGAGACCCTTGTTCCACACCTCCACCGTCAGGCCCAGATCCAGGCGGTTGATCTCGCTGTGTGCACAGGAGGTGGGGACGTAAGGGGGGTGGGTAGGGGAGAAGAGAGGTTCAGAGAGGTCAGGGCACTGGCCTGAAGACACACACAGAGAACTGCAGTAGGAAGCCGGCCGGGAGGAGACCAAGTGTCCGGAGAGGTGACACAGTGGTTTCATTTTCTGGAGGAAAACTGAGGCCTTTGGAAAGAGCATCTAGCTCAGACTATCACAGGCGGCCAGAGGTGCATCCAGGAGGGAAGAAATGGGGCAGCAGAGACCATCACATCCTCTGTCTTACTGGCCCTTCATCGGGTCATGAGGCCCTGACAACGCTGGGGGACAAGGGACACACACCTCCATAGCAGGTCCTGGCCAGACTCCTCTAAGGTGTAACTTGGGGTTGGCCATGCCTGAGTCCACACGCCGGCCAACCCTATGCCAGAGTGACTTCTCTGGGTCTCCTTTTCCTCATCCATAAAATAGAACTCACCACAGAGACCCCAATCAGGGTGATGGACGTGATTGATTTAAAAGAATGAAAAATCTCAGAATGGGGCGCAGCCTGGTCACTAGGCATCAGGAAAGATGGGACAAGGAACAGGTGTTTTGGTGCACATCTGTAATCAGGAGGCTGAGGCAAGAGGATCAGGTTTGGGGTCATCTTTTATTTTATTTTTTTTTAAGATTTATTTATTTATACAGTATCCTGCCTGTAGGCCAGAAGAGGGCATCAGATCTCATTACAGATGGTTATGAGCCACCATGTGGTTGCTGGGAATTGAACTCAGGACCTTTGGAAGAGCAGTCAGTGCTCTTAACCACTGAGCCAACTCTCCAGCCCCGGTTTGGGGTCATCTTTAACCATATAGTTAGGCCAGTCTGGGCTGCATGAGATCCCGTCTTCAAGATAAATAAAACAGCCCAGTGGAGAGGTCACTTTGTAAAGTGGGCTCTGTGGCCCTGCCTGGCTGGGGGTGCAGGAATTCAGCAACAAGTATTTGCTGAGTACCCTCCCCCTGTACTGTACCTGCGGAGGTCACATGGGCAGAGGCAGTGGGGTGGGGAGAAGGGCCAGGGGGTAGCATTTTGGCAGCAGGTCGGGGAAGGGGTCCTGGAGGGGTGGCCAGTTGAGAAGGGCATCTAAGGAAGTGAGGAAGCCGCTGGGGCCGTGGGGGGGGATCAGGCACAGTTTTATGTAAATGACATTGAGGAGGCTTTTAGCGTTTATAACCTTTCCCACTGCCTGGAGGGGAAAAGACGGGGGGGGGGGCGTAAGGGAGGGCAGAGGGACCGGACTAGGGATGGCGCAGAAGGGAGCAGAAAAGCGGCAGCTGTGGCCATGAGCGGGTGGGCGGGCTCTCTGTCGGGAAGAGTAGTGCGATGGGCGTGGCTTCATGCAGGAAGGGGAGAATGGGGGTGAGGGTGGGGGGGAGGATGACCACACTGGGTGGGGGCTGGGACAGCCGTGTTAAGGGAGCCTGTCTGGGGGTAGGGTCTCTGGTGAGGCGAGGCGGGGCCTGCTGAGGTGGGGTTTGTTTGGGCGGGGTCTGCGGGCACGTCCTAAGACGTGACCTGTGGGTTTGCTGTGGATGTGGCCTGGAGCTGTAGTCTATAGGGGGTCTCTAGTGGTGGGGGTGGGGAGAAGGGATTGGGACTGGGGCAATGAGTGTGGTGGGCGGAGCCATGTCTGAACTGGCCTGTGGGCGGGGCTTGTGGTAGGTAAAATGTGGGTGGAGCGGCCAGAAGAGGGGAGGTGGAGCCTGCGGTGGGGAGGAGGGCGGGGCCTCACACTCACAACATGAAGTCCTGTTCCCAGCTGGGCTGGCTGCCTCGCACAGCGATGGTAGTGCTCTTCACGTTCTGCACCTTCAGAGTCACGTATGTGTTGAACTTCTCTGCAGCAGAGAGTGGGACAATGGCCGGCTGTCCCCTCTCAGGTCCGTGTGCTCACCTCACCCCAATGGTGGACCGGCAAGCCCGGGTCCCAGAACCACCAGATACCATCCATTCTTACATTGGGTAATGGAGGCCAAGTCTAAGGGGTTTGGTTTTCAGCTGGGGAGACTGAGGCCCCAGGAGGACTGACAGTCCTTGCAGGAAGATGACCAGTTGAAGGCCAGCCTCAGCTACAGTCCCAAGCTAACAAAGCCAGCTCAGTGAGACCCTGTCTTAAAATATGAAAGGGACAGAGCTCGGGCTGGAATTTGGGGCTGGCGGTGTTCAGGCCTAGGGTTCCACTTGTATCTCAAGTACTCCCTCACCCTGCCTCCCTCCCCAAGAGGATTGCTGGCCTGGTTGGGGAAAAGGCTCATGCCTGGGATGAACCTGGCCACTGCATGGCAACAGGTGCCAAAGTCCCTCCTCAGGCCCAGGAGACCAGACAAGAAAAGACAGAAAGACAGGGCATGGGGACAGTGAAGGACAGCCAGGACAGGACACTTACCTTGGGCACCGTCAAACTTGGCTTTTTTGACTGTGAAGAGACAAGAGTGCGCAAGAAGGTGCAGGGAGGAGAGGGAGAGAGTCATGCAGAGATGAAGATAGGGATGGAGAGATACAGGGAAGCAAGAGAGACATAGGAGAGAGAGGTAGGCAGGAGGTTAAAAAGAGGTGTCAGGTGGAGAGGAGGAGGGAGAGGAGAAGGGAAGTGGGAGAAGAGGAAGAGGAAGAGGAAAGGGAAGAGGAGGGGGAGAGAGGAGGAGGTGAAAGAGGAAGGAGAGGAGGAGAGAGGGGGAAAAGGCCATCAGAGAGAGCAGGAGGTGTCTGGCCCATGGGCGCAACCCTCCCCTTCCCTCAGGCTCCCTGTGGCTCCTTCCCTCCAACCCCAATAAAACTGGACCTGGGGAGATGACAGGCCTCCCCTAAGAGGCCTTGCAGGATGACATAGACATATGGGGTTCTGAAACATTCCCTGTGACCTGCAGGGTCAGAGGTCCTGGCTGAGGTGTCACCTTGGGCTTGACACTCAGCACTGCAAAGCCAGTTGGAGGCAGAGCCCATGAACAGATGACCCATCCCTCTGTGTCTCCAGCTGCCCTTTCCTTCCCTTCTGAGATGTGTGTAGACAGTGTGCAGGTCCCACCAGCCCTCGCTCCCAGAAGCCATCACCACAGCTGGCTCCTGGTAACAGTGTGGACACTCCATGAGAGACAATATTGTGCACATGGCCATTTTTTACTTCAGAGATGGCATCACACCCTCCCATTCCAGACCTTGAGGTCCTATGTGAACTGTGCTATCACCAAGCACCTGCTGGAAAACTCAGTTTGTAAACACCAACAGATTTGATACTGTGCCTAGCACACTTGGGACTGTGCAGCATGAATGGAGGACTGGACACTGTGGGAAGGGAACAGAGATGCAGGCCAGATAGAGGAGCTGCTGTGTGACCAATGGCTAGTGAGTGAGCTCCTGCGCCTATCCTCAGCTCACTTTCTCCAGCTGATGTCTCCCCTGCCTCCCCCCCCCCCCATGTTCTCCTCTTCCTCCATGATCCTTGGCCCCTATACTGTGGCCTCTGTGGCTAGAGGATAAAGGCTGTTGGGGTCCCCCCACCCCCGTTCTGGCTGAATGCTTGGGGCTCTGACATCAGGCTAGGACCCCAGAGACCCAGGACATGGGCAGGGAGTCTGAAGAGGGAAGGGTATTGAAGTGGGGGGAGAGCCAGGGTGGGGGAGGAGCCGGGGGGAGGGTGGGTAAGGGTGAGGTCTGGAGCCTGCTGTGGGGGTTTCTAGGATAGGGATGGAGTCTGAGAGGGTACCTGGGGGATGGAAAGGGTGTCTGGGAGAGAGGGGAGGG
>NW_026068160.1:241924-272286 GCF_014885135.2 Alexandromys fortis
GCCTGGGGAAGGGAGAGGGTGTCTGGGGGAAGGGGAGGGTATCTTGGGGAGAGAGGAGGGTTTCTGGGGAAGGGGAAAGGTGTCTGGAGGAAGAGGGTATCTGGGAAGGGGAGGGTGTCTGGGGCAGGGGATGGTGCCTGGAGCATGGAAGGGTGTCTGGGGGAAGGGGGAGGTTGTTTGGGGGAGAGGGGAGGAGGGTGTCTGGGGGAGAGGGGAGGGTGTCTGGAGGAAAGGGGAGGGTGTCTGCGGGGCAGGGGTGGGTTCTGGGGGTAGGGAAAGGGAGTCTGAAGGACCCAGGTTTGGGGAGTGGAAGGTGGAGCAGGCTAAAGCAGCAACTCTATTTGCAGTATCTCCCTCACCCATGGCCACCAGCTTTAGCGCCACGCTGGGGTCAGCTGCGGAAGCGCGCCTCGGCTGCCTAGCTATTTATAACTCGGGAGACCTGGGCAGGCACTGGGGATTCAGGTCCCTGCCCTCACATGGCCTCAGTTTCCCCGACTGAACGGAGGTGGAACTGCCCCTCACTCGGGTCTCTTGTCACTGGCACTATTTTTACTTCCTGCCAGCAGCCTCAGATGCTCAGATCTATTTTCTGATTAAAAGCAGCAACTCTCCTGGGGAGACTTGTCCGGGTTCACTGGGGCAGTGTGGGGGACCCAGCCACTAGGGAAGCTTCTGGAAGGCCACAGGGCATACTAAGCAAGACCATCAGACCTTTCAGGGAGCCGTACATGACAGCAATAGAGACTCTGGCTGCTGACTGGGCACAGGACTGCGCCCCCCCCCCCCCGCCATTGCATACTGAAGCAGATGGGGGCAAGCAGGGACAGTCGCTGTGGGGAGGTCCCTGTTGTTGGATGGTATCGGCGGGGCGGCGATGAGGCAGCTAGGGACAGAATTTTGCAAAGGATTCTGGGAAAAGAGGAAGATCAAGGACCTCACAGAAGGACCGTGACCCAACCTTCCTCTCCAGTTCACAGCCAGCCAGGGAGTCCTCAGCTCCTCCCTACTGTGTGGCTGTGTGATGGACCTCTCTCTGGGGCTCAGTCTTCCTCATCTGTGAGGTGAGGGGAGATTGCTATGATGGATAGACAGGTTTGACTCGGGTACTACTCCGGTTTCAAGGAAAATTCACCCCCATACATTCATGTTCAAACCCCCATTCTTCTCACCTTATTCATGAAGTAGTTATGGAAACTTTAAGATACACACTTGTCATCCTCGAACTCCAGAGATTAAGGCGGGACAACCAGGAGTTCAAAAACAGCCTCTACTACATAGTGAGGGCCAGCCTAGGCTACACGAGGCCCAGCTTTCGGAACAAATGGTAGGGTCAGGGTGCATCAGAGGGAGTTCAGCCATTAAGAATGCTTCTCTCTCTCTCTCTCTCTCTCTCTCTCTCTCTCTCTCTCTCTCTCTCTCTCTCTGTCTCGGACCCGGAACTCACTCTGTAGACCTGGTTGGTTTTGAACTCACCCAGATCACTTGCCTCTGCCTCCTGAGTTCTGGGATTAAAGTTGTGCGACATTGTGCCTGGCTAAAATGAATCTTTTTCATTTTTAAAGGAAAACTGGAGGAAGGAGCTGGGGAGCTAGCTCGTGGGTGCATGTAAAGAGATTGCTATGCAAGAACTAAATAAGACCTGAGTTCCAATCCCCAAGACCCTGGCAAAGAGCCAGCGGGGATGGCAGGTTCAAATGAACCCTGGAGTCAGTGGGGCCAATCAGTGAGCTGAGTTTCAGTAAGAGATCCATCTGATTTCGACAGACAAAGAGGGAGGGAGGCTTTAGCAGGAATGTTGACTGCGGCCAAGCCTGATGAAAAGAGCAGACTTCCAAAAATTATTTTATTCACCTCCACACGCACACACACACACACACACATATATATATGGCTTCTTGCAAAGTCAGGTGAGATCACAGGTGGACAGACTGCTTGGCCTGTCTGCCTGTGAACAAGTGTGCTTTGGGAGGTGGGAAGTATGGTCAAGTATATGGCTGTGTTGGGATGGGATGGGATCTTCCTTACTATATTTTATTCTTGCATGTGTGCCAGGGCTCATATAGCGCAGACTGCCCTCAGATGTAGATGAGAATGACCCGATCCCCTGCCTCTGCCTCCCAAGTCCTGGGATGAGAGGTGTGTGCCATCAGGTCTGGTTTTTGTTTATACTGCAAGCACTGCACCCACGGAGCTGCAAGCACTGCACCCACGGGGCTGCAGGCACTGCACCCACGGAGCTGCAGGCACTGCACCTACGGGGCTGCAGGCACTGCACCCACGGAGCTGCAGGCACTGCACCCACGGGGCTGCAGGCACTGCACCCACGGAGCCTCAGCTCCAGCCCGTGTATGTGCGCATCCTAGCACTCATTAGCCTATGTGTGGACACTCCAGATCTGTGCCTGCAACACGGACGTTTCCATTGCCGGGAGACTGGAGCCCCCATATTCCTGACTTAGCCATACAGCTCCCAAGGAGTCTTAAGAGGTCCCGGGCCTAGCTAAGAACATGTGGAGACAGTCATGGGACCCTGGATGGCCAGAAGGTGTTCCCACTACTGTGAGGCTTTGACCAAGCTCGGGCTCCCTCAAGGCCTCCCAGCGGGCTTACCTCCCCCTACAGCCCTGCCCTTCACCCAGGAAGTCGGGGAATCCCAAACAAATGTCGCCCCAGACCAGTGTTTCTGGAAGCCTCCTCTCTGACGCTGCCCGCTCTCCACCCCCGCAGCCAAACCTCCGGTTTGCGTCAGAATAAAGATGACGCCCCCCCCCCACACACACACACACTAGGCAGGATGGAAGGATGGAGGGTACAGGGAGCTGCTAAGAAAGAGGTCCACCTCCATTTCTGGCTGGGCCTGTGGGAAATGCCCAGAGGGTAGGGTCCCCTTCACAGCCGACTCCACTTACTTCCCAGGTCTGAAGGTCTGAGCCGGTAGGAGGCCTCAGCACCAGCGCATAGAAAAGGGTTCCTGCGCCTTTAAGAACACCCGCATCCACCCAACTAGAGCTGCACACCGCGGGATGCGGGCGGGCGGGGCCGGGTTTGTGAATGGAACGCGAGCGGAGCGGGGGTTGGGAAGGGGGGGAGGGGCAGAGGGGCGGGACCAGCCCGGGCCACGCAGCCGCGGAGCTCAAATCCGCACTCCCGCCGCCCAAGGTCTCCAGCAGCCTGAGGTCTGAGGCGGTAGGAGACTCACCCTCCGCCCCACACAGCCTCCAGGAGGTGGGAAGGGGAAGGGACGCGGGGGGACCCACACTCACCCCAAAGACCCAGAGCTCACAACTGTGTCGGCATGCGCCCCTATCTGCCCTCTCCGCCGCCCAAGGTCTGCAGCAGCAGAGCTACCCTGGGGCTGCTCCTGGCCCCACCCGGGGCTTCGAGAGGTGCAGGGGTCACACCTCTCGGGTGGTTCCCGGCCTCCCCTCACCAAACATGGAGCGTGGGCCTGGGCGTGGGCCTCGGTGCAGATGGCGTTTTGGCCCCAAAATAGCTGCCCCCCCCCCAGTCTCCTACCCTCCCTTCAGTCATAGGGGTGAGGCGAAGAGGGGACCAGGCGCTTCCGCAGATCCCGCAGCACTAAGTGGGGGACAGTGGGGACCAGAGGAGGTGTCCAAACGCCCAGGTCGGGCCCACTGCCCTCACACTCCGCACCCCAGAGCCGCCCGACTCTCCCGCCCCTACCAGTGCCTACACAGCGTCTACACAGGCGCCCAAGCCCCGCATCCACGCCCGTGTGCGGCAGGCAGGACCCCCAGAGCTGATCCGTGCGTGCCCTGCGGCGCGCACCGGGGGTCCTTGCCGCGGTGCAGCCCGGCTCGGCGCGACCACGCGGACGGACTCGGCACTTTTCCCGAGTCCACGCAGCTCCTACCTCCGACGCACAGCAGAGACATGACTCCGGCGGCCGGAGCGCAGCGGGCGTAGCGCGGGGCTCGGGGATCAAGCCGGGGCCCAGCCACCGGCCATGTCGCTTCAGCACCGGGGGCGCGGACAGCGCCTGACGCGCGCAGACGCTGCGACGTGGGCGGAGCCGGAGACGCGTGACGGGGCGGGGCCGGGCCGGACGCCTTAAAGCGCCCGGCTGCTGGGCGGGCCCAGGCCGGTCCGGTCTGCCCGCTGATCAGCAGGGACCAGCCTCTCCATCCCTGTTGCCGCCTATCTAGGTCTCCACGTTTCGGTTTCCCTCTCTGAGCAACCTAACCGGTGCTCTTGTTTTACATTCTCCTGGGTTACAGAACTCCTATTTGTTCTTCTGTTCCCAGTCTCCAGTGCCCCAGGGAGCCGTCCCTGGTTTCCTAGCACTGAATTAAATTTGTTTCAGGTTTTCTTTTACGCTGGAGCAACGACTTGAACTCAGGACCTCCCGTATGTGAGGCAAGTGCTCCGCCACCTGCAAGTATCTCCACCCATTTTGTAACAGAAATACATGCAAGCTAAACACTCAAGCACATAAGATAAAATAAATCTAAATTTTAAAAAATTACATTTATTTATGAGTGTGGGAGCGAGCCTCACGGGTAGCACAGCACGCAACACGTGGAGGTCAGAGGACAGCATTCCAGAACTGTTTCTCTCTTTCCAGGATGTGGACTCCAGGAATTCACATTCTCAGGCGTGCCTGGAAGTGCTTCTGCTCACTAAGCCTGTGTGTGTGTGTGTGTGTGTGTGTGTGTGTGTGTGTGTGTGTGTGACTGTCTCTGTTTGTGTGTGAGTGTGTGCTCTGTGTGTCAGTGTGAGTGAGCATGTGTGAGTCTGAGCATATGTACACACTCAAGTATGTCTTTATGTGTGTGCCTGTGTCTGTGTGTTGTTATACCTAGATCCATGGAGTCCCCCCAAAACCAACAAGGAAACCGAGTCCCGTATATAAAAGCAAAGAGCCTGGGGCTGGAGAACCGGCTTAGAGGTTAAGAACATTGCCTGCTCTTCCAAAGGTCCTGAGTTCAATTCCCAGCAACCACATGGTGGCTCACTACCATCTATAATGGGGTCTAGTGCCCTCTTCTGACCTGCAGGCATACACACAGACAGAATATTTATACAAAATAAATAAATATTTTTTTTAAAAAAGCAAAGAGCCTTTATTCACGAACTCAGACTCTCCGTGTGCCCAATGTGTTAGTGAGACCAGAGAGCCCTGAGCACAGTTGGGATAGGGTTTTTATAATAGCAGAGGGATTTTTAAGGCTCAGGACCCCTGATTGACTGGCATTGTCTGTCTAGGGGTGCCCTGGTGAAAAGGGGATGGGTGTGTACTGGGCTAAGGGACATCAAGTGATCCTACTTACAGTAGTTGGAATGTTAGAAATTGTCTTTGGATGGTCTGGTTTGGGGTGGAGGATGGGTGGTCTCCGTTTGTGGTTTTTCTTGGAACCATGTATTGCCTTAGGGTAAACCGAGGTTCAGGCCTACATTCCTGTTGGTCTGTAGAGCCTGACTTGGCAGCTGTGTACCAAGCTGCCCTGGGTCCTACATTCCCCCCTCACAAGTACCAATGACAGAACTCAGTCATGGGTCTGTTGAGAGGCAGGGGCCAGGAGTAAGTACTCCTACGAGCAGGAGCATTGGGGCTGCTAAAGCTCAAATAAGGCTGTTAACCAAGGAGACCGGATGAACAAGTTTTCATGCCATCCAGCATTCTGTTCTCTATCATTGATCCATTTTCTTAAAGAGGTCATTGTATCTCTTATTACCCTGGAGCGATTGACATAGAAACAACGTTTTCCCCCCAGGGCAGCAGAAGCGGTCCAAACCTCTTGATTCTGTAAGGCAACCTCAGCCAGGGAATCTAAAGAGGGCTCTAGATTGAGTATAGACTGTTCTATGTTTTTGAGATCCGAATTGATGGCTGGTAGTTTCTATCCTGGAGAATTAAGACTGAGGTGCCCACCCCATTGCTCCCACCATGCTCAGTCCTACCAGGGAAGAGAGCAAGACAGCTGCTGCCCCTATAGCCCACTTTTCCCTGGAGGAGCAGGGGAAAGGCCAGTTCCATTTGGACCTCTGTATAGTATTTTATGTTGGGGAACAATTGGGCCATCACACAAAAACCTTGTTCTGTGCTAAGGACTTCCCATTGGTGCAGAGAGTGAGCCCCGACGTGCAAGCCCCCCATCCAGCAGACACCAAAGAGACAGTGTCATTATTATTATTATTTGGTTTTTCAAGACAGGGTTTCTCTGTGGCTTTGGAGCCTGTCCTGGAACTAGCTCTTGTAGACCGGGCTGGCCTCGAACTCACAGAGATCCGCCTGCCTCTGCCTCCCGAGTGCTAGGATTAAAGGTGTATGCCACCACCGCCCGGCTGAGGGTATCATTTTGTATAGTGATGATCTGGTTACATAGACCTGCTGGGGCTCGCCTTCCAAGGGACACCATACAGGTCCCCGTACCTGTCAGCTGCTAAATCTTTCCTTTTTCCCCACAAGGGCAGGATTTTGGGGAGACCGAGGTTTAATCACCAGCTGTAGCAATACCAACATAGAAAGTGGTTGTGCATTTAGATAAAGTCAGCACTCTGGAAAATTGGGAAGGTTTTAGAAACCAAGTCCCATAAAGGGTGAAGAATCCCGACCCTGAGGGGTGGATCCCAAGTAGACTTCTGGTGTCCAACCCCCTCCCGAGGTACCTGGACTGCGCTGTGTGCTGTTGCCCCTGGGGGTTTATCTGAACCTCTAATCTAATAGTGAAGATAAGGTCCAAGGTCCATCATAGATTTGAATATCCCAGGTTTTACCAGTAGTCCATTCCTCAGTCAGAATCTATTTTCCTTGATCAGTAAATTCTATCCTGAGAGGGTTATATTTCCGTCTTCCATAGGACCCACAACCCGCATCATATCTACCTCGTCAGACAGTGATCAGATCATCGCTCACCGGTGGTGTCCACCAGATAGGTCCAGTACTCACGCATTTCCAAGGTGCACAGAAGACTCCCCCCTCCCCATTACCAGAGCCAGGACTTCTCGGTCTTGTGTCCCAGGCAGACATAAAAACTGCTCTCTCTCAGCTGGCCCCTGTCTCAGTTAATGGGGAGCAAGGGAGTACTCCAGGCTGACTGGCAAGGGACCAGAATTTCTAGTTCCACAAGTTCCCTTCTTCACCTCCCAGGACGTGGGGTATTGCTGCACCCAGGCAGGAACATCAGTCTTGAGTTCAGTGAGCTCTGGGGCTCGAGGTTTCCCCAAGCCCATTCCCCAGTTTCTGCGAATGCTTCTGGACACTGGGCTAGCCATGTGGCCATGGCCTGAGGGACAGGTACCAGCTCCTGGTATGGTCTGTATCCATCCTCAAGCTGGAGGGTGAGGATTTGGACCAGCTGTCCCTCCTGATTTGTAATTGAGACTCCATCTTTGTTAAATGTGATCTGAACACCAACCTTAGTGAGTAAGTCTCTTCCTGATACAAGTTAGGGGCAGTTAGGTATGACCAGGGATGAGTGGGAAAGTCAGTCCCTACCGAGGTCTTCTGTTCCTCAGGTAGTCCATGAATGTTGGCGCATACCTGTGGCTCCCTATACCTAAGGTATTTTTTGAGAGAGGTTCCCTTGAGGTTTGGGCAATACCAAATGTCGAGCTCCAGTGTCTACCACAAAACCTGTAAGTTTCTTCTCCACTCTGAGAGTTACCCTGGACTTGGGGAGGGGGTCTGAACCCCATCTCCCCTAGTCACTGTGGTCGTTCAGCGAATGGTGGAAGTCACATCCCAAGTCCTGGCCCTTATATTTAGACTTTCAGGGGCATTTTCTAACCCAATGTCCTATTCCCTTGCAATAAGCACATAGATCCTCTGCAGCCTGGGGAGCTCCCTTGAGTGGAGGTCCTTACCTTGGTCTCTGGGTAGGCATCTCAGTTGCTTCTTTTCATCTGGATCTCCTATGGTGGATGCTAGGAGAATTTTTGCTAGGTTTTGAGTCTGCTTTGCGTTTTCTGTAGCAATGACCTCCTCTGTTTGTCTTCTGGGGTCTCTCGGTTATTGTACACCTGAACAGCTCCCAGATGCTCTGGGTGCAAGCCCATCTCTCTTCTGTAATTTGCACCTAATTAAAAAAGGCCATAGCCAAGCCTTTAGTCCCAGCACTCGGGAGGCAGAGGCAGGCGGATCTCTGGGAATTCGAGGCCAGCCTGGTCTACAAGAGCTAGTTCCGGGACAGGCACCAAAGCTACAGAGAAACCCTGTCTCGAAAAACAAAACAAACAAACAAACAAAAAAAGGCCATAGCCATGGCTGACCTATTCTACTTGGTCTCAGGATCTGTAGGGGAGGATGCCGTAAAGGCCTCCATAATCTGTTCTAAGAAAGCAGATGGAGACTCTGTCTTCTTGTAGTACATCCTGACTTTGACCAAGTTGATGGGCTGATGAGCGGCCACACAGAGAACACTCATCAGAACTTGGTGGTATACCTTAGCTTACCTTTCCTTACCTTCTGCCAAGCTGAAATTCCAGTTAGAGTGGGTCAGGGGGAGCCTTGGTCCATTAGGGCAGGGGTGACAGTTGGTCACCATCAGGTTCTGGTACTGATGTTTGGGTCTCTTTCTCCCCTGGTAAACAGGACCTGTAACGCCTGACTGCAATCTTCCCACGTGGGCTGGTGACTGAAAATAGCAAAATCTAAAAGGTTAAAAAGGGCCCTTGAGTGTCTGCGAGAAACTGGGGTTTTTGTTTTTCCAGTTATAGAGATCATGACTGGCTAAGGGCCAACATGTCATCTGTTCACTGCCCTCACCGTCCTGTGGGCTGACTGCCCTCAGAGGAAGAGCAACTGAGTCGGCCACACAGGGCAATTCTCATTGTGCCCGCCCCCTGGTAAAACGTGGGCCTCCTAAATTCCTGAGCCACCCTGGGGTGCCATCCTGGCCACCTGATCAGTTGGGAGAGGCAGTCGGTAAGGGGGGCTGAGAAGAGGAGTCCATTCTCTGTAACCCCTTGTAGCACGGGGACAGAGGGCTTAGGGTCCTCTCATCTTTTGTCTTCCTGTAAGGCAAAGATGGCCCTGCTTATCAGCCCCATGGAGATAAAGGGTTTTAACCAGGGGGAGGGTGGCTACAAAGTTCTCCCAAGTGACCATGTAAGGAATCTGGTTCCGGTGCCCAGGTTCACCAATAATCAGGTCTTTTGTCCTAGAAATGATATATGGGTCAAAGGTTCCTTCTATTGGCCACCAGGTTCCAAAACGCTGGCCATTCAGTCTTAAAAAACGTGGTAAGTTTACCCTTTTAGTTTCCAGTTTTTCCCTCTTTTCCCTGTTTCTGAAGTCCTGAAATGGTCCAGAATCAAAGCTAGGGGAGTGAGAGTACTCTTAGTCTGTCCATGTCGTCAGCGTCAGCTAAGTCAGGACAAAAACACAACACACAGGACAATGAACAAGTAAAGAGTCCCTCTGGCTCCCGGGGGCAGAACTGAAACTGAGATTCTGGGAGCCACCCACATCTGTCTGCAGAACCCAGAGAGATCCACTCCCACACAGAAGGATCCCTCTGGATGATGGAGGTCCTTCTGTCTATGTGTTGCTTTCATTGGTTAATAAAGGAACTTCTTTGGGCCTATAGCAGAGCTGTAGGGGAACAGAGCTAGGCAGGGAAAACTAAACTGTTGAAATAGGAGCAGCGGCGGGGCTGTGTCCCCAGCATTCCAGCTGCCTGGCTAGCTTATGCCCGAAATAACAACACACAAATTGTATTCTTTTAAACACTGCTTGGCCCATTTCTAATAATGTGTGTAAGCACCCCAAGGTGCGCTTACCGGGAAGATTCTAGCCTACGTCCATCCTGGGTCGGAGCTGCCTGGGAGAGCAGAACCTGGCGTCTCTGCTCCAGAGAGCAGAGCTGTCGAGTCTCTCCAGGAGCAGAGCAGAGTCTGACCTCACTTCCTCTTCCACCCAGCATCCTATTCTGTTTACTCCACCCACCTATGTTCTAACCAATAAAATGGGCCAAGCCAGTTTCTTTATTAGCCAATGACCTTCCTCCATCACTAAACAGCATGCTGGGAGAAAGGAGGCAGAGTCAGAAGGATGCTATGGATCCACCCGCCAGAGATAGACTTGCTGAAACTTTGCTGGTAGGCCATGACCTCATGGTGTATGCAGATTAATAAAAATGGGTTAAATTAAGATGTAAGAGTTATCCAATAAGAAGCTAGAGCTAATGGGCCAAGCAGTGGTTTAATTAATACAGTTTCTGTGTTATTATTTAGGTTCTGGGAGGCCGGGATGAACAAGTGGCTCCCTTGCTACAGATTGGTGCTCCAACATGTGCTAGCTAAATCCACTAAGACCTGAGAGAGTTTGAAAAGGAACTCTAGACACAAAAATACAGAGTTTAACACAGCTTCTTACTGTCTGCTGGTGGCATGCCTCAGCTCCTTTAAGAGAGATTTTCCTGACTCAGCTGCAGCAGAAAAAAAGCTGCAGTTTTAAGACACAGTTTCCTGGGCTGCACCACCAGCGCAAACTCCAGCTATGAAGCACTTCAATTGCATTTGTGGGTCTGGGTGTTTGTGTGCCCACTTGGGGTCAGGAGGAAAGTAACTGAGACCATGCCCGTGGCTCGGTGCTCCCTGCCTGGACAGGCGTCAGGACCAGGTCTACTAGGCGTGCACAGGGAGGAGAGTATGGTGGGTTCCTGCTGCCATACACAGGGATGTTTCCAGGCCACACAGTGCACTGCATGATGGATTTAGCTTTTACTCAGAAAAAAGGGGTTTATATGCTGTCAGGTGCTACCCAAAGTTTAGGTGGTGAGGATGGCTTCTACCCAGCAGTCTAGAGCTGAGGTAAACGACCTCCACCATATGTAAAGCCTGAGAGAGGAGGAGCCAGCACCCAGGGTCACTGAGACCAAGTTGCTTAGCATTTTAAGAAATGCTTCTGGGGGGGCTGGAGAGATGGCTCAGTGGTTAAGAGCATTGCCTGCTCTTCCAGAGGTCCTGAGTTCAATTCCCGGCAACCACATGGTGGCTCACAACCATCTGGAATGAGGTCTGGTGCCCTCTTCTGGCCTGCAGACATACACACAGACAGAATATTGTATACATAATAAATAAATAAATATTAAAAAAAGAAAAGAAATGCTTCTGATCAGAAAATAATTACAGAGGGGCTGGAGAGATGGCTCAGAGGTTAAGAGCACTGCCTGCTCTTCTAAAGGTCCTGAGTTCAATCCCAGCAACCACATGGTGGCTCACAACCATCTGTAATGGGGTCTGGTGCCCTCTTCTGGCCTGCAGGCATACACACAGACAGAATATTGTATACATAATAAATAAATAAGTATTTTAAAAAGAAAATAATTATAGATATACAAAAAAGACAAATTCAGATGAAAAAGACCTAAAAATAGGTCATAGTGTTGGATAAATATACATAGGCTTGGGGGAGAGAAGAAAAAGAGTATAGAGAGTTATAAAATAAAATTAATGTTTAAAAATAGTCTTTAAAGAGACAGATAAGCCGGGCGGTGGTGGCGCACACCTTTAATCCCAGCACCAGCACTCGGGAGGCAGAGGCAGGCGGATCTCTGTGAGTTCGAGGCCAGCCTGGTCTACAAGAGCTAGTTCCAGCTAAAGTTCCCGGACAGGAACCAAAAAGCTATGGAGAAACCCTGTCTCGAAAATCCAAAAAATAAAGAAAGAAAGAAAGAAAGAAAGAAAGAAAGAAAGAAAGAGACAGATAGTCATAGATTAAAAGGAGTAAAGAAAAATAAGCCATGTAGGCTGGAGAGATGGCTCAGAGGTTAAGAGCACTGGCTGCTCTCCCAGAGGTCCTGAGTTCAATTCCCAGCAACCACATGGTGCCTCATAGCCATCTGTAATGAGATCTGGTGCCCTCTTCTGCCCTGCAGGCATAAATGCAGATAGGATGCTGTAAACTAAATAAATAAATCTTAAAAAAAAAGAAAAGAAAAAAATAAGCCATGTAAAGATGAAATATACAGAGATAGTCTGGATTATGTATATTGTTGTGTTTTCTTTGAATTTTCTGACTGTGAAGGAGCTCAGTACAGAGAGATATTTCATTGTATGGGCTGCTAAGCTAAACCAACATAAAGGTATCTTGATTCCAAAATTTGAGTTTAAGAATATGTTGCTTTGGAAAAGAGATTCTTCTTCTGTTTTCACAGAAGATAAGAACCTGTGGATTGCTTCTAAACCAATATGGTTTCATGGAACAAGATCCCTAAAACGTTTCTGTAAACACCCCACAAAGAAAACACTTCACCCAATAAACAGCAGGAAGAAGTTTGGACAGAACTGAACCCATATTCCCAAATATTGTTTATAATTGTGTGTTTATGTTACATTTAAAGGAGGATATGCTATAGAGATAAATAATTTGCTTTGGTATGGATCTTGGTTTATTGATACAAATTTAAGGTAAATTTTGTTCTATTGTATATGTATATTTCTGCCTATGATTAAGGTATTGTGTTTGTATAGTTCATTTAAAATGTGACATAAAATTAAAAAATATAGGTTAATAGATAGTCATCTATAATAGTCAAGCTTGTAGCCACATAAGTTAGAGTTTCTAGATGTACAGAAATGTAATTCAGATAGATAGGTTTCAGAGACCTTCAGAATCTGACATTTAAAGTGTTTTAAGAACTTACGACTTTTCATGACATGAGACACGTCTGCTCCTGGCAGCACCAATCTACTTCAAGAGGAAGATGGGCATTAAAGAGGCTCCTTATGAACTGGACATGCAGAACCAGAGAAATGACTGCTGAATTTGCCTAAAGGTGAGATGATCCTTCGGGGTTCCTACTTCATGAAAGAGTCTGTGAGACATTCTTCAGGACACAGAAGAAAGTGACTGACAAACTGCCAACATAGGTGAAACTGTCTTTGAAATGTCCTGCTTTGTGAAAAAGTCTGCTGGATACTATGTCCTGTAGGCTGAAGATGGATGCCCCAACGGTACAGAGGAACTTTGGGTGACTGTCCAGGCAGTGAGATGTCTCTGTCAATTCTAGAGTTTTGGAAGTTGCTTACAATGTACTTCCTGTTTACTTAGGTAATATTATATCCTTCTGGAGTCTTTGATGGAGTTGAAGAACAGATAGTTATAGTTTTCCTTAGTTATGATAAAAGATAAAGTAGATACAAATATTGTAACTGTAGTTCTTGCTTGATAACTGTTTTGTTATATGTAGTTTTGCTATGTTAAAGCCTTCCTTTTTGTTTAAACAAAAAAGGGGAAATGGTGAAGGAGGTCCTTCTCTCTGTGTGTTGCTTTCATTGGTTAATAAAGGAACTGCTTTGGGCCTATAGCAGAGCTGTAGGGGAACAGAGCTAAGCAGGGAAAACTAAATGGCTTGCTGGGAGAAAGGAGGCAGAGTCAGAAGGATGCCATGGATCTGCCGCCAGAGATAGACGTGCTGAAACTTTCCTGGTAGGCCACGACCTTGAAGTGATATGCAGATTAATAAAAAATGGGTTAAATTAAGATGTAAGAGTTATCCAATAAGAAGCTAGAGCTAATGGGCCAAGCAGTGATTTAATTAATACAGTTTCTGTGTTATTATTTCAGTTCTGGGCAGCCGGGACCAATAAGCGGCTTACTCCCTTGCTACCACAAGGCACAAAACAAAACACAGAAAATTTACCAGCCAGTTGAGGCTGAAGGCTCTATGGGTAGTAGTCCCAGTGGGCTTGAGGGATCCAGGACTAGCACCCAAATTTTATACCCAGATCCACAGAGTTCCTCAGAAACCAACAAGGAAACCAAGTCCTATATGTAAAAGCAAAGAGCCTTTATTATTATACAATTTGTGAACTCTGACTCTCCATGTGCCCAATGTGTTAGTGAGACCAGAGAGCCCTGAGCACAGTTGGGATGGGGTTTTTATAATAGCAGAGGGATTTTTAAGGCTCAGGACCCCTGATTGACTGACATTGTCTAGGGGTGCCCTGGTTAAAGGGAGTGGGTGTTTACTGGGCTTACAGACATCAAGAGATCCTATTTATAGTATTGGAACATTAGGAATTGCCTTTGGATGGTCTGTTTCTGGGAGAAGTATGGATGGGCTCAGTTTGTGGTTTTTCTTGGAACCAGGTATTGCCTTAGGGTAAACCGAGGTTCAGGCCTACATTCCTATTGGTCTATAGAGCCTGACTTGGCAGCTGTGTACCAAGCTGCCCTGGGTCCTACATGTGTGTGTCTGTGTGTGCATGTGTATATGCGTGTGTGTATGTGTGTGTGAGTGCATGTGCTTGTTCGCTTGTGTGTGTGTCTGTGTGTGCATGTGTATATGCATATGTGTGTGAGTGCATGTGCTTATTCACTTGTGTGTGTGTCTGTGTGTGCATGTGTATATGCGTGTGTGTGTGAGTGCATGTGCTTGTTTGCTTGTGTGTGTGTCTGTGTGTGCATGTGTATATGCGTGTGTGTGTGTGAGTGCACGTGCTTCTTTGCTTGTGTGTGTGTGCATGTGTATATACATGTGTGTGAGTGCACGTGCTTCTTCGCTTGTGTGTGTGTATGCGTGTGCGTGTGTGTATACGTTGTCGGAGCCCGTGTGGGTCCAACACAGATTCCCGAACCCGGCTGGAATGGAGTCGCGAGGAATAAAACTGACACAGCTTACACGGTCCTCATGGAAAAAGCCAGAGTCCCCTTCATTCTTCAAACATCTTATATACCCACACCAAATGAGCGGGAACACACAAAGGCTGTTGCCTAGGCAACCAGGTGCCTGGGCTCAGGTCATGTCTGCATCTGGCAGGTCCTGAATTAGCATCTCTATAAGACATCCTCCAAATTACAAAAGGAAGGAAGCACCAAACATCTGAACTCTTAAGACATCAGCTTTCGGTCAACATCTCTTCTCAGGTGATCTACATTTATAACAAAAGAAGCTAGGAGCAGCACATCCTGGCTTTTGTTAAGGACACAGTTTGTCTGCAGAGCTACATGATCAGCTCAGACCGGGCTAATGGCTTTTGTGCCATATTGAAATATGGGCCCACAATACGTGTGTGTGTGTGTGTGCACGTGCTTGTTCGCTTGTGTGTGTCTGTGTGTGCATGTGTATATGTGTGTGTATGAGTGCACATGCTTGTTCGCTTGTGTGTGTGTCTGTGTGTGCATGTGTATATGTGTGTGTATGAGTGCACGTGCTTGTTCGCTTGGGTGTGTGTCTGTGTGTGCATATGTATATGTGTGTGTGTGAGTGCATGTGCTTGTTTGCTTGTGTGTGTCCACGTGTCTGTGTGCGTATGTTAGTGTGTATATGCGTGTGTGTGAGTGCACGTGCTTGTTCGCTTGTGTGTCCACGTGTCTGTGTGCCTATGTTAGTGTGTATATGTGTGTGTGAGTGCATGTGCTTGTTTGCTTGTGTGTGTCCACGTGTCTGTGTGAGTATGTTAGTGTGTATATGCAAACCTCTGCATGTAAACCCAGAAGACAACCTTGAATGCTATTGCTCATACTCAGGTCATCTGTTTCTTGTTTTTGTTGCTGCTGTTGCTGCAGTGTCTGACAGGCCTGGGGTTCACTGCTTAGGCTGGGACCGCAGGAGCCCTCCCCTGGGCAGCTCCCTGAGGTCAGCCGGCACTGGAGACGGAGCATCCTTGGGTTTCCAACACCTCCACAGCACCCACAGAGCACATCTAGCTTCATTCTCCCTGCCCTCTACCGTTGTGGGAATTCATTTAGCCAATAACCTTCTGGGTACCAGTCCATTACGGTGTGGTCTGAGGAAATCAAAAAACAGATAAAAAAAGAATAAAAAATCTTTTTTTTTTATATTATTTATTTTTTTTTTTTGAGACAGGGTTTCTCTGTAGCTTTGGAGTCTGGAACTCACTGTGTAGACCAGGCTGGCCTCAAACTCACAGAGATCCGCCTGTCTCTGCCCCTCACCCCTGAGTGCTGGGATTAAAGGCGTGCTCCACCACTGCCTGACTGTGCTCACTGTCTTGGGTGGTGGTCAGAGTTCCGTTAACAACTTCCAGCGCCTACAGAACAGAGGACTGCACTCTCTACTCTTATTGTGAGTTTTTCTCCAAAATAAATATTTTTTATTCCTTATTCTGGGCTCTTGTGGACTTCGCTAATTGTATCTACAAGCTGCTGTTCTTTTTCTATTTTTTTAGTGTGCCGTTATGCCTCGCCTCTGTTGGTCTTGCTAAACCTTATTTACTTTAGGTGGGCAGTGGTGGCAGAGGCAGAAGTAGTTGGAGCTTCGTGAGTTCAAGGCCAGTCTGGTCTACAGATTGAGTCCAGGGCAGGTAGAACTACACAGAGAAACCTTATCTCAAAAAACAAACATCAGAAGCTTATTAATTTTTCTTTTATGTGTTGGTTGTTTTTCTGTGGGCTTAGTTGCTGCAGAGTCTACTGATATTTTAACTACTGTCAGCACCCTGCTGCTTAGTCAGAGGCCTGGCGGGACTTCCAGTCCCAGCTTGGCTGAATCTGCCAAATGTAGATTTTAACTGAATCTCTATGGTTCTGTTTACAATTAATGACCCAGGAATCAGATGTTGGGGTTAAACCTTCTAGCTCAGAGAAGCTGAGAAACAACTAGCTGAGCTTCATTTCTGAGGGAGACCCAGCAGACAAAGTATCTCTTTCCACTTGCCCCAAACCAAAAAGAGCAAATCTCTAAGCCCCACCGTAGTCCATCCTGTGGGTCTCTGTATCAGTATTTCTGGCTCCTCTGTGGTCTCTATGACTAATTTCTGTGAACACGTTGCTGGCTCTGCCCCTGATTCAAGGGTAATTTTATTAACACGGTCTCGGAGTTTCTCAGTGCGATTAAATATCCTGCAAGAGTGAGCGCTTCGGTCTGTGCCGGCTGAGCGCCTGGTGCCCATGGAGGTGAGAAGGTCTCAGATCACTGGGACTGGAGCTACGGTGGTGAGCCAGCATTGGTGCTGGGAATCAAACTCAGGTCCTCTCCAGGAGTAGCGAGTGCCCCCAACTGCCGGGCCATCTCCCTAGCTCCACTGCTACTTTGTCCTACCACATACATGGGTGGGCCTAGGTGGACTGTCGGAGAGCTAAGCCTCCCGCCTTTCCAGATTCAGCTTCCCGTGGTGCTGGACTACAGTCTCCAGTCACCTCATGTGCCTGCAACTTTTGTGTCCTGATTTCAACTCTGCTATGCTTTCTGCGCTCCACGCCTACAGAACGCTTCCTATTGGGTCTTGAAAACCAATGTAACAAGCTGTGCAGTGCTGGCGCACGCCTTTAATCCCAGCACTCAGAGTTTGAGGCCAGCCTGGTCTACAGAGCGAGTTCCAGGACAGTCTTCATAGTTACTGAGAAACCCTGTCTTGAACACCCCTCCACCCCCAGCCAAAAACAAACAAACAAAAAAATCAATATAATAACAGGTCGAGTTCATGGAGCCTCTGCCACAGCACAGCACCAAGGAATTCATTACAGCAAGATGTGATCATACCTCATTTAGGTCTGCCTAAGATCTGCCCCTCCCGTGAGAGGCTGGGGGCGTGGCTCAGGGTGGAGCCCCTGCCTAGGATCCCCCAGTGAGGGGCTAGGGGCGTGGCTCAGGGGTGGAGCCCCTGCCTAAGATCTGTCCCTCCCGTGAGAGACTGGGGGCGTGGCTCAGGGTGGAGCCCCTGCCTAGGATCTCCCAGTGAGGGGCTGGGGGTGTGGCTCAGGGTACCTGGGATTCCATCCTGGTTACCATGTGAAAAGTCGTATGGACACAGTGCTATAGTGGGTGGAGACAGGAGGGTGGCTAAGTTTTGCTGGCCACCAGCATAGCTACAGGGAGCAAGAGACCCTGTCTCCAGGGAAGGAGGTGGACCGTGAGTGACTTCCTCCTCTGGCGTACACACACATATAGGACGTGAAGAAGACACCTAAGCTGCCATTGTCAGGCATGGTGGCACATATGTGAAATCCCAGCACTCAGGAGACTGAGGCAGGAGGATTGCTGCAACTCTGAGCCAAGTGTGGTCCACATAGTAAGTTTCAGACTAGTTTATGGTACATAGCCATATTGTCTGAAAAATAAATAAAATATTTTTAAGAGAGGAAAAGGAGCGACTGTTGCATTTCCTTACAAAAAGTTCAAAGCATACAAAACAGCTGCATTTGCAAGAAGCAAGAAGAAGGAACATAAGGGAATTAACATTTCTGAGAAATGAGGGGGCAATGGGGACCCCACAGGGACAGCGGGGACTCCTGTGGGACCAGCCAGCCTGTCGAGACCGCAGCAGTCCCAAGTGATTTCTCACAACCCTTGTATTCCCAAAATAAAAGGGAAGGGCAAAAGGCTTCCTTAGTATGGCTCAAGGAAAAACAAGCATAATCACCTTAATACTCAAAACATCTAGCAACCATGCCCTTAGTCAAACATCCTGTTCTTTGGCCTTGACAAACTTGAACTCTCTGACCTTAAGTCAAGATGGGAATCGAGTCACTGTGGGACCCCACACATTCCAGCCTGAAGTGGCCTTATTTACCACTGATATCTATCTAAAAATTTAAAAATGAAGTCGGGTGGTGGAGGCACACATCTTTAATCCCAACACTCGGGAGACAGAGACAGGCGATGTTTGTGCATCTGAGGCCAGCCGTGCCTGGTGTACAGCAAATTCCACGACAGTCAGGGCAACACCCAGAGATACCCTGTCTCGGAGAAACAAAGCAACAGCAAAACAAGAACTGGAGGTCTCAGGATTTCTCCGTTTCTAGGATGGAACTCAAATGCGCTGCTGCAAAGCCGTAAGACCCATTCTTTGTTCCACTCTTTCTTCTGCAGGTGGGGGAGGTGAGGCATTGTCAGGAGAGTTTGGACACGGGGATGGAACCTAGGACACTGTGCAAGCGGGGCCAATGGGTCAAGGCCCCCAGCCCCTCGCTGGGGCTCCACCCCTGAGCCACGCCCCCAGCCCCTCCAGTGGCGCATCTTGGTTTCCTCTGTCAATCCTCTGCTTCATCCTGCATATCACACCGGCTCTCTTCCTGTTTTTATTCCTAAAGTCTGTTTTCTCACTTAACTTTTGGGTATTGGCAGCCCAAAAGGCTTACTGGACTGCTCTGCATGGTGTTCCAGGAACTGCGGGTGCACTGGGTCTGAGGCTCGGAGAGAGACATCTGAGAACATAACTTGGCGTTCTTCGGAGGAACCGGCTCCTTCTGCACAGAACAGCCACACTGGCAACAGATGGGTAAACGGAGGCAGGGCTCAAGCGGGTCTGGAGCCTGCTAAGGAGCTGAGGATGTCAGGAGAGCCAGGGATGGAGGAAGGGCTCCCACCATCACCTGCTGCGGCCTGAGGACTTCTTTCCAGAAACCCTCAGGCTGAGTCTGTGAGTTCCACGGGTCGAACTCGAGCTGTGTGGCTGGCTCAGCCGTGCAGGCTCCCATGGCTGTAGTTTTGAGCAGGACATCAATAGAAGGCGAGGTTTTCAGAGGAAGAGGTCCCCAGGAGAAGGCTCCTCTTAGCTCATCAGGACTGGGTGGCTCAGAGGTTTTGGGTTTTTCCCCCTGTGTTTTTTGAGCATTGCTTTAACCTTTGCGAGGTTAAAGGTTGGGGGTGGAGTGGAAACCAAAGCCTGAAATGTAAAGCAGGTCCCAGCCCGGGCAGGTCCAAGGGGCTCCAAGGACACGCGTGACAACACCCTCGAAAGGGCTCCCTCTGTACACTCAGGTCCCCAGCAACCCCCTCCCTTCCTGTTTTGTCTGCTGTCACCAGGCTCTTACCCCAGTAGGGTGGCCTCAGCTTCACAGGTTTCTAAGCTCCAACCCCGCCCCGCCCCCAGGGCGTCCTGACTTTCGGTAAATGAGGCGGCCAGGAAGCTCAGAGGCCGCACAGGAAGGAGCGGGGACTTTCCTGTCACAGCCCGGCTGCCGCCACCTCGGCGCAGCTGCAGGTAGGAGCTCGGGGAGCGGGCACTGGGCACTGGGGGCGCGGAAGCCGGACGCAGCCGAGGACACCGCACCGGGCGGCGGCAGCAGCGCGCATGCGCTGCGGGCTCCCTGCCCCCACTCTCCGGTCCGCGGCGCGGGAGGAAAAGGGCCCGAACTTTCCTTTGGTAAAAGCTCATGCTCCTTTAGGACTTATATCCGCTTTGTTGTTTTATTTCTTTCATTTTGTATTTTGAGACTGGCTCTCCTTCTGTAGCCCTGTTGGCCTGGTCACTATGTAGCCCCCAAACTCGTAGCAATCCTCCTGCAGCCTCCCTAGGAGCAACAAGAGTTGGGGGAAATGACAATGATAGTTTTATTTTTACATACTTAAATAACATTTTTAATAATTTTGTTGTGTGTGAGTGTGTTGCTATGGCGCACTTTGAAAGCCAGAGGGCATCTTGTCGGAGTGGGTTCTTTTCTTCCTCCTGGGGGGTTTCAGGCTTGGGGCAAATCTCTACCTGCTTAGCCACCTCGCCCACCCTTATTTGTTTCTTAGAGAAGTCTGACCTTGAACCTTGGTGACAGGTTAATTTTCTCTATTTTCTTTATTTGAGACAGTGTCTATGAAGCACTGACTGCGCTAAAAAGTGCGCTGACCTCAAACTCACAGAGATCCGCCTGCCTCTGCCTCCCAAGTGCTCGCATGTGACCACCATGCCTGGCATTAGTTTTATTTATTTTTATTTACTTTATTTTTATGTATTTTGTTTTGGGTGTTTATTTGTTGAGACAGAGTCTCAGTGGGTAGCCCCAGCTGTCCTAGAACTCGCTTTGTAGACCAAGCTGGTCCGGAATTTACAGATATCTGCCTGCCCCTGCCTCCTGAGTGCTGGGACTAAAGCCCTGGGCCCCACAGCCCTGTGAACACGAGCTTCACGAGTGCAATGCTTATGGAGGCCAGAAGGGGGCGCTGGGCCCACCGGCGCAGGAGATGATTGAGCGCCACCATGGTTGCTGGGGACTGAATGCAGGCTCTGCCTGAGCACCGGTGCTCTCGGCCACTCAGCCATGTCTCCAGCACTTCGTTTCTCAATCTATTTATTTACTTACGTATTTCTGTTGTTGTTTATCTGTTTGAACCCCCGTCTCCTGCAGCCCAGACTGGCCTTGGCCTTCTAGTGTTCTGCCTCCACCAATGAACTTTTGTGGTGGAGAGTGTGAGCCACCACGCCTACTTTTGTTGCTTTATGGGAGGATGCACATGCAGAGGTCAGAGGGCAACTCTGTCGTTAAAGCGCCCTCTCTCTATGTGGCTTTGCAGATGGAACTCCTGTCTTTAGGCTTGGTAGCAAGCGTCTTTCCCGGCCAAATTCCTGGTCCTGAGGTGGTAGGCCTGAGGCTCAAGTCCCGCCCCTTGCTAGCGCCAACTCTGAGGCTGGCTGGGAACCTCCCCACTGTGGGGACCTACCCACTGTGGGGACCTAAGAGGCTCACAAAGTGCTGGCGGGATGTGGAGGTGAAGAGAGACCAGGAAGGGCTGGGGAGACAACAGGCCACAAACCATCACACCAGAGGCAGCTCAGCTGGTCATGTGACCTGAAGACCCACAGGGAATGAAAGCTGTCCCCATCCCTCCAAACCCCTTCTGCTTCCTGCTCAGACCTATTTCTGTATCTGCCGTTGATTGTTCATGCCTGCCTGGGGTACTGGCCTGTGTGGCTAGAATGGGATGTGCAGGCAGGCTTGGGGATCAGTTGGAGATGTCTGCCCTGGGTGCAGAGAAGTGCAGAGGGTATGACTTCACACAGAGCCAGAAGACACCAGTCCCCAGCCCGCATGCCACAGTCCCCCCTGACCCGCCTCTCCGCCTCTCCAGGTTGTGCTCATGGCACCTCCGAGTGAGGAGACGCCTCTGATCCCTCAGCGTTCTTGCAGCCTCTCGTCCTCAGAGGCGGGATCTCTGCATGTCCTCCTTCCTCCGCGGGGATCTGGGCCTCCCCAGCGACTGTCATTCTCTTTTGGGGACTACTTGGCAGAGGATCTGTGTGTGCGGGCAGCCAAGGTCTGTGGTGAGTAGGTCCCTAGATGACTGAGCAAGACATCTACTGAGAAAAGGAGTGGTCAGCCTGGGTGCTGGGGCTCTGGGGGATGAGGAGAAGTTTGGTAAGGGAGGGCCATGGGCTCAGCCTACGTTGCTGCACTGATGACCGAGCTCATGGCCCATCCCTTCAGGCATCCTGCCTGTTTATCACCCGCTCTTCGCTCTGGCCACCGAGGACTTGTCTCGCTGGTTCCCCCCAAGCCACATCTTCTCTGTGGAGGACGCGGACACTCAAGTCTTGGTCTACAGGCTCCGGTAGGAAGTGAGCCCCTCCATTCACCGGAAGGGTTGTGTTACTGTCAGTCCACAGCAGAGGCTGAGACCAGAGAGGGTGGGCCTTCGGCCACACAGCCCATCAGTGACAGCTTGGGCTCTGTGAAGCCAGAGCTGAGTGTGCCACCCCATTCTGAACCCACAGGTTTTATTTCCCTGACTGGTTTGGACTGGAGACATGTCACCGCTTTGGGCTGCGCAAAGATCTGACCAGCGCCATTCTCGACTTACACGTTCTAGAACACCTCTTTGCCCAGGTTGGTAGTCTTCGGTGGGTAAGGTTCAACCCAGGGATGGGGACCCCAAAGCAACAACCTCCCAGGTCGGGCTGGGCAGGACCTCACCTGGCTGTCCGCCTGTGCCCGACCTCAGCACCGCAGTGACCTGGTGAGTGGGCGCCTCCCAGTGGGCCTCAGCCTGAAGGAGCAGGGAGAGTGCCTGAGCCTGGCTGTGCTGGACCTGGCGCAGATGGCTCGTGAGCAGGCCCAGAGGCCAGGCGAGCTGCTGAAGACCGTCAGGTGAGGACCTGGGCCTGCCCGGTGACGAGGCTCCCGGGCCATCGCTCCCTGGTCTCAACTGGCTGCGGACCTGGGGTTCCATCGTTTTCCCTTACCAAACTTCTACACATACCTCATTTTCCAAAGCTGACTCCTGTAGACTCTTCCCTCAGTCCACCTCTGCCGAAAGGTCCCCGATGTCTGTCGCGTGTCCTTCGGGCACCTCTCCCCACCCTGAGACCCCGCGTGCTCCCACCTCACAGCTACAAGGCCTGCCTGCCACCCGGCCTGCGCGACCTGATCCAGGGTCTGAGCTTCGTGACAAGAAGGCGCATCCGCAGGACGGTGCTCCAGGCGCTGCGCCGCGTGGTCGCCTGCCAGGCCGACCGCTACTCGCTCATGGCCAAGTACATCCTGGACCTGGAGAGGCTGCACCCGGCGGCCGCCGCCGAGACCTTCCGCGTGGGGCTCCCGGGAACCCAGGAGGAGCCAGGGCTCCTGCGTGTGGCCGGGGGCAGCGGAGTCGCCTGGAGCCCCGGGGACCAAGAGGTGTTGGGGGCGGGGCCTTAGGGGGAGGGGCGGTCAGGAAAAAAGCCGGCCAGGGACGGGACCAATCAGGGGAGCAGTTAGAGGCCGGAGTGGAGCGGTGCCAATCAGGGGAACCAATCCAGCGAGGGAACAGTTGGGGCGGGGCCGCCTGCACCAATCAAGGGTCGAGGCTAGTCAAAAGGCGGGGCTAATTTGGGGGCGGGGAATGGCAACACCAAGGGGCGGGGTTAGCTGAAGGCAGGGACTGGACCAACAGGGCGGAGCTAGTTAGGGAGGGACCCGAGGCCTGGTTATCACCAGGGGCTGGTCGGTGGGTGGGGCCATCAGGGCGTGGTGGGGGCGGGGTCAAACAGGGGGTAGTTGGGATTGGATCGGTGGGGTAGCTAGTTCGAGGCCCAATCCCCCTCTAGGAATTGGGGGTGGGAAGGAGGGAAAAGTAGGCATGGCAGGGCTGGATCAGGGCTGCAGGCTCACTGAGGCACTGAATGCTCAGGAATGCAATCCCCCAGCCTCGGTCTGTTCTTTCTTCCTCAGCTTTTCCAGACCTTCTGTGACTTTCCCGAAATCGTGGACGTCAGCATCAAGCAGGCCCCACGCGTGGGTCCGGCAGGGGAGCATCGGCTGGTCACCGTTACCAGGATGGACAGCCACATCCTGGTGGGTCTTGGGACCCGCTGCTCTGGTGCTGACCCTGGGAGCTGGGCGGGCGGTGTGGGGCTCCGTTGTTGCTGAAGAGTTCTCCCACGCAGGAAGCAGAATTCCCGGGGCTGCCTGAGGCGCTGTCCTTCGTGGCCCTCGTAGATGGTTACTTCCGCCTGACCTGCGACTCCAGGCATTTCTTCTGCAAGGAGGTAGCACCGCCAAGGCTGTTGGAGGAGGTGGCAGAGATGTGCCACGGACCCATCACGTGAGGAGTGGGCAGCTGGGGTCACAGAGGGGTCGCGGAGGGTCTTGGACAGTGGTGAGGACACCCCTGGAGGCGTGACTGGGCGACAGGGACTGGTCCCAGTCTGACCTGCCTTCTGTCTTGGCCTAGGTCAGACTTCGCTGTCCACAAACTGAAGACCGCTGGCTCCCTCCCAGGCTCCTACATTCTCCGCCGCAGCCCTCAGGACTATGACAGTTTTCTTCTCACTGCCTGCGTCCAGGTTGGTTCACTGCTGGTGGCAGGGTGGCTTCCTGGAGGAGGTGACATCTGAGCTGGGACACTATCAGGAGTATTCATTTTTTTCTTGAAGAGTACTGAACTATAATCCTAGAATTATATATAATCCTAGGATCAAGTTTACAGGCCAGCCTGGGCTACATAGAGAAACTGTGAATCAAAAAATGTGAGGACGGACTTGGGGCAGTTGTCTCAAGGGGAAAAGGTATTTCCCACCAAGCCTGAGGATGCGAGTTCGATCCCAGGCACTCACTTGATGGAAGGACAGGACTGACCCTGCTCTCTGACCTCCACGTGTGCACAGTGCATCTACATGGAAACTCCAGAATAAATGTAATTTTAAAAACTCAAAAAAGCTCAGGGGAAAAACAAAACAACAAAAAAATTAAAAGCTTAGGGGACACACACATTCCCAGTACCTGAAAGAGTGTCTGCAGAGGCTTGGAGGCTGCATGGGCTGGGAGCTCTGCTTCCTTCCCCACCCCTGCTTCAGGTCCAGTTTCCCTTCACAGACGCCCCTTGGCCCGGACTACAAGGGCTGCCTCATCCGCCGGGACCCCACCGGGGCCTTCTCCTTGGTCGGCCTCAGTCAGCCGCACAGGAGCCTCCGGGAGCTCCTCGCAGCCTGCTGGCATTCTGGGCTGCATGTAGACGGTGCCGCCCTGAATCTCACATCCTGCTGCGCCCCCAGACCCAAGGGTGAGCCGGTCTTCCTCCCCCCAATCCTAGCAGTTCGTGGCTGGGACTGAAATCGGGGAACCGGGGGTAGGAAAGAACCCGCCATCTATTTTTGGTGCAGTCTTCAGGCGTGTCCCGATCTGACTTTCTGCCGCCCCTGGCTTCTTTCTGTGGGTGAATGTCACTGAGACAAAGCCCCCGCTGGGACACGTCTCCCCACCCCACAATGCTGCCCTGGTTGACCCAGGATAATTGGGGCCTGGACCCTTCTGCTCACAAACCAGCACTTTCAGGTTGCTTCTCAGGAGCGAATTCTGGGAGTTCCTCAGGCAGGGGAGGGGTGCTCTTGTGACCTCTGCTTTCTTGCCTCTGCCCCCTAGAAAAGTCCAATTTGATAGTGGTAAGAAGGGGCTGCACCCCTTCCCCAGCCCCCAGCCGCACCCTGTCCTGCTGCACGCTGATGCAACTGAGTTTCCACACGATCCCTGCGGACAGCCTGGAGTGGGTGAGGGTCCCCGGGGACAGAGTGGGTGAGGGTCCCAGGAGCCTGGAGTGAGTGAGGGTCACGAGACCTTTTTCCGGGGGACATGGGAGCCACTGTCAACTGCCGCTGCCTCGGCTTCTTCCAAGCAGCATGAGAACCTGGGCCACGGCTCTTTCACCAAGATCTACCGTGGCCACCGGAGGGAGGCCGTGGATGGTGAGACACACGAAACGGAAGTCCTCCTGAAGGTCATGGACGCCAGACACCGGAACTGCATGGAGGTGCGGTGGGAACCCGAACAGAAGGCCATGCAGACCTGCATGGAGCCGTTCCTGTTGTCCCAGCACTTGGGGGATGCTGAAGCAGGAAGATCACTGGGACTTAGAAGTCCAAGGCCAGAGGGACATAGGGACTCCCATCAAACCAAAACCGAGAGCAGCCATGCTCCGCCTGGCGGTAGAGAGCAGCAGCAGGCCCAGCCAAGCAGAGGTCCTGAGGGTTTCTGATAGGGCATGAGATCTCAGCTCTTCCCCGAGCCCATCACATCACCAGAGACTTCCAACACAGTCTGGGCGCATCTCATCAGCTTGGTGAGCCTCACACTGGGGACAAATGGGGAGGAACCCATGTATCTTCTGCTTTCCCTCCCCAGTCCTTTCTAGAAGCCGCGAGCCTGATGAGCCAAGTATCCTACCCGCACCTCGTCTTGCTACATGGCGTCTGCATGGCTGGAGACAGTGAGCCTCACCCTGCACCCCAACCCAGCCTTGGCCCCTCACCCACTCCCGACCCCAAACTCACCTACCTCACACCCCAGACCCACACCCACAGACTTGGTTCTATTTCTACCTTGCTGGCTAATCACTGTGCAACATTGCACTTCTGGCACGCCCTCTCTGTTATATCTCTTTAGTTGCGCTGATAGTTAAGGAAAGTCTAACCTGTGCTAAGAGCAGAGCCAGAGCCCGCTGAGGCTAGCCAAGCCACCAACCCTGTTCTCCCGTTCTCAGGCATCATGGTGCAGGAATTTGTCTATCTAGGCGCAATTGATACGTACCTGCGCAAGCGTGGTCACTTGGTGCCGGCCAGCTGGAAGCTGCAGGTGGTCAAGCAGCTGGCCTATGCCCTCAACTATTTGGTTAGTGTTCCCTGTGTTCATAGGGGAGTCCTCCTCAGAGGACAGGGAAATGAAAACGGGCTCTGTGGTGTGGGAAGGAGCTCAGTAAGGAAGAAAGAGTGGCCAGTTCAGAGTGAGGGACCAGGACAGGGGTCGGCTCAGAGGACTGAGAGCGTCAAGGGTGAGAACTGTGCACCCACAGGTGTCAAGGAGAGTAGTGAGTGATGAGGCCACGCTGGGGAAAGGCTTTTCAAAAGCAGGGAACCTTAGACTTTTGGGGGGTTAGAAAGTTGAATAAGAGTTCATCAAGAAGGCAGGCAGTGGTGGTGCATACCTTTAATCCCAGCACTTTATAGGCAGAGGTAGGAGGCTCTCTGAGTTCGAGACCAGCCTGGTCTACAGAGTTCCAGGAAAGCCAGGGCTGTTACAGGGAGAAAACTGTCTCAAAAGCAGAGGGGGGGGGGCTTGACCAGGCTTGGGGCTTTCACCAGTAAGGGAGGGAGGGCCCGGTAAGTCAGTATAACGGGACTAGGGCTACAAGATGCCAGGAGCCCACAGGAGACGCCAGCGTCTGTTCTGTTCTATCTGGGCAGCTAGGTTTTGAAGGATGCAGAGGAGTTTGTCTGACAGTATTCATTCACCAATCTCTGACCCACACTTCCATGTGTGTGTAACACTTAGGAAGACAAAGGCCTCCCTCATGGCAACGTCTCAGCGCGGAAGGTGCTCCTGGCTCGAGAGGGGGTTGATGGGAGTCCTCCCTTCATCAAGCTGAGTGACCCTGGCGTCAGCCCCACAGTGCTAAGCCTAGAAAGTGAGTACAGGCTAGCCTTCCGAGTCTGCAGTCAGGCGCAGTCGCACTGGGTGCGCACGGGTGTGCGTTTCCGGAAGGTGACCGCCCATTGCTCGTCCCCCAGTGCTCACCGACAGGATCCCCTGGGTGGCCCCCGAGTGTCTGCAGGAAGCCCGGGCGCTCGGCTTAGAGGCCGACAAGTGGGGCTTCGGCGCCACGGCGTGGGAGGTGTTCAGTGGGGGACCCGTGCACATCACCTCGCTGGAGCCCGCCAAGGTCGGGGCGGCCACTGAGCTGGGATCCGGAGTGCGGGGGGGGGGGGGGGGGAAGAGGGGCGGGCGAGGTTGGGTGGGGAGGGCAAGATGAGGCCACGTGACGGGCATCTCCCCTGCCCCCCAGAAGCTGAAATTCTACGAGGACCGGGGGCAGCTGCCGGCCCCAAAGTGGACGGAGCTGGCGGGGCTCATCGCGCAGTGCATGGCCTACGACCCGGGCCAGCGGCCCTCCTTCCGCGCCATCCTCAGGGACCTCAACGGCCTCATTACCTCAGGTGCCGGGTCTGGGTCGGGTGGTGAGAAGGAGGAGGGTCCTGGGAGCTGGGAGTGGGAGGGCCCTGAGATGGGCGGGTCCCAGGGGCGGGGAGGGAAGGGTCCCCAGGAAGGAGAGGGTCTGGGGGCGGCGGGGAAAGTACTCAACTGTGCACAAGGAAGGTGCTGGCTCCAACAGTCAGCGCCATCTAAGACAGCTGCAGCAACAAACAGGCCCCTTGGCTCAAGATTCGATACGCATTTGTTTCACAAGGTGGCCTCTCAAACTAGAGCGCTCGCGGCCTCACCTTCTGGGGTGCTGGGATTTGGTTTTATTTTATTAATCTTAAAGTTTTGCCGACACGATTTCTCATCTGAGGGGGGATCACAGGCTGTCCTCACTCCATGACTCTGCCCCCACTGGGGCCCATTTGTTTGTAACATTGGAGTCCCACAGAAAGTGCCTTCTCTGGACAGAGATAGTTTCCTCTCCCCACGTGGTACCCACGGGCTGGCTATAGTGCACAGAGAGGGCAATGTTCAGGTGGAGTTCACACAGCAAGTCATTTCGGTCTGAGGCAGAGAAAGATTACACTTACGCATGTGACCCCTAGATTATGAGCTCCTCTCAGACCCGACGCCCGGCAGCCTGAGTCCCCGAGATGAGCTGTGCACTGGCACCCAGCTCTACGCCTGCCAGGACCCCACCATCTTTGAGGAGAGGCACCTTAAATACATCTCTCTGTTGGGCAAGGTGAGTGGGCAGAGCGACGAGCGTGGGTGGGCGGGGCGGACAGCAGGCATGAGTGGGCAGGACATGGGCGTGAGGGGTGGGGCGGGGTGGGTGGAGCAGGCAGCCCTCAGCCCCAGATGAGCCAGCTGACCCCTCATCCTCTCACAGGGCAACTTTGGCAACGTGGAACTGTGCCGCTATGACCCTCTGGGGGACAATACAGGGCCCCTGGTAGCAGTGAAGCAGCTACAGCACAGCGGGCCAGACCAGCAGAGGGACTTCCAGCGGGAGATTCAGATCCTCAAGGCGCTGCACAGCGACTTCATCGTCAAGTACCGGGGAGTCAGCTATGGGCCAGGTGAGCGGTTCGAAACCCGCCTCTATTCCCTTCCATCGGGTCCCATTGAGCAGTGAAGTGCGACCCCCCTGAACCCCGGCTTACATAGTTGAGGCTTGAACGAACCAACGCACGCGGTAGAAGGTGCGCGAGAGCTATTGTCACTGTCCGCAGGTCGCCAGAGCCTGCGGTTGGTGATGGAGTACTTGCCCAGTGGCTGCCTGCGGGACTTCCTGCAGCGCCACCGCGCGCGCCTGCACTCCGGCCGCCTGCTGCTGTTCGCCTGGCAGATCTGCAAGGTGCGGTCAGCGCAGAGGTCGGGGATCGAGGGCCCTGGGGTCGGAAATCCTGGCGCTGGGGATTGGGAGTCAGCAAGGGTCCCGGATCCCGGGCCCATGGGATCTCACGGCCCCTTGCAGGGCATGGAGTACCTGGGCGCGCGCCGCTGCGTGCACCGCGACCTGGCTGCGCGAAATATCCTGGTGGAGAGCGAGGCGCATGTGAAGATCGCGGATTTCGGCCTCGCTAAGCTACTGCCGGTCGGAAAGGACTACTACGTGGTCCGCGAACCAGGCCAGAGCCCCATCTTCTGGTAAGAGACCCAGCCCCAGGCGCCGCGCCCACCAGGCCCCGCCCCTTCGGCCGTTTCTAGTCTAGCCCCGCCTCTCCCTACGGCCTGGCTCTTCATACTCCATGGGTTCCCTTCTCCTCTCTGTCCGTCTGGCTCCTCCCCTCACGCAACTTATACCTAGATGCCCATCATACAAAGCTGACCAGTCCCAAGCCCCGTCCTATCCCCATAGACCACGCCCACAGCCCCCCCCCCTTATTCCATTAGTGCCCGGGAGCCTCTGAGTCGGCTCCTGAGGGCAGTGCCACTACGGAGGCGTCTGACCACGCCCCGATGCCACGCCCATGCCCCCATACACGTGAGCTAACCTCGCACCTGTCCCCACGCAGGTACGCCCCAGAATCCTTGTCCGACAACATTTTCTCCTGCCAGTCTGACGTGTGGAGCTTCGGCGTTGTGCTGTATGAGCTCTTCACCTATAGCGACAAGAGCTGCAGCCCTTCGGCTGTGCGTACCCGCCCCGCCGCGCCCCTCCCCCTGATTCCCAGCCCCTCCCTCCTGACTCCCAGCCCCACCCCCTGATTCCCAGCCCCTCCCCCTGATTCCCAGCCCCTCCCTCCTGACCCTCAGCCCTCGCCCTGATTTCCAGCCCTTTTTCCTGACTCCCAGCCCTCTTCCTGACCCCCAGCCCCCCCCCC
>NW_026068160.1:272351-280737 GCF_014885135.2 Alexandromys fortis
CCCCCTGACTCCCAGCCCTCCCTCCTGACCCCCAGCCCCTCCTCCTGACCCCCAGCCCTCCTTCCTACAGGAGTTCTTGCGCATGATGGGGCCAGAGCGTGATGGGCTTGCGCTCTGCAGACTTCTGGAGCTGCTGGCAGAGGGCCGGCGCCTCCCAAGGCCTCCTGCGTGCCCCACTGAGGTGAGGGAGGCAGGCTCGGTTTCCCAGTTTCCTTCCTTCCTTCCTTCCTTCCTTCCTTCCTTCCTTCCTTCCTTTTATATTTTTCAAGACAGGGTTTCTCTGTGTAACAGTGTAACAGCCTTGACTGTTCTGGAACTTGCTCTGTAGTCCAGGCTGGCCTCGAACTTGCAGAGATCCGCTGCCTCTGCCTCCCGAGTGCTGGGATTAAAAGCATGCACCACTACTGCCTGACCCCAGTATCCATTCTTGATTAACAGCGGGGGTCCTGGCCCCAAGTTGGCCTCACCATCCCTGTGTGGCTAGTGACAGGTGCTTTGAAGATCCTTGGTTTACCCATATGCAGAATGGGAATGCCCCTGCTTAACAGGATGAGGGAGGCTCTGTGCCGAGGCTTTTGTTTTACCTTGGTTGAGACAAGATCTTGCTGTGCAGCCTCTGCGGCCCGGAAATCGACGACATCTCCCTGCCTCAGTATCCCCTATACGGAGAAAACAAATACGTGCACCACTACGACCCCTCCCAAATCCATATTTTTTTTTCTTTTATTATTTACTTTTTTGCAATGCTGAAAATTGAAGCCAGGGCCTCACATGCTCTAGGCAAGCGCCCCACTACTGAGCTACAGTGTTCTAAGGCGCCTTAAAAGATGATTCAAGGGTTTGTCAGGCCTCTCCCAAGCGTAAACCGTGCCGTTGAAGAAGGTGGAAGAAGTCATTCCCCGTCAGAGACCAGGCCATAAGGTGGGCGTGGTGCCTTTACGTGGTAGACAGAAGCAAATGGGCAAGCTGTGGCCATGCCTGTCACCCCAGCAGTCTGGAGCTGAGGCAGGAGGATTGCCACGAGTCTGAGGCCAGTCAAGGTTACTGAGACCCTGTCTTCAGACTTACTTTCTGTCCCGAGATCCACAGGGAGCTGTGGAGAGTTGTGGGTCATCAGCTCTGGTCCCACTTACCTCCCTCTGCGCCCTCAGGTTCAGGAGCTCATGCAGCTGTGCTGGGCGCCCCGCCCGCAGGACCGACCGACCTTCAGCACCCTGAGTCCGCAGCTGGACGCGCTGTGGCGTGGAAACCCCGGGTAGCAGCCAGGGTGAGCGCCGGTTTCCCATGGGCGGGTTGTCCGACCTCAGCAGGGTTCCACCCTTTACAGGTTGCTCATCCCTGCTCCCCCCCCCCCTTCCAACCTTTCCTTTCAGAATACAGATGTTAAATTATGTGACCCCGGGATCTGCGCAATTGTCACCTCTGGAAATACTTTCCTGGCACAGCCGCCTCCTACAGAACTCCAGATCCTAGTACTGCTCCACCTGGTCCAGGAACTCACCCGCCCCTTCCTCCCGGTCAGGGTCTGTAGAAAGTGCCTGTATCCATCTCCCCTGCCCTGTGGGCTCAGTGCGACTCCTCACAGGTTGGGCTCCGGGACAGTTTGATGAATGAATAAATGAATTCAGTAGAAAAAAATGGTTTATGACTGGAATTAGGGGTGTTGGAGAGCTGAGTTATGGCGTGTGGTTTAGACTTGGGGGCCAACTGTGGGGTTCTGAGAGGAAGAACAGCTGGAGGAGAGGCCTTGGCTAGACTCAAGGACACCACCCCCCCTCCTGCCCAGCTGCGGTCCTTGGCTGACTGGTTCTGGCAAGGGACCGGCAGAGGCCAAGGCCCAAGAAGGGTGGAGCCAGAACTGCGGCACCTCAGAACGGTGCCCACAGTCCCCCACAAGAGCTCCCGAGGTAGGGGAACAGGGGAGGGGGTGCAAATCATAAATACTCCCTCGCATCTCCTTCACAGCCCAAACTTCTTCTAATTCATAGTAATTCTCCTGCTTCAGCTTTCCCAGTGCCAGCAAGATACGTGGACGCTACTCTTACAGCAAGAGGGGCATTGGCTTGTTTAAAAATGATGGGAGGTCCTGGCGCTTGGGAGAGGGACTTCAGGGTCCCTGGCTGGACCCACGGCCTTTGGCCATGAAATGAGAGCCTCGACCTTCTCCGTGCTGTACGCGGTGTTCCCACCAAGGTCCGTGGGCGGCGCGAAGCCACTATAAGGGGTGTCCACGCGAGCCGCCTCCCGCCATCATGCACACGCTGACGCTGCTGCTGTTGCTGCTGCTGCTGCTGTTTCCGGCTCTGGAGCTCGCCCTGCAAGCCCCGCAGCAGCCCCAGGAGACGCGCGCCAAACTCTGCGGCCACCACCTGGTGCGCGCACTGGTGCGGGTGTGCGGGAGCCCGCTCTGGTCCCCCGAAGTTACCCAGCCAGTGGACGCCCGCGACCGTGAGTGGGGGTCCGGGCGGGGCGGGGCCGACAAGCACAGATAACTGGGAGGGGCAGATCCCTCACGGTGTCGCCCCCATAACAGGGGACTGGAGTTCATTCATTTTTTTTTAATTTAACTTTTCCATTTTTGGAGTTTTTGGGACGGGGTCTCATGTAGCCCAGGCTGGATTCAAACTCACGACTTACTCGAGGATGACCTTGAACCCCTCACCTTAGGCTTGCCTGCTTGGGTGAATGGCATAAGTCGTCACCACATGACTAATTGCTTTTTTTTTTTTTTTTTTTTTTTTTTTTTTTTTTTTTTGAGACAGGGTTACTCTGTGGCTTTGGAGCCTGTCCTGGAACAAGCTCTTGTAGACCAGGCTGGCCTCGAACTCACAGAGATTTGCCTGCCTTTGCCTCCCAAGTGCTGGGATTAATGGCGCATGCCACCACTGCCTGGTTGACTAATTGCTTTTTAAAGACACCTTCTCACTACACAACATAAAGTGACCTTGAACTTACAGGAATCTTCTTGCCTTGGCATTCCCAGTGCCAGAATTACTGGCTTATGGCCCTCCCTGGGAGATTGGGGAGGACTCTTTCTCCAGCCCTAGAGGAGGAACACCCTGTCCATAGCTCTCAGTGGCTCCTTCCTGACGCTGAGGGTACTCCCCAATGAGCAACGGGGGATCTCAGTCCTGAGAGCATCTCTAGGGACCCCAGCCTTCCAGGCCCAGAAACTGAGGCTCACAGGAGGTTTATGGGGACACACACAGTTGGGAGGTGAGTGTGGGTAGCAGCTGAGAGAATACGGCAGTATTCCGCAGGCGCTCTGTATGCGCTCCCTTGTCACTGGACACATAATAAACGCGTGCTGGGTGTCTGGAGTGACTTAAACTGACTCCTGCTCGGCCTGCAGGGGAGTTGCTACGGTGGCTGGAGCAGCGGCAGCTCCTGCATGCGCTTGCGGCTGACACGCTGGACCCTGCGCTGGACCCTGGCCCGCAGCTTCCTCCCCAGGCTCCTCAGCGCCACCGCCGCAGTTCTGCCATGAACCCTGCACACCGCTGCTGTCTCACTGGCTGCACTCAGCAAGATCTGAGGCGCCTCTGTCCCACCTGAGGGGGGTCCTGGACTCAGGCGATGGGTCCTTGATCGCTCCTCCCCCAACCCACCCCCCCCGTCAGGATGCTCTATACCTCCAGGACCCTTGTGAATGCAACAGCCCGGGTTTGCCTCGGAGGAGTCCCAGTTATTCTTAGATCCCAAAAAAGGAGGGAGGGTCACACGTCCTGCCCCTGGAGGAGCCTCCCACATGCCTTGTGTCATTCCCCCTACCCCTTGTGTCCCCGACGATCTAAATAAAAAAGCAACTTCACAATTTTGTCTGGGAAAAGCCACACGGGGGTGGGGGGCAGCGGCGGGCTGTGGCTGTGCTCCAGTCACACGAAGACCTGAGGTGACACCAGGACACACTGGGGAAACAGGCTCGCTGCTTGGGGAAGTTAGGCGGGTTTGCCCCGCCCAACCCCGCCCCCCGCCCCCTGTGCGGAGTTCTCCCTGACTAGGACCCCCACTGTTGCAGCAACAACGTCACACGGGGGGCCCCCACCTTTGGAGAAAAACAAAACAAAACAAAGGAATGGATGGGGACCAAAGGGGGACTTGAGAAGTGAAGATGTCACAATGGACGCTCGATTTTGTAAGTTAATATTCAAGGTAAAAGAGCTGAGTATAGCAGACAGCATTAGAACGTGAATAGTGCTGGAAACAAGATTAAAGCCGGCACTGGCGAGAGGACTCTGAGTAGAGGCGCTTGCCACCAAGCCTGAAGATCTGAGTTCAAGACCCAGGGGTGGACCCTTTGTCTACCCACGGTGTGGCATACCCAATGAAAGAATAATTCTAAATCGATAAAACAAAAAGGGGTCAAGCCCGGTGTTCTGTCCCCAGCACTGTAAGCCATCGCCTTCAGCCTTCCACAGACTTTATTTCCCGCCACCCGTCTGTGGGACACAGGACCCCTCTTATCCCTACACTGTTCCCTGAGTCCTTGGGGGACACCACTGGGGCCAAGTTAAGATCCTCCTCGCTCCCCCGCCTCACTTCCTTGGGGACCTGCGGAGGCAGAGGCTCAGGGCAAGGCCGGAGCCTGCCACCGGGAGCTCCGAGCTGGGGCCATGGCCCGCAGCAATTCTCCTTCGCTCACGCTTGTTCAACCCCGAGCCTGCCACCGTGAACAGTACCGAGAGGGTTTTGAAGCTTATGCCGGCTCCTCAAACCTGCCCTGACACCGCACGAGGGTGGGGACAGGAACCGGGGCGAGGGGGGAGGGTGCTGACCACCCCAGCGTCTCAGGAGACCGCGCTCTGCTTGCCGCAGGAGAGCTGGGGCTGGCTCAGAGCGTCCCACATCAGCAGCGTCTCGAAGGGCAGGAAGCGGTGCACGAGGAGCAGCCCCCGGTAGAAGCAGGGGTCGAAGGAGGACAGGCGGGGACTGGGGGCGCGCACCCCTGCCGTGCGCACCCCGTCGTGCGAAGCGGGCTCCAGGCCCTGCTGCTGCAGACACATGCCCAGGAACACATCGTCGATGGGGAAGATCGGGAGGTCGCGCGCTGCGCGAAACAGCGAGGCCGCCGTGAAGCGCGACAGCAGGAAGCCGCCGCCGCCGCAGTAGGGCGGGTAGCTCTCATCCGGAGTCACCAGCTTGGGCACGAAGTACTTGCTCCAGGGCGAGCGGATAGGGCCCACGTTCTGGATCAGGTGGCCCACGAAGAGGTGGCGGTCCGGGTCTTGGCCCTGCAGGTAGGTGACCATGTTGTCTGTGTTCGCAAAGACGTCGTCGTCCCCGTTGAGCACGAAGCTGGCGTCGGGGCAGCGAGTCCGCTGCCACTCCAGGAAGAGGACCTGCGGGTGGAGTGGGGGACACGCGGGCTGGCGGGGTTCCTCGGGCCCCCTTCCCTGCGTGGGCCTCTCACGCATACTGCAGAACCCCACTTCCCTCGCCCACCTGCTTAAGCGTGAGGTTGAAGAAGGAGTCGTGGAAGTCCCACTGCACGATGTCGCCGTATGCCCGCGCCTCCAGCTCCAGCAGCCGGCTGAATTTACGCGCCTCTCGCGGGTCGCGGTCGCTGCCCACTAGGAAGAGGCGGCGCAGCGGCGCTCCGTGCACCTGCCGCTCCTGCGCCCACGTGCGGCGCAGCACCTGGCGGCGACCATAGTTGGCCGGCGACGACTTGATGGCGAGCAGCAGGAATACGGGCCCTGCGCACTTGGCGGCCGGCGGCTCCCGCAGCAGCGGGAAGTCGCGGCAGTGTCGGTACAGCAGGAAGTCGCGCACGTGCGTGGGCAGCTCACTGAAGTCCGGGTGCTCGGCCACCGACAGGTTGGCCAGGCACGGGGCGGAGGCCGCGCGCGGAGGGTTCGGGGGCCACGTGGCGACCTCCTGGGGCTCCGCGGGCCTCTCCAGGGCGGGGCAGCCGGGCGGCGACACGTGAGACAGGAGCAGCAGGGAGATGGCAGCCATGGCCAGGACGAGGATCACGCCGGGGCGAGGCCGGGGCATCCGCATGGCGTCGGGAGGCCTAGAGCAAGATCATGGGAGCTGTGGATCCAGGGTGGACAGACAAGAACGCTCAGTCCTCCTCGCCCTCCCCTACCAGTATTGATTTTTGTTGGACTCGAACCCAGACCAGGTCCTCACGGAGCCTTGTCCCCAGCTGTCTCCCTTGGCAACCTCCCACCTTCCCTCAAGACCCATTTTGAATGATCCATGACCCAGGTATTCCTCATTGACCCTTCTGGCCCCTGGCACTTCCGGGCCCTGGCCCCGCCCAGCATGAGGTGGGCGAGAGGCCAAGGCAGAAAGCATTTGATGTTTGTGGTAAACTCTTACAAATCCGTCGGAACCCCAGCTCACATGGTCTCGATTTCAGGAAACTTTATTCCCCACTGACACAGAGTCGTGTAGCTCAGGCTGGCCTCAAACTGGCTGTGAAGCTGAGGATGGCCTTGAGCTGCCACCGCCTGCCCTAGCGTCCTGAGTGCGGGGTTGACAGGTGTCACCAGGCCTGGCTTTCCTCCCAGGCCGCAGGGCTCAGCCTACAACCCCCCACCACCCCCACCCCTGTGTCACTGCACACAAAGCATTTCCAGCAACAAGTCTTTGTTGAATGACTGCTGAAACTCAGCACTTACCTCGGTATAGGTATCCGTGCTGAGCCAGGCGGTCTTGGAACTCCTCCACAGAACCTGGAACAATGTGTGGGATAACAAGTGTCCTTGAGACTGTAGGCTTCAAGCAAACCCACCGCTACTGCCTGGACCAGGCCGGCCTCTGGCTCTGTGCCATGGGTTCTGCTGTGTGATTTTGACACAGTGGTTTGACCTCTCTGAACCTCCAAGTCAAACAAGATGGACCCCAGGAAAAGTGCCAGAGCCCTCAGGAATGTAGCCTGCTACTGCTATTGATTTGCACAGGGAGGTTTTGTTAGCTGCCATTCAGCTGATCTTAACGAACAGGTCCCTGCACAGCAGCCAGACCCTGCCCTATGACTCCCGTGGGTTTGAAATGCGTCATTAGTTCATTCATTCATTCGCCTAGTGGATACACATAGGGCTCTCAGGCTTTTCCTGAAGTTTGAGCAGCTTCAGTCAAAGTCAGGTAAGATTCCTCCTGCCCAGGCTACACCTCTATCAACACCTAGGCTAGACCTCTATCAACACCCAGGCGAGACCTCTACCAATGCCCAGGCTAGACCTCTATCATCGCCCAGGCTAGACCTCTATCAACGCCTAGGCTAGACCTCTGTTAACATGAATGAGATCTTCAGATTTTGCCAAGCCACCCAAACTCCTGTTAAAAACTCAAACATGCCAGGAGTGCATGGTTGCACGTGTCTTTAATCCTAGCACTAGGGAGGCAGGGGCAAAGGGATCTCCATGAGTTCAAGGTGAGCCTGGTTTACACGATGAGTTCCAAGACAGCCTGGACTACAAACTGAAGCCTCTTTCTCAGAAATAAATAAATAAATATTTTTCCTCATCTCATCAACAACTCTGTGTGTGGGTGCCCTTCTGGCCTGAGACACCTTAATCCTGGAGAAGACCCTGACATCCAGGGTCCCACAGAGAGAAGACAGCGACCTAGTAAATGGGACTGGGACACCGAGGCTGAGGCTTTGAAGGATGCACAGGAGTTCAATGAAGGCCATTCAGGTGTCAGGGCAGACCACAGACAAACCACAGAGGGACATGACCTGGTTCAGTCTCAGTCCCTACAGCAGCTGCCTGAATGTGGGAGTTGGCCGGTGCAGCCAAGGGTTGGGGCAGCAGGGGATGATGTGGGGTCTCACAGAGGTGAGGCAGACACAGCTCAGAGGACACAGAGAGAGGTGATCCTGAGAGAGCTGGGCGGGGCCTCGTACAGGGTGGGGGGAAAAGTTGGGGGTGAGAGGGAGTGATTTAGGCAGCTCAGTGTGAGTGCACTGGGAACAGAACCAGGGTCACCTGTCACCCCCAGCGGCCCTGAGTACACATCTGCATCGACAGCAGCTCACAGTGTAGCCCAGGCTAGCCTTGAACTCACGAGATCTGCCCACCCCAGCCTGAGGTTAAACCTGTGAGGGAAGAGAGTGGCCTGGGGAGGACTCAGCGGGTAAAGGGGCTTGTCACCAAGTCTGAGGACCTAGATGGAAACCGACCCGCATGCGGTGGGTGAGGGATGGAGGGGATTCAAGGCGAGGGAGGTGGCATCTGGGGCTTGAAGGACCCTGTGGGACACAAACCCCAGTAAGGGACCTGGGTGCGTGGGCGAAGCACTGCGCGTGCGCGCTGTTGCCCATCACCAGCAAGGCACTGAAGTGGGACGTGGTATCAGAAGCCTGAGGTCACAGAAAGTCGCAAAAGTTCCGGCGGTCCAAAAAAAAAAAAAAAAAAAAAAAAAAAAAAAAGAA
>NW_026068160.1:280953-291156 GCF_014885135.2 Alexandromys fortis
CCCCGGCCCAAAAAAAACCAAAAAAAAAAAAAAAAAAAAAAATTCCGGCGGGCCCCAGGCCTGGAGCCCAGAGCAGTGTCCTGTTCCCACCAACAGAGGTGAGGGGTGGTGGTGCGGGAACTGAGGAGAAAGCGGTCCCTGTGGTGAAACTGAAACAGAAACAGCTTCAAGTAGCAGCAGGAGAGGAGGGGCCCGGGAGGACAGGAGGGAAAAGAAGTAGGCTGCAGGGAAGGCCTAGGATCCCCAGTGAGGGGCTGAGGCAGGACTCAGGGTGGAGCCCCTGAGTAGCATTTGCTGGGCACAGGATTCACTCACTGCCCTTCCCCCACTGCATTGGTGGAGCAAACCTTTAATCCCAGGGGAAGGCAGAGGCAGGTGGATTTCAAGGCCAGCCTGGTCCACAGAGAGAGAGTGCCAGGGCAGCCAGGGCTACACGGAGAAGCCTACGAGTGTAGCAGCAATAATGAAAACCCAGAGACAGATACTGGGGTTCAAGCTGAAAATCAGACAAGCAAAGCATCAGCCAATGAGAGCTCAGACAAACACAGGGCGTGACTGTAGCTCTCCACCAAACTGAGTGGCCCTGAGGCTGCACTGAACTCGGACCTCAGGTTCCTATTAGTGCTGGAATCAAAGGTGTGAGCTGTTTCTCTTCTGACCCTGACTCTAGTCAAGGGTGCCCTTGAGTCCTGGAATTCTAGTGGCTTAGCTCTACACTCTAATCTTTAGGAAGCTTTATTTACTAATGCCCAAATAAAATATCACTATGTATAAGGCCGTGGGAGCTGCAGAGCGTGATACACGGAGGATCTGAGAACCTCTTTGGGATGGATGTCTGGACCTCTGGGACACTTCTGGGATCATCTCTCACAGACTGGGGTGTGTACAGCAGGTTGGAGCTTCGGGAAGGAACCCATCTGGGTCCATTGGTCAGCCTCGGTTTCCAGCTGACAGACACATGCCCACGGCCACCGCGCCAGGCTGGGCAGGGCGAGCTGTACCAGCCCTGACCCCAGTGAGGTTCCTCTCGGGATTGTACCAGTTTGTCTTCCCTTAACGTTGACAAGTTTCTCTTTACAAGGAGAAGGGTCTAACTTTTATAAACAAAAAGAGACTTTCTATAAAGATAAAGCTATGGAAAGCCTCGCCCCAGGTCCACATGGTGACCAGGTTGTCCCAGCGCTGCACGTTGCAAGCTTCCGCGAGCCACCCGCATGATTCACGGAAGGGCGCCGCTTCCCTCTTCCGGATTAGGGAAGGAAGGAGCCAGGATCCCAGACCATCAGCCCAGATGGGGAAACTGAGGCTGGGGAGGGGAGGCCTGGATCCTCGCTCCTTCCAGGAAGCAGGGCTTGGCCTCACAGCAGCCTCACAGGGTTCCATCTGGGGTCTCATCTGGGGTCACTCTGAGTCCCCACCCTTCCAGATGGGTCCCATCCATGCAATAGACTTCTTCCGGTGACATTTACATCAGGATTACAATAATCACGTTAATTTTCTCAGAGATAAATGTCACAGACAAAAGAGCCAAGTAATCAAGATTCAAGCAAATACAGGAGCCGAGCTCAGAGACCTGGGGGTCGAGACAGGGGGTCGGTCAGCACTGGGATCGACCAAGTTAGCTTCCCGCAGGGGGGGGCACTGAGCTGGACGCCCAGCCGAGAGTGGGGCCTGTGGGACTCCGGACCTCTGGACACAGAGTAGTCCCCGGAGGCCCCCTAGGGTCCGTACAGCCTAAGCTGAGGCGGGAAGTGCTACGGGAGGGAGGGGATCCGGTCTGAGCCTGGCTGCACAAACACTGGAGCCAGATGGAGACCAACTAGTGTCTTCCCGCAGCCCCACCTTCCTCTCCTGACAACAACAGGCCAAGGTGAAGAAGTAAAACGGGGGTCCAGACCCAGCTCTCGAGAGGCCGAGGACAGAAGGTTCAAAGCCAGTCTCAGAAAGGAAAGGAATAAAGGAAGAGAAAAGAAGGTAAATTACCCTCAAAGCGTCCGAACCTTAGCTAGCAACACGAACTCTCTTACTTTAACTATGGTGATAGACGACTGACTACCCACTTAGTGGCCACCGCGCTTCGCAGATCACCTTCACCGCAGCATCATGCCAACAGGGGGAAACTGAGGTTTGGAGATCCAATGCTTCTCATCCGAGCTTCCCCGGTGTCGGCCTGAGGACAAAGATTCCGAACACCTGGAAACATCACAGACACAAACGGGAAACCGAGTCAGGGTCAGAGCCACTAGGCGATGCGGACACAAATTGGCGAGAAGCGCTGGCACCTGACCCTGGAATATGGCTCGTCCCCGGGGCCCCTGGGCCGGAGCGGTCCGTAGCTCGCGGTCAAGGACGCGCAGAGAGTCTTGTCGTGGCCGCCGTAGACCCCCCCCCCACACGGCCCCCAGTACACCCGCACTCACCGTGGGAGCCAGCTCGGGACAGCCGGGGGAGGAAGAATGGTTTCCACCTGACCGACCGCCCCGCCCTGGCTCTTGGCTTCTCTCCTCCTTCCGCCTTCTTCCCGCCCTCCCTGTGGGCTCCTTTCCCCAGCCCCACGAGCTGTCTACTGACCAAGGGGAAAGTCCCCCTCGCGTTGTTTCCGCGCCCCCTCTCTGACTCCTTGACTCTCCCCTCCCCATCCTGTTCTCCACGGTGACCTTTCCTGTCCCCATCCATCCCCCACCAGTTCTGTGGTACCGCCCCTCCTTCGCTTAGGGCCTCCCTTTCTCTTCACCCACCCCACTGTGAGGGAGCAAGGGCTCCCTGGCGCTGTACTGTAGAAGCCACATCTGTCTTGCAGTCTCCGTTTGCAACCCCCCCCCTCCGCAACTCAGCCGCTGCTGCAGTCCCCTCCGCAGCTTAGCCCCGCTGCAGCCCCCAGCCCTCGCTGCAGCCCCCCCCATCCTCAGCCCAGCCCCCCCACCCCCGCTGCATGAAGACACATTCCACTGGGAAGAGAGATCCCAGAAACCTAGAGGATTCCAGAGCCCTAAAACCTGTTGATAGGCCCTCTGACTTTTTTTTTTTTCCCTAGAGACAGGGTTTCTCTGTAGCTTTGTAGCCTGTCCTGGAACTAGCTCTTGTAGACCAAGCTAGGCTGGCCTCGAACTCACAAAGATCCGCCTGCCTCTGACTCCCTAGTGCTGGGATTAAAGGCGTGCGCCACCACTGCCTGGGCCTCCTTGACTCTTAAATACCAGATTCACTTAACCTGTTCCCCTCCTCCGGAGTTACCCACAAAACCTGTAGGTCCTGACTCTTGAGTTTGGGGTCCTAGTAGCCTGCTGAGAGAAAAGAATTAAGTCCATAAACTAAAAACTGAGTGCTCCTGAGGCTGGCTTCCTGGACCAGTAAGCAGTAGACAGAGTTACAGAATCAAGTGTCATGTGACACAGTGAGCCCTCCCTGAGTGGCAGTCCCCAGAGAACTCAAAACAAGGGGTCAGGCTCTGCATCTGGAGGTCGTTGCCGTCCCACTTGCAACACTGTGGTCTGCCCAGGTGCTGGAATATTGGTCGGTTATGAAAAGGGAATGAAGCCTCCATAGGGGGACATGTTGCTGAGTGTCAGCAGCCGACACAAATGTCCCAACTGTGTGTAATGGGCTCACAAGCAAGTCACAGGGCAGGGAAATCCACAGACAAGGAGCTGATCAGGGGCTGCCAGGGCTGGGGAGGGGGGTTTTGGGGGGGAGTAATTCTCTAGAAATACCCTAGGCTGCTGCAGCATTGCCCTGGGAAAGGTTTATTTTCTGCCCTTCGGTTCCACTCACTTGAGAACACGTCCCCTGGCCCCTGCCGGAATGCCAGTGGCTCAGCCACCCACTGCCTTTCAATGGTCACTCTCTGCATAGTTGAGGTTTTGGAATCACTCAGGTGCAAGTGACCACAACGCCATAAACAGGTAATGACACCCCACCCAGGGCCCTGCCCTGCTGCTGAGACGCACCCTCCTAAGATAAGTACCTGTCTCCCCAGGGCTCCAGGAGGCCGGGTGAAGGAAGTCAGATTTGAGAAAAAGGCCTCTTGTGTTTTTAAAGGTGCCCTACCTTCCTGTACCCCAAGGAAAGCAAATTCAAGCTACCAGGAGGTGCCGTGTTCTCAGCACTTATCAGATGGGCAGGGAGGCAAGAGCAGATCAACCATATGCTGGGATGCTGACGGTAACTGCCACGTAGCACCTGTAGAGGTGAAAACAGGGACCAGCCACCAATCCACATGCACACGTGAGAGGGGAAGACACCTGCTGGGTCCCACTTTCCAGAGGCAGGGAAGTGGGCGCAACAACAGGCTTCTGAGGTATGAACAGTTTACAGGATAGAACTCAGAAACCCAGACCCTCTCAGCAGACCACAATGGGGAGGTCAGAGAACCAGAGGGTGTTTATAACACCAGGTGTTGGTGGAGGCTGCTTGTTTGTTCCTGGCTGCCCAGACCATGAAATAATCACACAGAAACTATATTACTTGCAACACTGTTTGACCAACAGCTTAAGTGTATTTCTGGCTAACTCTTATATCTTTTTTTTTAAAAAAAAAAAAAAGGTTTATTTATTTATTATGTATACAGTATCTGTCTACATGTATTCCTGCAGGCTAGAAGAGGGCACCAGATCTCATTATAGATGGCTGTGAGCCACCATGTGGTTGCTGAGAATTGAGCTCAGGACTTCTGGAAGAACAGCCAGTGCTCTTAACTGCTGAGCCATCTCTCCAGCCCCTATCTCTTATATCTTAAATCAACCCATTTCTATTGATCCGTGTATACTCATGTGGCTGTGTGGGTAAAGTTCCATCGGGAGTCTGTCTCCCGTGGGGCTACATGGCTTCTCCTTGACTCCGCCTACTCTCTCCTCCTCTATCTGCTTGGAACTCCTGTCTTGCCCTATTCTGCTAAGCCACTGGACGAAACAGATTTATTCATTAACCAACAAAAGCAACACATAGATAGAAGGACTTCCCACACCAACTAGGCAGGGACTCCAACCCTCAGTCCTGGAGAAGTCTAGGCAGAGGCTCCGCCTCTGCACCACGCCCCCAACTCCTCACTGGAGGATTCTAGGCCAGGATCCACCCCGAGCCACACCCCAGGCCCTCACTGGGGATTCTAGGCAGGATCTTCAACCTAAGCCACGCCCCCAGTCCCACACATTGGGGATTCTAAACTGGGGATCAACCCCTGATTCATGCCCCAACCCCTCATTGGAGGATTCTAGGCTGTAACTTCACCTCTGAGCCACACCCCCAGCTTCTAGGTTCTGGATCTGAGGTCCAGACTTGGTCAAGGATCCTCAGAGACACAGGGTGTAATCAGAGGTCCCCACATGTCCTTTGAGACTCAAGATGGACCTGTTCCCCACCCCAGCAAGCTGGAGTCACTCCTGACTTGAATCCCATCCACTCTTCCCTTCTGCGTACGTCACATGCACAGCCTTCCCACAGATCCTGACCAACCCGTGGCAGACAGGCTATCTAAGGCTAGAGTCAATCAAAGCCGTCCTGGCTTTTAGGTGTAGCGCGATTAATAAAAACCCAGAGACAGAAATTGGGGTTCAGACTGAAGATCAGAAAAACAAAACAGCCAGCCACTGGCTCTTACCTCAACCTCAGTTCGAAATGGCGATCCTGCCTCCAGGAATCATCAGAATGAGACTGTGTCTGAGAGCTGTCCCCTCCCGTTTTATATTCCTCTCTAGGGCTGGGGTTAAAGGTGTGTGTCACCACTGCCCGGTCTGTAAGGCTGACTCTCTGATCTTCGGGCAAGCTTTACTTATTAAAATACAAATGAAGTATTACTACATTTCCCCTTTTTTGTCTAAAATAAAAAGAAAGCTAGCTGGGCGCGGTGGCGCACACCTGTAGTCCCAGCTACTCGGGAGGCTGAGGCAGGAGGATCGCTTGAGTCCAGGAGTTCTGGGCTGTAGTGCGCTATGCCGATCGGGTGTCCGCACTAAGTTCGGCATCAATATGGTGACCTCCTGGGAGCGGGGGACCACCAGGTTGCCTAAGGAGGGGTGAACCGGCCCAGGTCGGAAACGGAGCAGGTCAAAACTCCCATGCTGATCAGTAGTGGGATCGCGCCTGTGAATAGCCACTGCACTCCATCCTGGGCAATATAGCGAGACCCCGTCTCTTTAAAAAGAAAAAAAGAAAAAAAAAGAAAAAAGAAAAAAATTAAAAAAAAGGAAAAAAATAAAAAGAAAGCTATAACTAATATAAGAAAAGTATATACAATAAATACAATGATTGTATACAATCTATACAGGCAATATATCAACAATGTCTAGTCAGTTAACCATTGATAAATTCAGAGAAAATACTCCATATCTATCTTATCTTGGTGAGTCCAAAGTATCGTATCTAATTTACTATCTATCATAACTTGCTATCTGTGTCCAGCAAACTATAACTATAACAAATCTTCAGTTCCCTCAGAGACCCAATAAGGAAATAATATTAACTTAGTAAGCAGGAAGTGCAAGCAAGGAACTTCCAAAAAATGTGAGAAATGACAGAAACAGATGGCTGCCTGGACAGTCACCCAAAGTTCCTCTGCAATGTTGGGGCATCCATCTTAGGCCTACAGGCTTAGCATATCTGGCAGACTTTTCTGTGAAGCAGGATATTCTAAGATCTGTCCTTCCTTGTCTTGACAGTGTCTGGCAAGTCACTTTGTTTTCTGTTCTGCTTGTCCAGTTAGGACAGCATTCTGTCAGCAGTGGCGGTAAGGACATTTTTGTGTTCTGTGGCTCCCTTTTGCCACGAAGGAAGTAAAACTCTAAGTGGCATTCTTCGTGAAGTAGATTGGTGCTGCCAGACATGCCTCATTCTCATAAAAAGGAGCTAATGTTATTAACACATCTTAAATGCCATATTCTGCAGATCTCTGAAGTGTTTGAAGATGATGTGTCTTTATAAAATCTGTCTTTGTTTGACCTTGAAAACATACCTAATGTACTGCAAGTTCAATTATAATAGATGATTAATTACTAGCCTGTGTTTCTTTATTATCCTAAAGAGTTGGTAATGATAACTTTCAAGGACTAGAAATTTGGCCGGGCGATGGTGGTGCACACCTTTAATCCCAGTGCTCCGGAGGCAAAGGCAGACGGATCTCTGTGAGTTCGAGACCAGCCTGGTCTACAGAGCTAGTTCCAGGACAGGCTCCAAAGCCACAGAGAAACCCTGTTTCGAAAAAAAAAGGACTAGAAATTTGCATGATATTGTTAAATGAGCTGTATGGGTACAAAACCATGAACAAGAGTAGAAATGTATGTACAGCATGTCCTAAAATTGATCCTATTGTATGTTCTCTTTTTTTTCTTTGCAAAATAAGAATCTTGGATCTTAATTTCCTTTGATTAGTTTTTTCCTGAACATTATCAATAATAACTTGTAACTAGCCCCCTAAAAAAGAAAAATAGTCCACAATCCATTGAACAAACAAAAACCACCCACCCTAACTCTTGGTAATGTGGGTGTCATATTTATTTTTTTCTTTTTTAATTGATACTTACTGAGCTCTACATTTTTCTCTGCTCTCCTCCTTAACTCCCCTCCCCCCTTCAGCCCTCCTCCAAGGTCCCCATGCTTCCAATTTACTCAGGAGATCTTGTCTTTTTCTAATTTCTACTTCTCATGTAGATTAGATTTATGTAAGTCTCTCTTAGGGTCCTCATTGTTGTCGAAGTTCTCTGGGATTGTGGTTTGTAAAATGGCTTTCTTTCCTTTATGTTTAAAAACCACTTATGAGTGAGTACATGTGATAATTGTGTTTCTGTGTCTGGGTTACCTCACTCAAAATGATGTTTTCTAGCTCCATCCATTTTCCTGCAAAATTCAAGCTGTCATTTTTTTCTGTTGTGTAATACTCCATTGTGTAAATGTACCACATTTTTCTCATCCATTCTTCGATTGAGGGGTATTTAGGTTGTTTCCAGGTTCTGGCTATAACAAACAAAGCTCCTATGAACATAACTGAGCACAAGTCCTTGTGGCACAATTGAGCATCCTTTGGATATATACCCAAAAAAGGTATTGCTGGGTCTTGAGGAAGGTTGTTTCCTAATTTTCTGAGAGATTGCCACACTGACATCCAAAGGGGCTGTACCAGCTTGCATTCCCACCAGCAATGCAGAAGTGTTCCCTTTTCCCCACAACCTCTCCAGCATAAGTTGTCATCAGTGATTTTGATCTTGGCCATTCTTACAGGTATAAGATGGAATCTCAGAGTTGTTTTGATTTACATTTCTCTGATGACTAAGAATGCTGAACATTTCCTTAAGTGTCTTTCAGCCATTTTAGATTCCTCTGTTGAGAGTTCTCTGTTTAGGTCTGTACTCCATTTTTTATTGGATTATGTGTTCTTTTGGCGTCCAATTTCTTGAGTTGTTTGTATATTTTGGAGATCAGACCTCTGTTTGATGTGGGGTTAGTGAAGATCTTTTCCCATTCTGTAGGCTGTTGTTTTGTCTTGTTGACCGTATCCTTTGCTATACAGAAGCTTTTCAGTTTTAGGAGGTCTCATTTATTTATTGTTTCTCTCAGTGTCTGTGCTGCTGGGGTTGTATTTAGGAAGTGGTTCCCTGTGCCAATGTGTTCAAGTGTACTTCCCACTTTCTCTTCTATAAGGTTCAGTGTGGCTGGCTTTATGTTGAGGTCTTTGATCCATTTGGACTTGAATTTTGTGCATGGTGATAGATATGGGTCTATTTTCATTCTTCTACATGTTGATATCCAGTTATGCCAGCACCACTTGTTAAATATGCTTTCTTTTTTCCATTTGATTTTTTTTTTGCTTCTTTGTCAAAAATCAGGTGTTTGAAGATGCAAGGATTGATGTCTGGGTCTTCTATTTGATTCAATTGGTCCTCCTGTCTGTTTTTACGCCAATACCAGTCTGTTTTCAGTACTGCAGCTCTGTAGGAGAGTTTGAAGTCAGGGATTGTGATGCCTCCACATTGTTTTGGCTATCCTGGGTTTTTTGCTTTTCCATATGAAGTTGAGTGCCATTCTTTCGAGGTCTTTGAAGAATTTTGCTGGGATTTTGATGGGCATTGCGTTGAATCTGTAGATTGCTTTTGGTAAGATTGCCAATTTTATTGTGTTAATTCTGCCTACCCAAGAGCATGGGAGATCTTTCCACTTTCTGGTGTCTTTTTCAATTTCTTTCTTCAAAGATTTAAAGTTCTTGTCATACAAGTCTTCCACTTGTTTGGTTAGAGTTAGTCCGAGATATTTTTATGCTATTTGTGGCTATTGTGAAGAGTGTTGATTCTTTGATTTCTTCCCCAGCCCTTTTATCATCTATGTACAGGAGGGCTACTGATTTTTTTTGTTGTTAATCTTGTATCCTGCTACATTGTTGAAAGTGTTTATGAGTTGTAGAAGTTCCTTGGTAGAATTTTTGGGATCACTTATGTAAATTATCATATCATCAGCAAACAGTGAGAGTTTTGACTTCTTCTTTTCCAATTTGTATCCCCTTGATCTCCTTTTTGTGTTTTATTGTTCTAGCTAGGCCCTAAGAACTATATTGAATAGATATGGAGAGAGTGGACAACCTTGCCTTATTCCTGATTTCAGTGGAATCACTGTGAGTTTCTCTCCATTTAGTTTGATGTTGGCTTGCTGTATATTGCCTTTATTATGTTTAGGTATGTTCCTTGTATCCCTACTCTCTCCAAGACCTTTATCATGAAGGGATGTTGTATTTTGTCAAAAGGTTTTTGGCATCTAATGAGATGATCATGTGGTTTTTATTTTTCAGCTTGTTTATATGGTGGATTACATTGACAGATTTTCATATGTTGAACCATCCCTGCATCTATGGGATGAAGCGGACTTGATCATGGTGGATGATGGTTCTGATGTGTTCTTGGATTTGATTTGCCAGTATTTTTTTTAATATTTTTGCATCAGTGTTCATGAGTGAGATCGGTCTGTAATTCTCTTTCTTAGTAATGTCTTTCTGTGATTTGGGTATCAGGGTAATTTTAGCCTCATAAAAAGAGTTTGGCAATGTTCCTTCTGTTTCTATTGTGTGGAATAATTTGAGTAGTATTGGTATTAGTTCTTCTTTGAAAGTCTTGTAAAACCAAAAAAAAAAAAAAGCCGGGGCAGAGGCAGGCGGGTCTCTGTGAGTTCGAGACCAGCCTGGTCTACAGAGCTAGTTCCAGGACAGGCTCCAAAGCCACAGAGAAGCCC
>NW_026068160.1:296753-300560 GCF_014885135.2 Alexandromys fortis
CTGATGTGTTCTTGGATTTGATTTGCCAGTATTTTTTTTAATATTTTTGCATCAGTGTTCATGAGTGAGATCGGTCTGTAATTCTCTTTCTTAGTAATGTCTTTCTGTGATTTGGGTATCAGGGTAATTTTAGCCTCATAAAAAGAGTTTGGCAATGTTCCTTCTGTTTCTATTGTGTGGAATAATTTGAGTAGTATTGGTATTAGTTCTTCTTTGAAAGTCTTGTAAAACCAAAAAAAAAAAAAAGCCGGGGCAGAGGCAGGCGGGTCTCTGTGAGTTCGAGACCAGCCTGGTCTACAGAGCTAGTTCCAGGACAGGCTCCAAAGCCACAGAGAAGCCCTGTCTCGAAAAAAAAAAAAAAAAAAGTCTTGTAGAATTCTGTTCTGAAACCATCTAGTCCTGGGCTTTTTTTTTTTTTTTGGTTGGGAGACTTTTGATGACTGTTTCTATTTCTTCAGCAGTTATAGGTCTGTTTAATTTGCTTATCTGGTCTTGATTTAATTTTGGTAAGTGCTATTTATCCAGAAAGTTTTCCATTTCCTTTAAGTTTTCCAATTTTGTGGAGTACAGGTTTTCAAAATATGACCTGATAATTCTCTGTATTCCCTCCATGTCTGTTGTTATGCCCCCCTTTTCATTTCTGGTTTTGTTTATTTGGATATTTCTCTCTCCTTGCCTCAGGGCAAATGTGGCTTAGGTTACCAGCTTTGATCTGTACCTGTCTGTAAATGCTGGTCTGGATTCCCTCCTGCACAAGTTTCTGGGTTAGAGTGGGACCTGGAAAGGTTTCTGGCTCTGGTCTACTGCCTCGGGGGTCTCAGGCTCAGGTGCTCCTGGACCCTTAGAGGACCTGCTTACTCTCTCAGAGGTTCCAGACTCATGCTCTCAACCCACAGAGGTTCCAGGTTCCTGCCTATTCCCTTTGATGTCCCAGACCAATGCCCGGATCCACAGAGGTCCTGGTTCAGGCCTATTCCCTCTGAGGACCCAGACTCACACCTGACCCCGCTGAGATGTCTGGCTCCTGCCTACTCCTTCGGAGGTCCCAGATTCACGCCCAGTCTGGCAGAGGTCCTGGCTTAGGCCTAGTTCCAGGAGGTCCTAGACTCCCGCCCAGACCCACAAGGGTCCTGGCTTAGGTCTACTCCCTTGTAGGTCCCAGATTTACATCCAGACCCTCAGCAGTCTCTGGCTCTGGCTCACTCACTCAGCGGTTACTCCCCTGTACCTGTTCCAGTGGAGATTACTCTGAATCTGGTCACTAGCTCAGTCCTGATCTGCCAGTGGCCCAGGAGTGGGTTGGCTTCCAGGACTGGATTTGCTCCTCAGGTGTCATAGTCTTAAATTTACTTTCTGGGGCTGGAGAGATGGCTCAGAGGTTAACAGCACTGGCTGCTCTTCCAGAGGTCCTAAATTGAATTCCCAGCAACCACATGGTGGCTCACAACCATCTGTACTGAGATCTGGTGCCCTCTTCTGGCCTGCAGGCAGACATGGAGGCAGAATTTTGTATACATAATATATAAACAAATCTAAATAAATAAATAAACCTCTAAAAATTTACTTTCTGCTGTCTGGGTGTGGCAGTATCTTTAAGGGATACTGAAAACAAACATTTGGGTCCTGGGAGAGGCAGCCATGTCAGTTTTCCAGACTATGCACCATGGGAAAGTGCAGGGCGTCTCAGCCCTGGCTACAGGGGCTGAATCATCTCAGCTAGCCACCTGGAAATTATTCTGAGCGGTTGACTTTGAAGTGGTGCTATCAGCTGAATTGCGTCATAGTATCCAGGTGGAATTGTTGCTGTGGGGCCCCATCTTCTTCCTGGAGATTTCAGAGATTACTGTAGGAAAATTTACTGTTTATTGTGGAAAACTTAAACATTCATTATTCATATCAAAGTGGAAAGTTTGAATTTTGATAGATATGTATTCAGAAAAGGTGCCACAGAGTCAAAAATAGGAGAAGTAGAATTTTTTTTGTTTTGTTTTGTTTTTCGAGACAGGGTTTCTCTGTGGTTTTGAAGCCTGTCCTGGAACTAGCTCTCGTACACCAGGCTGGTCTCCAACTCACAGAAATCCGCCTGCCTCTGCCTCCCAAGTGCTGGGATTAAAGGCGTGCGCCACCATCACCGCCCGGCTTCCAGGTTTTTTTTTTTTTTGTGCCATTTTTATTGATATTTACTGAGCTCTACATTTTTCTCTGCTCCCCTCCCTGCCTCTCCCCTCCTCCCTTCAATCCTTCCCCAAGGTCCCCATGCTCCCAATTTACTCAGGAGATCTTGTCTTTTTCTACTTTCTACTTCCCATGTAGATTAGATCTATGTAAGTCTCTCTTGGTGTCCGCATTGTTGTCTAAATTCTCTGGAATTGTGGTTTGTAAGATGGCTTTCTTTCCTTTATGTTTAAAAACCACCTATGAGTGAGTACATGTGATAATTGTCTTTCTGTGTCTGGGTTACCTCACTCAAAATAATGTTTTCTAGCTCCATCCATTTTCCTGCAAAATTCAAGCTGTCGTTATTTTTTTCTGCTGTGTAGTACTCCACTGTGTAAATGTACCACAGTCTTCTAATCCATTCTTTGGTCGAGGGGCATTTACGTTGTTTCCAGGTTCTGGCTATGACAAACAATGCTGCTATGAACATAGTTGAACACATGTCCTTGTGGCACAGTTGAGCATCCTTTGGATATATACCCAAAAGTGGTATTACTGGGTCTTGAGGAAGGTTGTTTCCTAATTTTCTGAGCATTCGCCACACTGACATCCAAAGGGGCTGTACCAGCTTGCATTCCCACCAGCAATGCAGAAGTGTTCCCTTTTCCCCACAACCTCTCCAGCATAAGCTGTCGCCAGTGTTTTTGATCTTGGCCATTCTTTACAGATGTAAGATGGAATCTCAGAGTTGTTTTGATTTGCATTTCTCTGATGACTAAGGATGTTGAGCATTTCCTTAAGTGTCTTTCAGCCATTTTAGATTCCTCTGTTGAGAGTTCTCTGTTTAGGTCTGTACTCCATTTTTTTATTGGGTTATGTGTTCTTTTGATGTCCAATATCTTAAGTTGTTTGTATATTTTGGAGATCAGACCTCTGTTTGATGTGGGGTTAGTGAAGATCTTTTCCCATTCTGTAGGCTGTTGTTTTGTCTTGTTGACCGTGTCCTTTGCTTTACAGAAGCTTTTCAGTTTAGGAGGTCCCATTTATTGTTTCTCTCAGTGTCTGTGCTGCTGGAGTTCTATTTAGGAAGTGGTCTCCTGTGCCAATGCGTTCAGGTGAACTTCCCATCCAGTTTTGATTTTCAAGTGAGTTGAAACTACCAATATATTGAGAAGTGAGGAAATGCTTAGGTAATGAAATTTTACCCTGCAGAGAATATTGGTATCATAAGTCAGATTTTTTTTGGCTCAGTGATTATTTATGGGTAACTATCTTTTCTTCTTTGTGTATCTAGATGTCCAAGATCTTTTGACTTCTTGAAGGTGAATATTTTCTATTTTCCTGCAAAGACAAGAACAGAACCTTGCCCCCACCCTTGTGAGGTTTCCTTATAACCTGAAAGATTGTTACAGATTTACAGAAAGTTAGACCACAAAACTGCAAATTAGGAGAGATTGATTGCAGAAACTTAATGACTTCCAAAGACAGCTAGGAGGCATTTCCAGTCTGTGACCCACTATAGGAATAAAACCTGAGGACTGATTAACTTAAACAAAACATTAGATGACGACAGGGGCTTAAATAGTCCCAGGGAATTATCAACTGAAGCTAAGAGAGAATTGGTTTGATTGAAAAGAAGTTACAGGAGGC
>NW_026068160.1:304751-373116 GCF_014885135.2 Alexandromys fortis
TTGATTTGCATTTCTCTGATGACTAAGGATGTTGAGCATTTCCTTAAGTGTCTTTCAGCCATTTTAGATTCCTCTGTTGAGAGTTCTCTGTTTAGGTCTGTACTCCATTTTTTTATTGGGTTATGTGTTCTTTTGATGTCCAATATCTTAAGTTGTTTGTATATTTTGGAGATCAGACCTCTGTTTGATGTGGGGTTAGTGAAGATCTTTTCCCATTCTGTAGGCTGTTGTTTTGTCTTGTTGACCGTGTCCTTTGCTTTACAGAAGCTTTTCAGTTTAGGAGGTCCCATTTATTGTTTCTCTCAGTGTCTGTGCTGCTGGAGTTCTATTTAGGAAGTGGTCTCCTGTGCCAATGCGTTCAGGTGAACTTCCCATCCAGTTTTGATTTTCAAGTGAGTTGAAACTACCAATATATTGAGAAGTGAGGAAATGCTTAGGTAATGAAATTTTACCCTGCAGAGAATATTGGTATCATAAGTCAGATTTTTTTTGGCTCAGTGATTATTTATGGGTAACTATCTTTTCTTCTTTGTGTATCTAGATGTCCAAGATCTTTTGACTTCTTGAAGGTGAATATTTTCTATTTTCCTGCAAAGACAAGAACAGAACCTTGCCCCCACCCTTGTGAGGTTTCCTTATAACCTGAAAGATTGTTACAGATTTACAGAAAGTTAGACCACAAAACTGCAAATTAGGAGAGATTGATTGCAGAAACTTAATGACTTCCAAAGACAGCTAGGAGGCATTTCCAGTCTGTGACCCACTATAGGAATAAAACCTGAGGACTGATTAACTTAAACAAAACATTAGATGACGACAGGGGCTTAAATAGTCCCAGGGAATTATCAACTGAAGCTAAGAGAGAATTGGTTTGATTGAAAAGAAGTTACAGGAGGCACATGTGGATCGTGTGGATCCGAATCTTAACTGCATTCTGGTCATATTACTCTCCACATGTTCCCCTACAGGAATTTTAATGCAGGGGGAAAATATTATCTTAGAGTGGATCTTTCTTTACCACATATACCATGTAAAAATTAATTAATAGGTTTTGATTGCCAATTTCTTTTTTTAAAGATTTATTTATTTATTATGTATACAACATTCTGCCCCGATGTATGCCCGCACGCCAGAGGAGAGCGCCAGATCTCAGTATAGATGGTTGTAAACCACCATGTGGTTGCTGGGAATTGAACTCAGGACTTCTGGAAGAGCAGCCAGTGCTCTTAACCTCTGAGCCATCTCTCCAGCCCTTGATTGCCAATTTCAACAGTACGAATCCTTTCAGATAATCTCTCAGTAAGGTTTCATAACCCATGCCATGGAGCAGCTTTTGCCTGACAAATTATGGTTGCCATTTTCAATGGTATGAAACCTTTCAGCCATCTTCTCATCACTGGTCTGTAAAGTCTGTATCATTTCTAAAAGTTTCTCAATCTTGGGCTGGAGAGATGGCTCAACGGTTAAGAGCACTGGCTGCTCCTCCAGAGGACCTGGGTTCAATTCCCAGCAACCACATGGCAGCTCACAACTGCCTGTAGCCTCAGCTTCCTGGAAGCTGACACCTTTACACCAATGCGCATAAAATAAGGTTAAAATAAATTAATAAAAAAGGTTCTCTTTCTTGACGCTGTTATCAAACCATGTCTTTAAGAACTAATAGGTGCTATGTCTATGAATGTACACATCCCAGGTAGGTCGTGTACTTCTTTCAGAGCTCGATCCATATTAGGAATGCAAAGGTTATTAAATTCCTGGATGATAGTATTATCTGCCATTGTCTGTTGAAATCCTGGCTCAGATGAGAATTTTTTTTTAAATATTTATTATGCATACAATATTCTGTCTGTGTATATGTCTGCAGGCCAGAAGAGGGCACCAGACCTCATTACAGATGGTTGTGAGCCACCATGTGGTTGCCGGGAATTGAACTCAGGACCTTTGGAAGAGCAGGCAATGCTCTTAATCACTGAGCCATCTCTCCAGCCCCTCAGATGAGAATTTTAAGGTGTAATAATGATGTGGACCAGCAGGTGTCGCAGTTATACCAGTAAAGCAGTTGAGACGCTGCACTCTGGGCTTATTCCAGTGTCAATAACGTGGGTTTTCTAAGCAGAACTCAAAACCAAACTGAATGATTATTTTATTATTTTTTATTTTTTTAAGATTTATTTATTTATTATGGATATAACATTCTGCCTCCATGTATGCCCACATGCCAGAAGAGGGCGCCAGATCTCATTATAGATGGTTGTGAGCCACCATGTGGTTGCTGGGAATTGAACTCAGATCCTCTGGAAGAGCAGCCAGTGCTCTTAACCTCTGAGCCATCTCTCCAGCCCCTATTTTTGTTTTTTTTAAGACAGGCTTTTTCTGTATCGCTGGAGCCTATCCTGGAACTAACTCTTTTTTTTTTTAATGGTTCCTCATTATTTATTATGTTAGGAGTATACATTGAGCCAGCCACCATAGTGTGGGCACGTGGGCACGCCCACTGCTATGTCACATTAAGAAAATAACTTTCGAATTGCATTTGAACTGCAATAACACCATTCTGGAAGAAAAATACCCCAAATGCTGCATACACAAGAGAGGGCTCATAGCTAGTCTGGAACTAGCTCTTGTAGTCCAGGATGACCTCGGATTCACAGAGACCTGCCTGCCTCTGCCTCTGGGATTAAAGGCGTGCGCCACCTGCGCCTGGCCTCTGGACGCATTTCTGTTAAAGAGATGCTGGGTCAGAGCAGCCCTGCAGTACCTGTTCTCAGGCCACCTGAGCCCAGGGAAGCCAGGGTAGCTGTGTGGGAGCTGCATGCGGGGCTGGCAAGCGGGAACCACAGGACGCTCTGTGGGCAATTCCTGATGGCAGCAGCCGTGGGAGGCGGGCATGAGAGGAAGCTAAGTTGGGGAATAGGATTTCTCCCGAACCCAGGTGGCTAAAAGGCCTCAGGCAAATGACCTTTTTCGTGAATTTGTATCCCAAACGTTAGGTGCCAAATGTAGCATGATTAATAAAAACCAGAGCTAGAAATTGGGGTTCAACTTGAAAGTCAGAAAAGCAAAATAGCCAGCCACTGACTCTTACCTGTACCTCAGTCCGAAACGGCAATCCTGCCTCCAGGAATCTCAGAATGAGAATGAGTGAGAGCTGTCTCTCCCATTTTATAATCTTCTCCAGTTTTGGGATTAAAGTCGTGCACCACTGAGATTAAAGGCAAGCACCGTCCGGTTTCTATGGCAACTAGTATGGCTCCTGGGATTAAAGATGTGTGTCTCCATTGCCTGGTTTGTAAGGCCGACCAGCGCAGCTGTTTTACTCTCTGATCTTCAGGCAAGCTTTATTTATTAAAATACAAATGAACTATCACTATACTTGAGATTCCAAGAGCTGTTTTCTTTGTTAAGTAAGATTAATTCTATTTAATTCCTGTATCAGTGTGCCTACATTCATGTGAGTACGATGCGCGTAGAGGCCAGAAGAGGGCGCATGGGTGCTGGGAACACAATCTGGACCTTTTAGGCGCAGAGCCCTGCCGCCGCAGCCTAGATTGACTGGTGGATTCCACACCAAGCCCTCATCTCCTAGTGCGCCTGCCCTTCTCCAGCTTGTGAACTCCTATGTATCCCTCAGAACTCTCTAGAGCAGTGACTCTGAACTAGTGGACCACAAACTCTTGGGGGGGGGGGGACCTGAATGACCCTTTCACAGGGGTCACGTATCAGATATTTACATTAAGATTCACAATAAGCAAAAGTAAAGTTATGAAGTAACAACAAAAATGCTTTTATGGTTGGGGTCACCACAACATGAGGAACTGTATATAAGAGTCGCAGAGACAGGAAGGTTGAGAATCGCTGCTCTAGGGGTTCACCTACTTCTCCCTCCCTTTAGTGTGGGGAGTCAGAGGGCATGTTGCCCTGGAGAGGAAATGCATTACGGGTACCAGTACCTTTCCCTTCATGGTCTGGCTTTGGAAGACAGAACGGGCACATGGATTCCTTTTTATTTTGTTAGAAAAGTGTTTATTTAAAGAATACTAAAAGGTCCGGGCCTGTTGGAGTGGAGGAGGGAGGAGTCTTGGCTCAGTCGAGTCCAGCCTGAGCTGGGGGAGAAGAAGTGGGCGGGAGGGAAGGAGGTCCCGGAGCACCTTAGCAGCTGGTGAGGTACATCCCTGTGGGGACAGAGCAGGGCCTGGCGTGGGTTCCTTGCGTGGGCTCCTCTGCACTTGGCCTGAGAGCCCAGCCCTGCCCTGCAGCTACCTGTGGCGAATCTCCGCTTGACCAGGGACATGCGATAGCCGCCGCCCAGCAGCTCCAGGTCCAGACCGGACAGCGTGGCACCCTCACTGGTGAACTGCGCGGCCACCGGGCTGGGAGTACTGGGCCCTGACTGCGGCTGCCAGCTGGCGGACAGGCGGCCGGAGCCTGCAGAACCTGGGGTCAGGGATGCGCTCCCGCCGCAGGCCCTTAGCACTGCCCACCCTGTCCTGAGAACCCTGCTCAGGGATTCTTCAGGTGCGCCAGAGTATCCCCAGTTTTAACAAGTGCTGCCTACCCATGACTTCTCCCACTCAGCAGCCCTCATCATAGCTGTGACTCACCTCCTGTCTCACACACATCTGGAAGCTTCCACGTGAACCTCTTTTCCTCTGTGCTCCTGGTAGCAAGGGAAGATGGGTCAGCAGCCGAGTCACCTGTGTGGGACCTGTTAACCTACTGTCCAGTGGAGCCTCCTTTCCCCACCCATGCATAAGCTACAGTGTGGCACAGCTACACTTGTTTGTTGGCCTGTGCTCACAGCGGGACTGGGTGGCTCACCAGCTGGCAGCAGGCTGCAGACGCACGCTGGTCACCGGCTCTCCCACAGGCAGCAGGATTTGGACATTAGTGAGCGGCGTGGACACCGTGGTGGCGCCCGCACGGTAGCTGTACTCCACCGTGACCCGTGTGAGCGTGGGCCCGCACTGCCAGTGGGCGCTCATTTGCAGAGGCACTGACTCAGGCCCAGGGCGGGAGAACTAAGGATAAGAAGACAGAGGTGATTGGGCGACGTTGCCATGTCCCTCCCACGGGCTATGCAAGCACTCCACCTAGTCCAGTTCAAGCAATATGCAACCACTAGAACCACATTCAGTATTCCGCGTGGCCAGCAGGGAGCAGGAGAGCGCACAGTCGCCAGAAACCACTTGCTCACTTGCAGGATTCATGCGTCCCCATCCCGCCCTGCCCCAACACCCCACCTGGTAGCGCAGCAGCACCAGGTTGTAGTAGGAGGCGGTAGGGTTCTGCTCCGCCTGGTGTTGCAGGGCCTCTGTCAGCGCCGTCATGTTCAACCAGAAGTCTTTCGTCTCTGGGTCACTCTGGGAGGGGTCACTGCAGAAATGGGGACAGAACATCTTCATCCCTCAGGAAATGCTCTCCCACTCCAGTCTGAGCTGCCGTGGGTGGGAGAGGGAAGGCCAGCCGCCTCACGTCACAGAGCAAAGGGCTGGAGGCACTGCAGGCATTTTAAGGCCCTGAGCCCCTGGCAGCTTCTCCCATCACCCATGCAAGGCACCTGAAGATCAAGTCAGTGTTGGGCTGAAAGTGTTCCACGGGCGCCGTGTGCACGAGCCGGAAGCTGAGGACGGGTGGGGGTGGGGTCCCACTGAACACTCGCACAATGCCCGCAGGAAAGGTCATGGTCAATTCTCCTGTGACTCGAGCCAGGCAGCTGGGGAGCCGGGGAAATACGGGATGTGGGATCGGGGCTCTGTGTTTCCCACTCTCTTGGTTCCCCCTGGCACCCAAACCTCCAATGAAGCTCTAATTGTTCCCAGCACCCTCTCCCCAACTTCTTTCTCTTCCATCCCCGCCTGGCAGGGTGAACCCCCCACACCACACACAGTCTGGGTTAAAAAAATATCTTCCCTAGGTCCCTTTTCTCCTGGGCCACCAGGAATCTCAAACCAGAATAACTCGTGTTTTGAGCAACCCTAGCTTGGGTTTAGGGTCTAATGGTCCCTCTTCTTTGTGGTTTAATGTTAAGGTCTCCTTTTGTCAACCACAGGGATGGCAGGCCTGCTTCAAGGTCCCTAGTCACCCCCAATGAGGAACCTCAGGGTTCCCTAGCCTCAATCACATGCCCTCAGGTTAACCCTGCACTTGGCATCACTGTCCGCGAGACAGCCTACCTGGGGCTGTGGCCACGGAAATAGGCATGAACATACTCAGTGAAGGCTGTGGCCACAGGCAGGGTGTCCTGGGACCCCAGGACCACAGGGCTGGGGCCACGGGAGATGCCTGTGGGAAGATGGGGGGTCAGAAGCAAGGCAAGCCTCACCCACTTAACCAGCATCCCAGAAAAGAGGACCCAAGACCTCAAGAGGAGCTGCCCCTACAAACCATGCGCCATCTGAGTGGAGAAGCCAGGCCGATCCGGGACGATGCTGGGGGCAGAAGATCCCAGAGGGGAGGAGCTGAGGGATCGGCACTGCAGGGAACGACAGGATCAGGGCTGTGAGCTGCCCAGAGCTGCCTACAGGGGCGGCCCCTTCCCGACAGAAACTGCCTCACCATGCTACCCACCAGGTCACCGTTGCTCCTGGTGAGTGGGCAGGACACTTTTCTGGACCGAGGTCTCCTGGGTGGTGCAGCTAGGCCCTCCCTGGGGGTGGAGTCAGCAGGCAGCGAGGAGTCTAGAAAGAGGACAGTGCAGGGCTGGCTCTGGCAGGAGCTGGGGCGTTAGCCCGTAAGAAACAATGGGCTGAGGGCTTCTGGGTAAGAGCCCAGGGTGCAGCGGTGTGTGAGTCGGGGTGTGCGTCGTTACTGGCGGCTCAAGAGGTGGGTAAGCCACACCTGAGCCTCCTTGGCTCTGCTGTCACACCCCCTTGGCTCTGCCAGGAACCAGATTCTTTCCCATGGATGCCAGCTGCCCGCCAGTGTGACCAGGCCTCAGGTGGCAGTTGTGAGAGCCTGACGCGCTCTCGTCCCTCCCAGCCACTTAGGCTCTTGGCCGGGTGTTTTCCCCACAGCCTGAGTGGGCGAGATGCCCATTTTGATGACATCTCCATTCAGCAGTGGCCATAGGGTTTAGCCACGCCTCCTTCAAACTCGGAGTCCATAGATGTCTTAGGCCCACCCATCCTTCCAGCACCCGACTGCCACAGCTCACTCTCAGCCTCATGGCCAAAAGGAGACTCCAGCACCACACATGGCCAAGTCGACACCCACCTTCCTGACACAGGGCCTTTGCTTGACCATCTGATGGTCCCACCTAGGAAGGCCTCCACCTGGCACCCAGTCTACCAGGGACACCCGCTGGGCTCACCTGTGCCTGCCTCTGGCCCCCACGGGCCTGGCGAGGGTGCACGGGGAATCGGGCCCCTGGCCTCTGGGTGTTGCATCCTGCAGGTGGGTGGGCTCTGCGGGGTGCCCGGCCGGGGGACCCAGGACTCAGGGGATGGGTCGGGGGCAGCATGCGATGGAGAGTCCAGGCCTGAGTCCTCCACATTCTCAGGGGACGAGGAAGAGAAAGGAGATGGGCTGGATGTAAAGCCCAGGCTGCTGGAGCCTAGGAAGGGGCAGGGCCAGGGGCGTGGTCAGCATAGTCCACGCCTACATCCAGATGTCACCTCCCACATTAGCATATCCTCCACACGCCCATAGCCACGCCCCTCCAAACAAGGGCCCACCCACTGTGGGGCCCTGTCCAGCTCTCCCTCTACCCGTGAAGTCCTCGTGGTCAAAGGCTGACTCCAGCGGCGGCCCAAAGAGGCTCTTGGACAGTGGTTCCTCCGAGGCCAGCGGCCTCTCGGCACAGCTGGGGACAACGACAGGGGTGGGGCCGAGTCTGGCACCTGAGGCCTTCCCACAGTCTTTCAGCGCACCCAGCCTGCATCACCCACTCAGCCCAGAGCAGCCTGCATCACCATGCTAAGACCAGGCTTTGAAGGCATTTTGACCCCATGTTTGGCAAGGCAGGCTCTCACTCTGCCCAGGCTCCTGAGCGCTGGGTGACATGCCAGTTTCATCCACAACTAAAGCCCCTAGAGTGTCCACAGGCCTCCCAGGCCTAGTGTCCAATAGCTTCGTAGTGAGGAAGCGGGAGGTGGGGCCCATCTGCCTGCACAGTCATGTCCCCGCAAGACCCACCTGCCGGTCCGTGGGGCTGACTGAGGTCTCGGTGCCTTCCCAGAAGTGTCCCCTAGGACAGACAGAGCCTTGAGCTTCTGTCACACCAGGACCACGTCTGGATTTGTCAGACAGAGGCCCAAGGTGACAACATGGACAGAGGGGACAGCAGCGTGGGGTTCTAGTTCTGCCCCCGCTGCCCATGCAGCTCCCATTAGTCCCACAGTGAAGCTGTTCGGTGGAGGAGGAGCCCGAGGGTGCGCAATCCCAGTTCCCCGCCATCCAGGCCTGCTTCCCCTCCAAGGGCACCTTCTAACCCAGACAGGCCAGGCTACTCACGCGATGAGTGACGTTTCATGGTGCCCTGAGGAAAAAGGGAGAAACCAACCAACATGAGGCTCAGCTGCAGCCTGCTGACCCCGGTGCCCCTCACAGTCCCAGTTGCCCAGCTCACCCCTGGGCCTGGCGGGAGGATGAGGCTGCCGGCTGTGGCCCTGAGCTGGGCAGCTGCAGCCTCGGAGCTGCAGGCCGCGGTGCGGGGTGGGGCAGGCTTGATGTGAACATAGAACTTTCTAGGCTCCTCGTCGTCAAAATCAGAGTCGCTAGAGGAGAATCGCGGGGGCTCGGCTGTGGGTACACCTCTGTCAAGGAGCCAGTCTTAAATCTGAACACACTTCCCCCACGCAGAGGTCCCTTTATGCTCAGGAAACTACCCTGGGAGCTTCTATACAGCCACTACAGTCCAACACTGATGCCCTTCCTCTAGGAAGCCCACCTTGCCTGTCCATCTTTATTCTGAAACAGGCTCTCTCTACATAGCCCCGGCTGGCCTGGAACTTACCGACTGGATTCACACTCCAAGATTCACCAGTCTCTGCACCCCCACTGCCCAGCTCTCACCCCCCTTACACAGAACAAGGGCCTGGGCCTGACCCCCCCCCCAGGGGGACACAGTCACAGACAGGATATTGTTGTGGGAGACATCAGGGCGCACAGTGAAGCCTTCCTCGTCCACCTCTGGAGGCACCTGGGGAAGCAGAGTCAGGTCCCTCAACTCCCACCAGAATATATTCCAGGATGTAGGTAAATCCAAGGGGAAATTGAGCCACAGTAGAGCTTTTAGTCCCTCACAGGGAGACCACAGAGGCCAGACCGGATTCTGAGCCCCACCCTGGGCCCCTCTGGCCTCCTCAGGCCTTGAAGAACAAGCCCTGCCCACCCTCTGCCCCTCCCCCACAGTACTCACCCCCGAATCAGACTCCAGGAAGTCACTGGGGACAAAGGAACAGGGGTAAGTGTCTGGTGCCAGCAGAAGGCATGCCCACCATGTTGCCCCAAGCTAGCCCATAGCCTGGAACCCTGGGGCTTCTTTGAGAATGTGAAACTGGGCAGTGGTGGCGCACGCCTTTAATCCCAGCACTCGGGAGGCAGAGACAGGTGGATCTCTGTGAGTTTGAAGCCAGCCTGGTCTACAAAGCGAGTTCCAGGACAGGCTCCATAGCCACTGAGAAACCTTGTCTCGGAAAATGAGAGAGAGAGAGAGAGAGAGAGAGAGAGAGAGAGAGAGAGAGAGAGAGAGAGAGAGAGAGAGAGAGAGAGAGAGAGAGAGAGAGAATATGTGGGGATGTGGGGGGCATCTAGAGGGAGCTGTCAGAGATGGCCTCTAACAGCAGAGCAGATGAGAAGCTAGCTATGGGAAAGGAAGGGACCATGTCCAACTTACGTTACAATGGGCCAAGCAGCTTCTGGCCCAGCCTAGGTGAAAGGAAGAATTCCAGACTAGTCTAGGGAGTGGTTCTCTTGGGCTAGCCTGGGACAGAGGTTTTCTGGGCTAGCCCAGGCTGAAGTGATCTGGGCTGGTCTGACATAGGGAGAGTGCCACAGGGAACTTCTATGCTAGCTGGAACAAGAGGCAGAATTTTGGGCTAGCCTGGACCAGGGTGGAGCAATTTCTCACACAGAGGCACGGGGCTCCCTCCGGCTCAGTCCTGGAAGACGGAAGGCCTTGGCTCCTCGGAGGCGTTTCATTGCTGTAGACAGAGGGAAGGCATGCTAACCTCTAGAAGGTTCTCCCCCTTTCTATTCAGAACCCCCTCCCACACCCCTGGTCTAGCCTGGGCATCCAGGCCCAGACGTACTTGCCTTCCTGCAGGGCAGCTGTGCTGTAGGCATCAAAGTCCAGAGGCCCTGGGGCAAAAAGAAAGGCATCTGAGGGACAGAAGCTGCCTGGCAGGGCAGCAGGCTCCACAACGGGAGCCATGGAGGGTGTGAGGGGAACCTAGGAGCGGCAGACCCAGGCAGACTGGATAGCAAGCCAGCAAGCCGGCAAGGAGGAAGGCTTTCCTGGTCACCTGGGTCTGGGGACACAGTGTGCCAGCATTTAGGGGATTGTGGTCTCCACTTCAGTGATGAGGCAGCGCTCAGAGACACGCGACTATAGTGTCCCGGCGAGCCGAGCTGTGAGCAAAGGACCCAAGCCCGGCCTTCCCTCGGCTCTCACAAGGGCATCATGTACGCAATGGTTCCTGGAGGAACCTCCGAGCTTCCCAGCAGCGCTCTCATGCCGCCTTTGGGACTATGTGAGATCAGATGCCTTCTCTACGTGGGCTAGGGGACAGAGAACTGCCACCAGCCCATTTTTCCAAAGAAACCGATGGTCAGGGAGGCCCAGCTGTCACTCACCAGGCTTCTCGTGGCCGGTGCCCTTGCTCTCTGCAAACTTCCTGAGCAGCATGTCCACCGTCACATTTTCCACGTTCTGCTTAAATTCTTCGTGCACCTGGTAGGGGGCAGGGCATGAGGGGTGGGCCCTCGGTGGGCGGGGCAGGAGGGCGGGGCCTATCCTCACCTGCCCGATCTGCACGTGGGTGTCCTCCACGGAGTGTGCATAGGAGCCCAGCAAGGCCTTCATGTGCTGCAGGTGGGCCTCCTCCATGGCCTGAAAGCGCTGAGATGGGAAGGGCATGTGACCCAGGCTGACCAATCAGAGCAGTCCCGCTTCCAGCTCTGATCGGCTTAGGGAAGCATGAGACTCCACATTCGGATTTTTGGGGTAAGTTAAAACCGCACCTCTGCCCCCCAACCTCCCCGCCCCCATGTGCCTGCCTTTGATCCTAGTACTGGTAGAGGCAGGAGGATCTCTGAGTTCGAGACCAGCCTAGTCTACATAGTGAGACCTGTCTCAAAAAAGAAAAATGGTCCTGCTGGATCAGAGACGCAGCTACTCTTTGCACACACACACAAACACACCAGTGTGTCCTCTGCCAGCCTAGGAATGAGGTCCCCAGAAACCAACGACATCCTAATGACGCCATTGGAACGCCTGGATCCAGCCATGCCTGACGCCCCTGCAGTAGCAAACCCACGTTGTGGAGTATTTGTTTACACTGATAAAGATGTGTCTATCAGGCACCTGATTGGTTTAATAAAGAGCTGAATGGCCAATAGCTAGTCAGGAGAGGATAGGCGGGACTTCTGAGCAGAGAGAGGAACTTGAAAGAAAGGCAGGATTCCTCAGCGAGACGTGGAGACTTTAGCGCATACAGAAGAGAGGAGAGGTAAAAAGCAACATGACGGACATAGATTAACAGACATGGGTTGACTTGAGTTATAAGAGCTAGCTGGGAACACCAAGGCCAAGGTCAAGCCTTTCATAATTAATAATAAGTCTCCGTGTCCGTATTTGGGGACTGGTGGAGCAGTGACCCTGCTCTCAGGGGCCAATGCCCTCTGGAAAGGCAAACCCATCGTAAGGGGCAGAGCAGCCCCCCCCCCCGTCGCCATGTGCTACGGGAAACCCGTCAGCAGGGAGCCCATGCAGCCAGATACCCACACAAAAAGCCAGGCCCAGACTGCTAAAGACCTCTGAACAAGCTTAGATGTAAATTTTCAAAAATAAACAGTTTAAAAATAATAGTCTTTAAAGAGAGAATAAAGTAATATAAAAAGAATACACAATACACGGGTGGAAAATACTCCGGCATCTGGATTGGGCATGGTGTTTTGTTGAGTTTGAATTTTTTGAATGTTGATGAGCAAAGGGCCAACACTGCTAACAGACACCACATTATAGAAAAACTGCTAAATTAAACCAACCTATATATTTTGAATATACTTTAACTTCAATTCCAACAACAAATCCATAAGTAATCTGTTTAAATGAAAATTTCTTCTTTTTCTCAGAATGCCAAAGCTGGTGTTATATTTGATATATAGCCCAGAATGACACTGAATTCCTGATCCTCCTGCCTTGGGCCCATGGGATTGAGAACAGGGCACCCCTGCAGGGAGTGTGAGGGCCAGCCGCCACAGGGTGAGGATCTCACCAAGGCTGAGTCTAACATCTTGGTCTCGAAGTCAGCCCGGGCAGAGTTGTACTTATCCACAGAGCGCCGCAGGCTGTCAGCTGCCTTCTTGCTTTTGGTTTCTGCCTGGGAATCATAGAAAGAGGACCGTGTGAGTCGCCATGGGGACCATCAGGTGGCTTTACCACCCTGCCAAGCCATCTTCTGAAATCCAGGGGAGATGGCCTCACAGTTTAGTGCCCAGCGCTGTGGGACCAACAAACCTTGTCCATCTCCTTCTGGCTGGTGTTCTCTCTGCGCAGCCGCTCCACGTCCATGCAGCGGCTCAGGTAATTCTCCCGAGACTTCGGCAAGAGCTGACCCACGCTGGCCAACATCTGCACTGCATCCACAGTGCCCAGAACTTCCTCCTTGCACTGTAGGTAGGGAAAAGCAGGGAAGGGCTTTGGGTCAGGGGTGGAGTGACAGCCTAGAATCCCCCAGTCAGGGGCAGGGCAGGGCACCTAAGCACGCTTTCCCAGTTTCATCCACACACACTCATAAGCTGCAAGTGGGTGCACAGGCCCATCTGGGGTCCTGAGTGCCCCAGGCCCCGCATGCCTGCCAGGGCGGCCGCTACCTTCTTGTGGGCCTTGAGCTGCTCCTCGCCATAGCGCAGCACATCCTTGAGGAGGTCGTGAAGTTTCCGCGTCAGCTCTAGGTGGCACAGCGCCAGCTTGTCCGAGGACACACGGAAGACCTCCCAGAGCGGGGCGAAGGTCCTGGGGACAGGCAGAGTCCAGAGTGTCTGATACCCCCGGGACCCTCACACAGCACAGGGAACTTGGCAGAAGTTGAGTCCTTCGGGTCCTGGGTTACCTTTACTAGGGTTCCCCCACACACACCCAGCTGCACTCACCCCATCGGGGTGCCATTGCTGGCGAGCTTGGACAGCTTGGCCATGGCCTTCGAGTATGTCTCTTCGATGCTGGCCCTGCATCGGAAGAAGGACAAAGACAGGCAGATTCAAGTACCCTGAGACAGGCCTTCCTCTACCTCAGTTTCCCCCCATCTCTACACCTTGCTCTCAAAACAAAGTTTTGGAAACTGATTGGATAATTTTGTTTTTCCTTAAGCAATCTTTTTAATTTTAGTTTAGTTTTTTTTAATGGTCTGTATATGTGGCCTAGGCGGGTCTCAAACTCGTGGTAGCTCTGCCTCAGCTCGCCCTAGTGCTGGGGTTATGGGGGTACACCATCATGCCTTCATCACGCATGTTTCCACTTCTGATGCCAGGACTTGGGTTTTAACCCCTCTCATGAGTACGCCATCTCATTTTCAGCAGAGGAGGTTAACAGACCCTGGAACACGGTGCATGCTGGTCAGTGAGATGGCCCAAGTCTAAGATCTACCTGAGTTCAGTCTCCAAAACCCACATGTGAAAGGAACCAGCTTGACTAAGCTGTCCTCTGCCCGTCACGTGTGTATCCTGGAATGAGCACCGACCCCTCCACAAAATAGATAATAAAATAAAAATAAACAAATGCCTAGGTCATTTGATTCCCGGAGACCCAGGAGATCTACACCTTGGGTCCTTCCCTGAATCCCAGTAAGGACCTTGTGAACCAGAGCCCAGGGTGTGCGTGCCCCGAGTGGGTGTGCCCCGCGCCTCACCTTTCCCTAATGAAATCAGCCAGTTCCTTGGTGGCCACAGGGCCCTGCTTCACACAATGGTAGAGGACCTCAAAGCCATGGTTTTTGTCACCCTGTAAGGGATGAGAGAAGAGATGTAGAAGGCAGAAAGGGACTCCAGGTTGCCTAGCAACAGAGACAGGCCTTCTGCGGAGAGGGGGTGAGACCTAACTGGATTGGTGGGCTGCACTTCTCCCCTGGCCAGTGGGAAGCCTGGGACTTTCACTGCATTTTAAGGCTCCACCATCTCCTCCTGGGTGCCCGTTTATGTGCCCAGAGGTCGACATCACGGGTCTTCCTCTATCGCCCTCTGCCTGCCTCTGCCCCCCTGCGCTGTTACTTGTCCTGCCATGCCAGCTTTTTACATGGCTGCTGGGGCCTTGAACTTAGATCCTGCTGCTTGTGATGCAAGTACTTTTCCAACCAAGTCAAAGCAGGACAAACCCAGGAAAGCCTTATGTCCGAATGTCCCTGCCATCGTCCCCATCCCCCACCCCAGACCCATGGTTCTCAGCGGCCAACACCCCAAAAGTCCTTAGTGTGTTCCTGCTTCCTCTCCTCAGCTCAGCTTCCTCCTGGCCCCAGCAGCTTCCCCACCTTCTACAGCCCCGTGGCTACTCAGAGCTCTCGCCTCCACCCCGCCAGAAGAATATATTATCTCTTCCAACCGAAGTGCGCCGGCTACTTCGGGTGGTGGCTGCACCATCCTGAGCCCTTCTCTCTCTCGTACGACAAATGGTGACAATGAGCAGCAACTGCCACACAACGGCTTCACGGGCAAGATGTGTCTGGTACTCTGCTGGACACAAAGGCCTTCTGGGTAATAGCGAGGGCTCCACAGGCTCCCACTGAGCCCACCTGCCGCTGCTGGGGATCCTCGGGTGAGGCTGCACCAGGCACTGCCGCCCAGGCCATTATCTGGGACTAACACAGAGTCAGCCACTGGCGGGTTTCCCAGACCTGGCAAGCCCTCAGCACTGTCTGCCTTAGCGAAGTGGGCAGACAGCCGAGGGTCTGAGGAGAGATGTCCAGAGCCTGTGTCTCTGATCAGAACTTCTGGGTGACAGCCAAAGAACACTTTATCACTGCTCCATACCCTCTAGTGCCCGCGCATCCTCCATGGCTCCCCAGAGCTCTCTAGGCTTCTGACTCTGACTGGTCGCAAAGGACCTGGGCACCCCTAAGCATTGGGGTGTGGTTCAGGGTGGAACCCCTGCCTAGAATCTCCCAGTGAGGGGCTGGGGGCGTGGCCCAGGGGTGGGGCACCTGCCTAGAATCCCCCAATGTGGGGCTGGGGGCGTGGTTCAGGGATGGAGCCTCTGCTTATTATATTTGAGGCACTGGCCTCCATCCCTAGCAGGGAATTAGCAGAAAAGGAGTCTGATATCTCAGCCACACATCCATGTCCCAGAAGACAAAATTCTCATTCATTTGCTCAACCTCCTGAGAAAATGGAGGCTGGTTGACCAGCCCCTTCCTGAGGAGAACCTCTGAGCCAGTAGGACCCTGACTCAGGGCTGAACCCTCGCAGCTGTGCTATCTTGGAGTGTGTATGGGAGGGAAGTTGGGGTGGCTTCTATTCTCTCCTCGCTCATTGACTTCTTCCCCCGTTTTCACACCACATGGAATATAAAACACCGGCAATCCCGTAGGAGTTACTGCCACTGCTCCCAAATGTGGGTGTCTTCTGGGCTGCCGCTGCAGTCCAGGGGTTCTAATGACAGCCCCCAGAACACCTCCCGGGGGGTCACACAGCCATTCAGAGGCCTTGGGAGAATCTGAGCCCCGCAGGTGGCAAGGGACAGCCGGCCCTTTAAGAAAGCAGAGTCAAGTAAGAGGAGTCCCAGCTGGGGAGGGAGAATGGGAGGGAATGGGGCTTGTTGCTAGGGGCAACCGGTTGCTTAGCAACTAGCTACCACTTTGCAAGCTGTGGGCCTACTGGGGAGGAAGGGACCTTTCAGCCTGATGCCTCCTAGACTCCAGACTCCCAATCTGGGGCTGCTTCTGCATCCTCGGTGGCTCCCCAGTTCACTGCCCAACCAACCCAGAGGGGACATTGGTCCTTGAGTGCCACCAAGTGTCACACCTCTGAAATGGACTCAGGGTGTTTCTTGTGGTTGTAATAGCTTTTGCACATCCTAGAAACCGGCCTTCGGGGCTACTGCAAACAGGGTTGTGGGGAGCCCTGAGATGTGCTGAGCCGCACAATCTGCCTCCATGGTAGCCCAGACTCCATTTGCAGCAGGCCTAGGTGGCCAAGAGGGCAGAGATTGGGGAGTCAATCTCCCCCCCCAAAAAAAATTTCCAAGATTAAAAAAAAAAAAAAGGCCTGGAATTTCCCTGCATGGCTTGCCCAGATCTGGGAAGTTCAGTTTGGTCCCAGGTGCAAGTGAGGCATGCTTTGGAACATGCCATTGTGGAAACACGTTACTCTGTAGCCCAGACTGGCCACCCTCCTGCCTCAGCCTCCCTAGGTCTGCGATCTCAGGTATGTACCCCACACCCAGCTCTGCACTGTCCTCAGACTTGCTGCTCAGTGTTACAGTTTGTGTTCCTTGCCAGGGATGTTTCCATTCTACTTCCAGCTGCCCAGGTCCCCCTTGACCATAAAAGTCCCTAAAGCCCTTTGGGAGCCTTCACCAAAATAAGAGCACTGAAAATGAGAAGGAAGCAGAAGTAGCAGCAGGCCTTACCCAAAAATGCTCCCCAAAATATGACATCCTGCTGGCCTCCGTCTAGTATCTGTCTGAAAAGAGAGGTGAGTTTGAGGGTCTGAGTCATAGCTAACAAGGGCCTGAACAGGGAAATTCCACCCTCCCTCCCTGTTGTAGGGAGGACTAAGGAAGTGAAGCCCAAGGCAGGAGCAGGTCAGGCCACCAGAGATGGCCCAGCCTGGGCCACAGGACACTTACGTCTCAGTCGTACGGGGCTAGGATGGAGGGGCCGTGGTGGGAGGGGCTTTAAGTGGGGTAGACATTTGTGGGCAAGGACCGGAGTGGTAGTGAGTGAGCTGAATTCTAGACAGAACTGGTCTAGTCCATTTCAGATGTAGGGAAACCGAGTCACTTCCCAACAGGGGAAGTTACTTGCCAAGGTCAAACGACAAGAAGGGACAGTGGATTTTGTGGGACAGTGGGAAAGTCAAGGAATGATGTGCTGGGTCCCCAGAGGGTCGTGGACAGTTCCCCTGCCCAGGTCAGGAGCTCCATGGGTCTCAACCACCCTCGGAATCCACCATTCACCTGGCTCCAAGTCACTCAGCTCTGTGCCTCAGTTTCTCCATCTGTAGGAGACAGAAATGCCAGGAACGGTTTTGTTGGAGACTTCAGGTCACTTTGCGTGAGGTGGGGTGTACAGAATCCTTGGCACATCAAGGCTGGGCTGTCACAGGAGCCGGTGTCCTCATCCATAGTTGATGAGCTGCTGGGCTGCTTGGTGACAGCCCAGGCCCAGGAGGCCCAGCAACAGACTGGACGGGGCCAGATGACCACAGAATCAGACTGTCCTAGCCCCACTTAGCCCTGAGCCTCAGTTTACCTAACACTAAAAGTTAGCTGTCCTTTGTTTTTTGTTCCCTAGCCCAACCTGGCCTGGAACTATGGATCCTCCTGCCTCAGCTTCTAGAGTTCAGGGATTCAAGCTGCATGTCATTGCGCATGGCAGGTTCCCCCAGCGCAGTGCGAGAGGAGGAACACTGCAGGGGCTCGGCAGCAGATTCCTCCTGAGGCCCTCTACCCTCCCACCCCTGCTTGGGCGAGGCTTCCAGAAGGTCCTCTGCAGGGAGGAAAGCCCCAAACGGCCAGACTGTGGCTTGTCTTTTGTTTCACTGGATTCTATACCCCGGCTGCCCTCGAGCTCATGTCTATCCTCCTGCCTCAGTCTCCCAAGCACTGCAGCGACAGCCTGGAGCCTCTACACCACCGTCCTCCTGTGGCCTGGTGGCTGTGGGATCCAGCCAGCCTGAATCCCTAAAATGTGCTGAAGGATGGGGACCCAGCCCCCTACACCTGCCACCTGCGTGGCAACGTGGCCATCCCTGCGGCCAGGCCCTCACCCACACAAGCCTGGGAGCCACAGGGGAGGTGGTGGCCATCTGCGATAGGCCAGATAAACTGCTGCCAGGTTGAAGAGGCTCTTGGGTAATGGGTTCTGGTCCCGGAAGTCATCCATGTCACCAGACCTCCCCCATCTCCCCTCTGCCACATGCAAGCCACTGAGGAGTCACACCTGCTGTCCCCACTCCACACACACCAACCAACTCACACCACCAGCCATCCCAACCCATGTCAGACACCATCTCTCACGGCCACAGCTGCCCACCTGGCTGCCCGGAACTCCACCCAGTACCCCTTGAAAGGCTGACCTGGGGTGGCAGGAGGCAGTACCAAAGATGGGCCCTGATGCTGCCACCTGGCCTAGGAAGTGACAGCTATTGCTGACCCCAGACCTGAGCCCACAGCTGTGGGACACCTTCCTGTTCTGAGGTGACAAAGATGGGTGGTGGGGTCAAACTCACCGATGGGCACCGCGGGGGGGGGGGGCAGGGCCCCTGGGGCACAGGGTAAACACCGGGAGGCTACAGGCCCCGACACTTCCGCCAGCCCTGAGTGGAGGCCCCTGTGTCTGGAGGAGGACAGGAAGCCTGGCCCGCCCTGCTTGCCACCCAACCGTCACCTCCCCGCCCAGCACCCCTGGGACCTCCCCACAGCCACAGGCAGCACGTGGGAGGGTGGGGCTGAGAGAGCAGGTGGGGGCGACAGGATTATTCCCAGAGACACACTAATGAGAATAAGATGACTACCCAAGAGGGGAAACTGAGGCTTGAAGATGTACGGAGCCTCTCCCTCAGACAAGGAAACTCATTCTCTACAATGACTTCAGAACCAACAGATGAACAAGGTCTCCTGTACAGCCCAGGCTGGCCCTGAATTCACTATGCTGCAGATGAAGATGGAAGACAACTCCTGGTTCCCCCCTCCAGGTGCAGGGTCAGCCACCACGCCTGGCTTCTGAGTACAGTGCCCCCATCCCCATGTGCTTGGGGTCATTTTGTTTTTTACTAATGTGATTTGAAAAGAAGCTAAACCACTTCCAAAACCCCTAAAAATATTGTGGACCTAAGACAGTTTTCCTAATGTAACCCAGAGCTTCCTGGCCTCTGCAACATCAGAAGGAGGCCCAGAGAGTGACAGACATTTGCTGGGCATCACGCAGCTGCCCCCCCCCACACCGATTCCCCAAAACCCGGGGCCTGGGTGTGCACGGAGGGCAGGCACGGCTGGGTCAGAGCTGGCACTCTGGATTTTGGATGTGGGTTGGCAGTGCCCACAGCCCTTGACCCCCTCTGTGTCCCAGCACTCCATGTGGAGCCGAGGACCCTGTACCAGCCCTTGGCTGTCATTTCATCCAGTACACACACATTGAGCACCACTGTGTACTCCAGTCCACCGTGCCACTGATTCTGGTCACACCCTTCAAAGACATCCATTTTCTCGTCAGCTGTGACCCCATTTAGTGAGCGCAATATCATAATTAATATCACCAGGAGAGGGTGTTTACAGCACGCTCCCTCCTACCGGCCCTTCTGATCTTCCCACGGGGTTTCAGCTAGTTGGAGCACACCAATTTGGGGGTGTCAGGCTTCCTGTCTAGGGCTCACCTCACTGTCCTGCAAGGGACAGGGGTTAAATGCCTGGCCTCCCACCTGGGACCTGGCCCAGGAACCGGCTGGGCCCTGGTGTAGGTGGTGGTATGTGGGTCAGGGTGTGACCCAGGCAGCCACACCAGTGGGACTGGGGTGATGGAGGCCGGGTCTTGATTGCAGGCGGGTCCTGTCTTATGGTCACGTGGGAACTATCCTGTCCTGGCCCTAGCTTCCTCCGGGAAGGCCAGACTACCCATCAATCAATGTCATGGTTTGTTTTTGTTTATGCTTTTTTTTTTTTTATGAGGCAGAATCTGGCTATGTAGTCCAGGCTGGCCACAAGCTGCAGATCTTCCTTCTGGCTCAGTCTCCCCAGGACAGGAATGACCCTGCCAGGCTAAACCCATTTTAAAGGGCCCAAAACTGAGTCTCCCCTAACCTTCGGCCAAAGACTGGGATCCCCATCTGGCAAAAATGGGGTGTACGTGTTGGGAATCTGAGACAGTCTCTTCAATGTCTACATTCCAAAGAGGAGACTGAGGGTCAGGGAGGTGTTGTCACCTGCCCAAGGTCACCATGAAACAAGTCCCGCAATGCTGCCCGCAGACAAGCGGAGGGGCTGCCACCCCCGACCTCCTCTGCACCCCATCCTCAGTTACCTCGAATAATTCTGTCCCTGGGAGCAGATGCAGGCCGCCCCTCTCACAGAGCGCGGGAGTCCCCGGTGCGGGCTCTAGGCCTCTGCAGGCCCCGATTGTCAGGGAGTGGACCCCAGTTTTCCCGCGGCCCCACAGCACTGGCCCTGCAGAGCCCCCACCTATCTGACAAGCCCGAGGAGGGTGCAATGGGAGGGAGGTGAGAATGGGGACCACATGAGCAGCGAGGGAGGTGGCCCCAACCTCAGGGCCTGGGAGCTCAGGGATGAAGACCCGGAGGAAGGATTTAGGGGTCCTCAGGGTCCCCGTTTCCCAATCCTGGATTGAGGGGGGCACCAGTGGAGCGGCGCCCCCCCTTCTGCAGAGGGCACCTGCTTTGGGGTCGGATCAGGATGAAGGCTGCGCCCGCATCCCGCGTCCCGCGCCCCGCGCCCCGCGCCCGGGGGACACTCACCCCGCGCCGCCGCCACCTGCGCGCTCCAGACCCGCGGCCCGCCCTCCCTGCGCGTTGCTGAGCGCGCCTCTGGCCCCGCCCATAGGTGTGGTCTGGAGGAGCTCCGCCTCGGGGAGCTTCACAAGCCCTCCGCTGGTTGGCTGAGCCGCGCCACTCACCCGCCGGCTAATACACGGTTTAAAGTGACAGGAGAGGCTCCTACTTCCCTGCACCTGCAGGTTCCGCGGGAGGGACGGAGGGACGGAGGGAGGGAGGGACGGAGGGAGGGAGGGATGGAGGGAGGGACGGAGGGAGGGAGGGACGGAGGGAGGGAGGGAGGGGAGATGAAAGCAAGGAGCAGCATTTATTGAGAACCTGCTCTGTGCTGGGCTCATTGCAGAGCCCTTCCAAGGCCGTGAGGTAATATTTAATATTGAGCCTCATTTTACAAACAAAGGCACTGAGAGGGTTGGAGTTGTTTTGGAGGTCACACGCCACTCCAGTCCATCCATTCATACCACACGTCATTCATTAACTTATTCAGGATGTTCTAGTGACGGAACTCAGCACTACACAAGAGCTACATATCCACCCCATCCCCATAAGACAGTTTTTAGAGACTTACCACTCCCTAGCCTGGACTCCGTTCCAACCTTCCATTCAGGGACACAGGCTGCCTGACTAGTCCCAGGACTACTGAGCCACCAGCTTCTCCTGTCCCATGGGCCTGGGGACACCTGGAAAGCTAAGTACCCCTTCATCCCTAGTGCGTATCCCTGCAGCCTTGGACCTCAGACATTGTCAGGTCAGTCCCAGCCTGCCACTGCCCCACCTCTCACTTAGACCCATCTACTGCAGCTCTCTCCCCCAAATGATGCTGGGTTTCCATGGCAACCATGCACACTTAAACATGGCTTTAGGGCTCGTGAGAAGGCTCAGCAAGGCACAGGTGCTTGTGGCAAAGCCGGGGTTTGATCCCCACGGTGGGCGAGAAGGGGACCTGCACGGTGTCCTCTGAGCTCCTCGTGTGCACACAAACCGCAGCCGTCGGCTAAAACTATAAAGAACAAGCCTGTACTGGCGAGTCGGCAGCAGCAGCTCTCCTCGCGTGAGCCCATACGGACACTCACATGCTCCGAGTGTGCTTTGTCTGCCCCACGAGCCCGTGTGGCATTTAGTCTTTGAGTCATGTTCAGTTTTCTGGGGTTTGAGAACGCAAAAGCATCAGACGTTTTAAAATATATATTAGTGTGTGCCTGCACGCATCAGAGTCGGGTGGAACGTGCATTGGATCCACCGCACCTGCCGCTGACGGGGCGTTGCTGCTAATGCCGTCCTGGACTCAAGATTGGGTGCTTCAGGCTCCCAGGCAGCTCCATTACAGCCATGTGCCCGGTGTGCCCGACAGCCGCCTGAATCTGCTACATGACTCAGTTTTATTCCTGTCTATGAAGTCAGGACAGATGAGAGTCTCCCTAATGTGCTCTATCAGGAGGAAAACTGTGCACATATGCATCTGTCTGCACATGTGACCATGTGCATGTGTGCGCACATGCAATGGTGCATGTGTGCATGTGACCGTGTGCATGCATGTGACTGTGTGCGTGTGTGTGCAGTGCATGTGTGCGTGTGTGCAGTGTGTGTGTGCATGTGACTATGTGCACGTGTGTACACATGCATGTGTGTGTGCGTGTGAACCATTTATACATACCTCTCAATGTGTGAGCTTAGCTTTTTTGTCAACATGACACAAACCTGGGAAGTGACCTCAAAGAAGAGGCCTCCACCAAGCTGTCCTGTGGACGTGTCTGTGGGCAGTTTCTTGACAGATGATGGCTCAGTGTGGGCTATTCCACCCCCGGGGCACTCCCCATGGCCGCCACTTCAGTTCCTGCCTCCAGGCTCCTGCATGAACTACTGGCCTGTATGATGGGCTGGAAATGAAGTACAGTCCCCCATTGCTTTGTATCAGGGTGTTCGACACAATAAAATAGTTTGCCACAGAGCCCTAAATCCGAATCAGTCTGAACGAGAATGGGTTCAGATTCAGAATGTTCCCCCAAAGGGCAGTATAAAAGAGAACTTCCCGCCTGGATCCCAGCACTTCAGAGGCTAGCCTGGGCTCCCATACTCAAAACTGAGGGCTCAGAGGTGAGAGGATTTGGCCATCATCAGTGGGCGAGTCTACCAATAATTCCAGTTTAAGATGATTGACACATTAGAAGGCGAACCTTTAGTTGGAGGGAGGGGTCACTCCAGCTCCCTTCCTGGCCTCTACAGTTTTGCTCTCCCATTTCAAGGGTTAACAAAGTATGACCTGGGTGACCCTGGTCTGAGCCCCAAACGCCAGGCCCTCATGTCCCATCTGCCTCAGGGAGGTTGCTCTTGCAGGATACGCCCAGCACCCACGGTTTTCCTTTCATTCTGTTTTTGGGAATAAGGTGGGATTGAGGGGGTCCGCGCACACACAGCAGCTGTTCTACAATGAGCCACGCCCCCCACCGCCAGCTCCCCTTTGATTGGTCATTTCCTTGCTGTTAACTCTTCCGGCTCCAAAGCCGCCTGGGGAGGCTTTTCTCCCGCCCAGCACTAGACCCCGGGGAGTTGCCCGGTGTGGGCTCCGCCCTTAGCGTCAGGCCTGGAAGCCCGGGGAATCCGGCGCCTCACACAACCGTCAGGCGAGGTGTGACCGCATTCACACACCCGCCCCTCCTGGCAGACCTGGGCAGGGGCAAGGGAGAGGGGGCGGCGGCTAAGACCCAGGGAGGCGACGCTGCAGCCTCGGGAACGCGCAAGGCAGGGAAGGCACACCCCGACATAACAACACGAGACCCCAAAGCCTCCCCAGCCCCCGCGCGAGCACACAGGATCTCTTGCTCAACCTGGGGACCAGCAATGGGCATTCTCCTGCCTCCGCACCCCGTGTTGGGATTACAGAGATGTGCCTTCAAGAGCATCTTTTTAACAGGGTTCTGGGAATCGAACTCAGGTTCTCAGGCTTGTGAGTGAAGCGCTTTTCCCGTGGAGCCATTTCGCCCGTTCCACAAATGCCGCTCTTGCTCCCGCCCCCCCCCCCCCTTTCAGACAATCTCACCAGGTAGCCCAGGCTGGCCTTAATGTCGATATCCTCCCGCCTCATCTTCCTGGGGCACAGTGAAGGCACTTTGCCACCCATGGCCAAGCCTCTACTCCGTCTCTATCCTTCCTTTCCTCCCTCCCCCTCCCCTCCCCGGCCACAGCCTCCATTCCCTGGCGCCCTGAGCTGTCAGCCTGGCCTCGCGCCCCCTGGCGTCCACTCGGGGTTCAGGTTGGGGCCCCGCGTGGTGTTTCCAGTGCGCAATCAGCCAGCCATGGAGGGAGGTACAAACTGAGGGGAAGGAGTGATCCAAAGGAGAGGTAGGATAAGGTAAGACCTGCTGGGAGGAAAACCTACGGAGGAGACGGCTACCCAGCCCACCAGCCCTAGCAAGCCAAGCCTTGGCCTGGGTTTGACAAAGGGGGATATGGTCTCATGTCTATCATTGCGCGGCCATGTCTTCTGTGCGCCCACGGTCTGGCCGGGTGAAACCCCATCTCTTCAGAAGACCTAGTTAGTTACTGGAGCGGCAACCACTGCAGGGTGCTGGACAGTGACCACACAGCCTAAGAGAAAATAGATACCCAGCTTCTTGGGTGGCTAAGGCAGGAGGATGATCAGTTTGAGGACAATGTAGACAGCACAGCCAGTCTCCACAGCAGCAGAGAAGTTCAGTCAGGGGGAGTGGGCACATAGCCCCCAGGCCCAGGGCTCAGCATCAGCCCCACATGAGCACACTAAAGTAACAAAAAAAATTTTTTTTTTAATTTTGAGACTGGTGCTTTCTATGCGAACCTGGTTGTCCTGAACAGCAGAGATCCACCTGCCTCCTGCTGAGAGTGCACTTAAAGTAGGCCCGGTGGGACTTGTCTTTAATCCCAGCACTTGGGAGGCAGAAGCAAGTGGATCTCTGTGAGTTCAAGGCCAGCCTGGTCTACACAGAGAAATCCTAAAAGTAAAAAAAGAAAAAAAAAGCTGCATTCCCAGGCAGAATGTTGTTTACATAATAAATAAATAAATCATTTAAAAAAAATAAAGTATGGCTTTTTAAAAAAGCTGCATTCCCCATCTGCCCTGGTGGACTTTAGTATTGGAGGTGTCCTCAAGTGCACAGCCGCTGAACAGCAGGCGGCTGCTCCTTGTCTCTAGTGAGGTCACCAAGCACCGTCTAGGCGGCCCCGTCTAGGTCCCAGCTGTGGCTTTCTTTACTTTGGGAGGCTCTTTGCAAGCCCAGTTGGAGGTTGGTGGTTGTGGAAACACAACCTTTGTGTGTTATCTGTTCCTTCCTGTACACTCCTTTTTGGGTAGCCATGAACTGAGTGGCTCTGCCATGCCTGAACACTGGAAGCCTGAACAAAATTCCCTGCAGTTGTCTGGACTAGGGGCTGAACTCAGCTGGCAGTGCTCAGAGCCGCACTGGAAGGCTGTGGCCCACAGCAGCTGGGGGGTGGAGGCAGACCGGTCAGGAGGTGAAGGTTTACATAGTTTCAGCAGCCCTGAGCAAGTGCTAAAGGCTGGACTGGTGAGGTCTAGGCCTTAGACTCTCGGGGATGAGGGGTACATTCAGGGTGAACACTGGGATGGCGCTGACGGCTCTTCTTGGGGCCCAGGATTCCTGCCCTGTGGATTCTGCTGGCAATGGGTGGCTCAGTTGCTGGAAGGTGAACTCAAGGCCATGGTGCACCACGGCTGCAGCCTCTCCTGAGCTCTGCTGCTTGTGCGACCATGTGGGCCCTGGACTTCACGACCACAGGCCAGACCTTTGATCCCCGAGGGCCGTCCCTGCTGCTGACACACAGGCTGCAGCAGCCCAGTCCCCAGAAGGCTTTTTGTGCTCCATCACAGCTGTGACGTCCAGTCCCACAAACTTCGTGCTGATTGAAGTGACCACCTACAGGGAATGAGCCCCAAAGCCACTACAGTACGAAAAAACAAACAAACAAACAAACACAACCCAGGGCTGACAAATCAGGTCCAAGGCTGAGAGCACTGGCTGCTCTGGGAGAGGACCGGATCTCCACTACCCTTCCAGGACTCCAGTTCCAGCCTTGTGGGCACTGCGGTGTGTGGTGTCCAGACAGACAGACAAACACTAACACACATAAAATTAGAAAAAAACAACCTAAAGACTAAATTCTAAAGACCTGAGACTAGGAGAAGCAGAGCACCAGGACGCTAAAGCAAGCGTGCTAAGTGCAGAACGGCGGCTAGGTCACAGCCGGGCAAAGGTGCTCGCAGCGCAGCCAGAACATCTGAATTCAACCCTTGCACTCACATGATGGAGGGAGGAAAGCCAACACATGTGCAAAATAATAAAAAGTGAGTCCTGTGTGGCTGAGGTGGCTCCTGTCATCGGGAAGGCTGTGGGAGGCAGGCCAGTTGTCTGCTTTGGAAGGACTAGGGACTTGTCAGCTGGAGCAGTTGGTCACGGGATGTGAACCCCCTGCTGAGTGCACCTGTGGAGGCCTTGTGGTGGCAGAGCCTTGTCTTGGATTCCAGATGGCCTGCCAAGCACGCATCCCAAGCTGCCTGTCATGACAGAGCCTTGCCCACGGCTGCTTCAAACAGGCCTGGTCTAGAGATGTGAGGCCAGAACCAAGGCTCTAGATTGGTGCCCATCTCACTGCCTGTAACATGGGGCAGCAGCACTGGGTACAAAGCCATGGTACCAGGTGTCCCACTCCAGTGTTAGTCAGGGTTCTACTGCTGCAGCGAAACACCATGACCCTAGGCTGGAGTGGACTGAGACGGTGCTCACAGGAGTGCGAGAGGATCCAGACCAGGGACACTTACAGAGCAGACTGAGCCAATGACCTGGGCCAGAGCAGACCTCAGATGGCAAACTCCACAGGAACAGGTACAGGGGAGCAACCACTGAGTAAGTGAGGCAGAGCCAGAGACCGCTGAGGGTCTCAACATGAAGCTGGGACCTTCAAGGGAGTAGACCTAAGCTAGGACCCTTACAGGTCTCGACGTGAGTCTGGGATTGCCAAGGAACTAGGCCTGAGCCAGGTCCTTTGAAGGTTTGGGCATGAATCTGGGACCTCCGAGGGAGTAGGCCTGAACCAGGACCTCTGTGGGTCTGGGTGTTGGTCTGGGACGTCAAAGGGAATAGGCAGGAACCAGAAACCTCTGCGGGTCTGAGCATGAGTCTGGGACCTCTGAGGGAGTAAGCCTGAGTCAGGTCCTCTGCAGGGCTGGGCACACCTGAGCCTGGGAACTCCTAGGGAGAAGACTAGAGCCAGAGACCTTTGCAGGACAATCCCAAGCCAGGGACCTCTGCAGGAGGGGATCCAGACCAGTGACATTGACAGAAACAGGTCTGAGCTAACAACCGAGGCTAGAGCAGGCCTGAGACAGCAAACTACATGGGAGTAGAGCAAACCCCAGGAGCGCTGAGCAACCTCCAGGAACACTGAGTTACCAAGGGGATAGCTAGAACCGTGGCACTGACTGTACCACGAGGAACAACCATCTGAACTTTGGATTCACTGGCACCTAGAAGATTAATCAACAGAATTCAGACAGCCCCAACCACACCTGTTAGAGGAAAAGATGAGCAGAAAAGGTAAGAACACACACAACACCACAAAGAGCAACACAATACCAGTAAAACCTAACGACCCTACAACAGCAAGACCTGAACAACCAAATATAGATGGAGCAGAAGAAAATAACCTAAATAATAACTTCAAGAGAATGTTTGAAAATCTGAAAGAGGAGGGCTGGAGAGATGGCTCAGAGGTTAAGAGCACTGCCTGCTCTTCCAAAGGTCCTGAGTTCAATTCCCAGCAACCGCATGGTGGCTCACAACCATCTGTAATGAGGTCTGGTGCCCTCTTCTGGCCTGCAAGCATACATGCAGACAGAATACTGAGAATACTGTATACATAATAAATAAATAAATCTTTAAAAAATAAATAAATAAATCTTTAAAAAAATCTGATAGAGGAAATGAGAAATTCCCTCAAAGAAATGGAGGAAAAGACAAACAAAAAATTGGAAGACAGGGGCTGGAGAGATGGCTCAGAGGTTAAGAGCATTGCCTGCTCTTCCAAAGGTCCTGAGTTCAATTCCCAGCAACCACATGGTGGCTCACAACCATCTGTAATGGGGTCTGGTGCCCTCTTCTGGCCTGCAGGCAAACACACAGACAGAATATTGTATATGTAATAAATAAATAAATGTTAAAAAAAAAATGGAAGACATCAGTAAATCACTTAAAGAAAACCAAGAAAAAGCAATCAAATATATGAAAAAAACTATTCTAGACTTGAACACTGAAATAGAGACAATAAAGAAAACACAAGCTGGGTGAATTATAGAAACATAAATCATGAGAAAAAGATCAGGAACCACAAACGTAAGCATGAACAGCAGAATACAAGACATGGAAGAGAGAATCTCAAGCGCTGAAGATAAAATAGAGCTAATAGACTCATTAGAAAAAAAAAACCCACATTAAATCTAACAAAAACTTACCCCAAAATATCCAGGATATATGGGACACCATGACAAGAACAAACCTAAGAATAACAGGGATAGGAGAAGGAGAAGAGGTTTAACTCAAAAGCACAGAAAATATAGCTAACAAAATCATAAGAGAAAATGTTCCCAACCTAAAGAAAGATATGCCTATGAAGATATAAGAAGCTTACAGAACACCAAACAGACTGGATTAAAAAAAAAAAAAGTCCCCTCGCCACATAATAATCAAAACAGTAAACATACAGAGTAAAGAAAGAATATTAAGAGCTGCAAAGAAAAAAGGCCAAGTAACATATAAAAGTAGACCTATCAGAATTACAGCTGACTTCTCGTTGGAAACAATAAAAGCCAGAAGGTCATGGTCAAGCATTATGCAGACAATAAGAGACCACGGACGCCAGCCCAGACTACCACACCCAGCAAAACTGTCAATTACCATAGAAGGACAAAACAAGATATTCCATGACAAAACCAGATTTAATCTATACCTAGCCAAAAACCCAGCCCTACAAAGAAGGGCTACTAGAAGGAAAACGCCAACCCAAGGAAGGTGGTTACACCAACAAAAACACAGACAATCGATGATCTCATAGCAGCGAATCCCAAAAGAAGGGAAAAGCAAATAAATTAACATCACCAACAATGAAAACTAAATTAACAGGAGATAGCAATAACTGGTCATTAATATCCCTTAATATAAATGGACTCAACTCACCTATAAAAAGGCATAGGCTAACAGATTGGATACGAATAACAGAATCCATCCTTCTTCTGTATAGAAGAAACACACCTCAACATCAAACACAGACATGGTCTCAGAGTAAAGGGTTGGGAAAAAATATTCCAATCAAATAGACCTAAAAAACAGCGGGTATAGCTATCCTAATAGCTAACAAAATAGACTTCAAACTAAAATCAATCAAAGAGACAAAGAAGGACATTTCATATTAGTCACAGGAAAAATCCATCAAGAGGAAATCTCAATACTGAACATCTATGCCCCAAACACAAGGGCACCCTCATATGTAAAAGAAACACTTTTAAAGCTTAAATCGTACATTAAACCCCACACACTAATAGTAGGAGACTTCGATACTCTCCTCCTACCATTGGACAGGTCAATCACATAAAAAATGAACAGAGAAATAAGAGAACAGATGTTATGACTCAAGTGGACTTAGCAGACATCTATAGAATATTCCATCCAAACATAAAAGAATATACCTTCTTCTCAGAACCTCATGGAACCTTCTCAAAAATTGACCACATACTTGGTAACAAAACAAACCTTGGGCTGGAGAGATGGCTCAGTGGTTAAGAGCATTGCCTGCTCTTCCAAAGGTCCTGAGTTCAATTCCCGGCAACCACATGGTGGCTCACAACCATCTGTAAAGAGGTCTGGTGCCCTCTTCTGGCTGCAGACATGCACACAGACAGAATATTATATACATAATAAATAAATAAATATTAAAAAAAAAAACAAACCTTAACAAATACAAATGAATTGGAATAACCCCATGTACCTTATCAGATCACCATGGTTTAATACTCCAAGTCAACAGCAATACTAATTCCAGAAAACCCACAAACACATGGAAATTAAGCAATGCTCACCTGAATCATCAATGGGTCAAGGAAGAAATAAAGGGAGAAATTAAAGACTTCCTAAAATTCAATGAAAATGACCACACAACATACCCAAATTTATGGGACACAATGAAAGCAGTGTTAAGAGGAAATTTTATAGCACTAAATGCCTACATAAAGATGCTGGAAAACTCCCACACTAATGGAGTAAAAGAACACCTGAAAACTAGAACAAAAAAAGAAGCAAACTCGCCCAGGAGGACAACATGGCAGGAAATAATCAAATTGAGAGTTGAAATCAAAATAGAAACAAAGTAAACAATAAAAAATGAATGAGACAAGGAGTTGATTCTTCGAGAAAAATCAACAAAATAGAAAAACCTTTATCTAAACTAACCAAAAGGCAGCGAGAGAATATCCACATTAAAAAAATCAGAAAATGGTCTGGCGCCCTCTTCTGGCCTTCAGACATATACACAGACAGAATATTGTATACATAATAAATAAATAAATAAATATTTTTTAAAAAAAATCAGAAATGAAAGGGGGTACAAAAAACAGACACAGAGGAAATACAGAGAATCACCAGGTCATATTTCAAAAACCTGTACTACACAAAATTGGAAAACTTAAAGGAAATGGAAAACTTTCTGGATAAATAGCATTTACCAAAATTAAAACAAGAACAGATAAGCAAACTAAACAGACCTATAACTGCTGAAGATAAAGAAACAGTCATCAAAAGTCTCCCAACCAAAAAAAGCCCAGGACCAGAAAGTTTCAGCTCAGAATTCTATAAAATTTTCAAAGAAGAACTAACACCAATACTCCTCAAATTATTCCAAACAATAGAAACAGAAGGAACATTGCCAAACTCTTTTTATGAGGCTACAATTACCCTGATACCCAAACCACAGAAAGACATTACTAAGAAAGAGAATTATAGACTGATCTCACTCATGAACATTGATGCAAAAATACTAAATAAAACACTGGCAAATCAATTCCAAGAACACATCAGAACCATCATCGACCATGATCAAGTCTGCTTCATCCCAGAGATACAGGGATGGTTCAACATATGGAAATCTGTCAACGTAATCCACCATATAAATAAGCTGAAAAATAAAAACCACATGATCATCTCATTAGATGCTGAAAACCTTTTGACAAAATACAACATCCCTTCATGATAAAAGTCCTGGAAAGAGCAAGGATACAAGGAACATACCTAAACATAATAAAGGCAATATACAGCAAGCCAACAGTCAACATCAAACTAAATGGAGAGAAACTCACACTGATCCCACTGAAATCAGGAACAAGACAAGGTTGTCCACTCTCTCTGTATCTATTCAATATAGTTCTTGAGGTCCTAGCTAGAACAATAAAACACAAAAAAGAGATCAAGGGGATACAAATCAGAAAAGAAGAAGTCAAACTCTCACTATTTGCTGATGTGATAGTTTACATAAGTGATCCCAAAAATTCTACCAAGGAACTTCTACAACTCATAAACATGTTCAATAATGTAGCAGGATACAAGATTAACTAAAAGCAAGCAAGCAAGCAAGCAAGCAAGTAAGAAAGAAAGAAAGAAAGAAAGAAAGAAAGAAAGAAAGAAAGAAAGAAAGAAGAAAGAAAGAAAGAAAGACAGACAGACAGACAGTAGCCCTTCTGTACACAGATGATAAAAGGGCTGGGAAAGGAATCAAAGAATCAACACTCTTCACAATAGCCACAAATAGCATAAAAATATCTCGGAGTAACTTTAACCAAACAAGTGGAAGACTTTTATAACAAGAACTTTAAATCTTTGAAGACACCAGAAAGTAGAAAAATCCCCCATGCTTTTGGGTATATAGAATTAACATAGTAAAAATGGAAATCTTACCAAAAGCAATCTACAGATTCAATGCAATGCCCATCAAAATCCCAGCAAAATTCTTCACAGACCTCAAGAGAATGGTACTCAACTTCATATGGAAAATAAAAAACCCAGGATAGCCAAAACAATCCTGTACAATAAAAGAACTTCTGGAGGCATCACAATCCCTGACTTCAAACTCTACTACAGAGCTACAGTACTGAAAACAGACTGGTATTGGCGTAAGAACAGACAGGAGAACCAATGGAACCAAAATGAAGATCCGGATATCAATCCACACATCTTTGAACACCTGGTTTTTGACAAAGAAGCAAAAAAATATCAAATGGAAAAAAGAAAGCATATTTAACAAGTGGTGCTGGCATAACTGGATATCAACATGTAGAAGAATGAAAATAGACCCATATCTATCACCATGCACAAAACTCAAGTCCAAATGGATCAAAGACCTCAACATAAAGCCAGCCACACTGAACCTTATAGAAGAGAAAGTGGGAAGTACACTTGAACACATTGGCACAGGGAACCACTTCCTAAATATAACCCCAGCAGCACAGACACTGAGAGAAACAATTAATAAATGGGACCTCCTGAAACTGAAAAGCTTTTGTAAAGCAAAGGACACGGTCAACAAGACAAAATGATAGCCTACAGAATGGGAAAAGATCTTCACTAACCCCACATCAGATAGAGGTCTGATCTCCAAAACATACAAAGAACTCAAGAAATTGGTCATTAAAAGTACAAAGAATCTAATAAAAAAAAATGGAGTACAGACCTAAACAGAGAACTCTCAATAGAGAAATCTAAAATGGCTGAAAGACACTTAAGGAAATGTTCAGCATTCTTAGAGAAATGCAAATCAAAACAACTCTGAGACTCCATCTTACACCTGTAAGAATGGCCAAGATCAAAAATACTGATGACAGCTTATGCTGGAGAGGTTGTAAGGAAAAGGGAACACCTCGGGGGCTGGAGAGATGGCTCAGAGGTTAAGAGAATTGCTTGCTCTTCCAAAGGTCCTGAGTTCAATTCCCGGCAACCACATGGTGGCTCACAACCATCTGTAATGGGGTCTGGTGCCCTCTTCTGGCCTGCTGGCATACACACTGACAGAATATTATATACATAATAAATAAATTAATTTAAAAAAAAGGGAACACCTCTGCATTGCTGGTGGGAATGCAAACTGGTACAGCCCCTTTGGATGTCAGTGTCGCGATTTCTCGGAAAATTAGGAAACAACCTTCCTCAAGACCCAGTAATACCACTTTTGGGTATATATCCAAAGGATGCTCAATCGTGCCACAAAGACATGTGCTCAACCATATTCATAGCAGCTTTGTTTGTCATAGCCAGAACCTGGAAACAACCTAAATGCCCCTCGATTGAAGAATGGATAAGGAAAATGTGGTACATTTACACAGTGGAGTACTACACAACAGGAAAAAATAACGGCAGCTTGAATTTGCAGGAAAATGGATGGAGCTAGAAAACATCATTTTGAGTGAGGTAACCCAGACACAGAAAGACAATTATCACATGTACTCACTCATAAGTGTTTTTTAAACATAAAGCAAAGAAAGCCATCTTACAAACCACAATCCCAGAGAACCTAGACAACAATGAGGACACTAAGAGAGACTTAATAGATCTAATCTACATGGGAAGTAGAAAAAGACAAGATCTCCTGAGTAAATTGGGAGCATGGGGACCTTGGGGAAGTGTTGAAGGGGAGGGGGAGAGACAGGGAGGGGAGCCGAGAAAAATGTAGAGCTCAATAAATATCAATTAAAAAAAGAAAGAAATGCCATGACAATAAGCACGGGGGGGAAGGATTTATTTGGTGTTCATTATCACAGGAACTCACAGAGGACAGAAACCTGGAGGCAGGAGCTGATGCAGAGGCCATGGAGGGTGCTGCTTCCTGGCGGCCTGTTCTGTCTGTTTTCTTATGGAACCCAGGACCACCTGTCCAGGTGTGGTCCCATCATTAATGGACTCGGCTGTCCCCATCAATCACTAATTAGGAAAATGCCCCCAGGCAGCCCACAGCCTGATCTAGCAGAGGCATCTTCTCAGCTGGGGCTCCCTCCTCTCAGGTGACTCCAGCTTGTGTTGAGCTGACAGAGGACTACCAAGCACACCCCAGGTTAGATTCTCTCCAAGTGCGGTGGTGAGAGCCGTTTGTGAAGAGGGAACATAAAGTACAATCTGCGCCCCCAGGCTGGCCTGGGTGCATAAGAGAACAGGTGACAAGTGTGGGAGAAGCCAGTAAGTAGCACCCTCCGTGGCCTCCAGGCTCCTTCCTGCCTCCAGCAAACCTCTCGAGGTGTTTACAGCCGAGGTGTTTACAAAGCACAAGAAACCCTAACTACGACGTCAAGACCAAAATCTTTCCCATTCGCTTTATCTTGTGTGAGACCAGGATGGCCTAGAACCCACATGATCCTCCTGCCTCTGCAACCTGAGTGCTAGGAAGGAGAGCGGTAGCTGTGCCTGCCCCGTGGCCAGCTCAACAGCTGGTAAGAGCAGCACTGCCCCCGTCTGTGGCGCTAGGATGGAAGCTGGCGTGTCACACAGTGGCTCACTCGTATGCGGTGTCGTGGTTCAGCGTGGAGTACAGAGCCGCAACCTGGGTCCCAGGGTGCACCGCGGCCAGGGCTAGAACTCCACCTTGCAGGCCGGGAAGGCCTCATCCTGCATGGACACCATGCTGCCACTGCCCAGCACCCTGATGCCCAGCGCCGGGTGCTGCTCGTGCGTCTCCTCATACCACCTGTGCATCACCGCGGAGTCGAAGGTGGGGATCAGGGTGACCTGTGGGGTGGAGCAGGCACACAGGTCACACCCACTGCCTGTCCCCCCTGTGCGAGTCTCCCGCCACTGTGACAGGCAGTGCTGCAGTCAGGCTGACGATGCCACCTCCCCTGCTGTGGGCTCCCCTGCGCTGATGCAGTTCTGCCCAAATCTGACTCTGCACACACGGGGTGCCTGGCCGTCTGCTCAGCATGTGGTGTGCCTCTCAACCAGAGTCCCTCGCCTCGGTGTCCTGGCCCCACAGACTTGGGAAGCACCCACCCCTCTGCACTGGGGTCCTGAGGCTGAGCAGAGACCACCTCTCAGAAGAAAGACCTGAGTCCTGGGGTCTACTCACCTGCAGGTCAAGGTCCCACTGCTGCTTGCCGGCCAGCAGTGCGTCCAACACAGCACGCAGCCCCTCCTCCTGGCGCTGGCCCTGCCCACTGATGACATAGCAGAGTGCACGCACCCGCAGGAAGAAGTCCTGGTCCAGGTGACCCGCGCCACCCCCAGGCAGGTAGGCCAGGTCCAAGTAGACAGGGGAGCCAGCAGTGGGTGGCACAGGGCGGCTACTGGGCCCTGTGGGGATATACAGGTTGGTGGTGGAATCACATGGCTGAAGGGCAACCCTGTGGTAGATGGCTATCACCTCCCAGCAGGGGACAGACACCCTGTATTCACAGGGGCCAGTGTCGGCCACACCTCCTGGGCCATAGAGATGGATGCTCAGGGAGCAAGCTCAGCCCACGGCCTGAGATTTGGATGTGAGAACTAAGAGTGTTCACAAAACTGGTCACGTGGCAAGTGCTTGAGTCACAAAGCCCCGCACCCACCCCCTGGACAGCAGAACAGGCCTGAGGGTCCCAGAACAAACACCCCGCAGCTCCAGGATCGCAGGGAGCGAGGTGATGGCAAGTCTAGGACAAAATCAAGCCCTGCTTGGAACTGGCACAGCCAGTGAGAGCTGTGACTTAGGGAACTGACGTGTGGGACCCTGGGGATCCATCATGGAGGTGAGGTCTGCAGAGGGACTTCGGGGCCCTTCGGAGCCTGGACCTGAAAACCTATGAACACTACCCCGCCTGGCTCTGCCACGGTTAGCTGTGCACTTTCCTGGGGCGTGGGCCTGTCTGCAGTGGGGCCACAAGGCGGGATTGATGGGTAGACAGAGCTATCAAGTACCCCTGGTCACTTAATTTCTTTCCTGTCAGTGCGGCCTCCGGCCTCAGGACCCATCTGTAACCTGTGCCAAAGCAGCCACCGTCAGCTGGGGACAGGCACAAAGAGCAACCTCAGGGCCACCTACTTTCAAATCAGCACTCACAAGACCCAGGCAGGGGGATGGTTTCCAGTTCTACAGCAGCCTGGGCTACAGCTCAAAACTCCTCAGTTTGTCTCTGAGACAGAGTCTTTCTCATTACATAGCCCAGGCTGGCCTCAAACTCACAAGGATCTGCCTGTCTCTGCCTCCCAGAGCGCTGGAATTAAAGGTTGGGGCACCACACTCAACAAAAACCTCTCAAAACACCAAAAAAAAAAAAAAAAAAAAAAAAGCTAAGCATGCCCAACACCCTGGGCCTCTCAGCCTCTTTAGGCAGAACGTTCCAGCATGAGGCCATCTCAAAACACAAACTAGACAAAATACTGACAAGCAGAAAAGTCCGTGCCCGCACAGGGCCGGGCTGAACTCCTAGGGAGCAACACACCCAGCAAGACGTCTCTGGGTGATCTAAGAGGAGGCGGCAGGAGGCCAATAGGCCCAGAACAGGAGCCACAGCACAAAGGCGGGAATGAGGACTCACCTGAGGAGATCCTAGTGCCAGGGGCTTTGGGAGTGGTCTTGGGGACCGAGGGCTTCCTGGTGAGGGGCACACGGCTTGGCTTGTCTGCGGGCTCACTGCGGGCGCTTAGTGGCCGGGCCCGGTCCCCCGCAGGGCCCTTGGTCTTGGCAGCTAAGGGTGCAGCTCTGGGGGTGGCAGAGGTGGAGCTGGGCCTTGTAGGGGCCTTGCGGCTGCGACTGGTATTGGCAGGGTTGGGGGGCTGCCTGGAGCGGGACGGCAGCGCCTCAGGATCCACCATACAGATGCCGGGTGCATCGGGCAGCGGTGGTGGCACACGGGGAGTGGGCAGCGGGTCCCTGGCTGCACTCTCACCGCCTGCGTCATCGTCGGAGTCCGCAACAGGCACGGGGTCAGAGTCAGACAATGTGGGCAGTGACTCACTCACTGACGTGGGCGGTGTCTCGGGTGGCCGCTCCTGTGAATGGGCGCTGCTGTCTGAGCTGCCTGGAGATGTGGGAGGGGGCGGTTTGCGGTGTGCAAACTCACAGGGTGAAACGAGGCACAGGTCCACGTCGTGCGGAGATGTGGAGCGGCGCGCGAGGCGCAGGGGAAGGCTAAGCCCCGAGTCCCCTGCTGGTAGCACCTGCTCGAAGGACACAGACAGTGACTCGTCTACCTCAGTGGAGTGCGGTGAGCCCAACTCCGCGGGCAACGAGGGTGTGGTCAACGTGGGTGTTGTGGCCGTGGGTGTAGTGGCAGAGGGCGATGCATCTGGAGCGGGCTCAGGGCGCAGCGGGCTGAGTGACAGGTGCTCAGGGCTACTGCCAGGTGCGGTAGGTTGTGGGGACCGAGCTGGGGACAGGGTCGGGGATGGGGCAGGTGGCTGTTCAGGCTCCACACTGCTCCCAGCTGCTCCGGGGCACTCAGGTACATGAGCCGTAGGTGGCCCTACTGGAACCGGGGCACGAGGCCCGTTCTGTGACACGCGGGGCTTCATGTTGGTGACACCAGGCCCAGAGCGGCGCACGTCGCGGACTGTAGGCCGTGCAGGCCCAGGTTTTGTGTCCTTCTTCAGGTCACGCATGGGTGGAGCAGACTCCCTTCGCACTGTGTTCCTGCTGGTGGAACTGGCGACGGTGCTGGTACTCCGGACCGGCTCTTTGCGCGAGCTGTCCCGTGAGGCCAAGCTGTCCTGGCTGTCGGCCCTCGCCGGTGTATCCAAGTCACGTGCAGTGACCACTGGCCGGCGCAGGCACGGCAGATGCTGCAGGCGCTGCAGCCCGTCCAGTAGGCGTGCAGGCGGTGTGTGACCTGGGAATAGCACACGCACCACCTTGTCACTGGGCGCAGCAGGCTGCCACACCAGCAGAGCGCAGGCGGGTGCCGCAGGGTCCCCGGGTGGCGGGTGCAGCACAAAAAGCTCAAGACGGCCGACGCCCAGCTTCTCGAAGAGGATGGTGGGGCGCGTGGGCTGCGGGCCACGCTGCAGGGGTAGGGGCACAATACCCAGGCTCCGCAGCAGGCCCCGAGCACAGACCGCCTCATCCTCACCCCCACGCAACCGAGACGCTGCCTGGCGCGCATTCAGGAACACGACACCCAGGGCAGGCGACAGCAGGCGACGCAGTCTCTCCTCATGCTGTCCCTGTGGCCCCGCGGCTGCCTCACGCTCTGCCAACTTGCGGCGCAGCAGGCTATTGAGGCCAGGCAGGCTGTCGGCACCCGCATGGGTCACTAGCACAGCGTCCACGCGGTCCAGATGGCGCACCAGTTTCCAGAAGCTCGACTTAGGGTTGGAGCCGCCATTCACCAGCACAGTGAAGCCATTGACTGCAAAAAACGCAGCGTCGCCCAGGCCGCCCGGGAACACGTAGCAGCAGGGCCGGGCCAGGCGCAGGAAGCCACCCGCGGCCGGGGGCTCCAGCAGCTCAAAGGGCGATGGCGGCTCTAGGGACTCGGCCACATATTCCAGAAAGGCTCGCAGGCCCTCGGAGGCAGGCAGCCGCGCGGGAGGGTTCAGTCGCAGCCGTAGTCCGGGTGCGGGACCCAGCAGCGCCCAGTCCCCAAAGGTCGGACAGGACACGGTAAGGGCCGGTGGGGCAGTGGGTGCTGAGGCTAGCGCCTCCTGAACCTGTGGAACCAGCACAGGGCCATCAGGACCCAAGGACCTGTGCACCACTCCCCCTAATCCCCAACCTGCCACTAGGCACCGCAGGCTCACGGGGCTTGCCCTCCTGGCCTACAGCCCCATTGTGAGAACACCCCCCACACACACACTCAGTGCACCGTGCAGTGGGTAGGCAGCTTTGTGGAGGGGAGAAGGGAAGAACAGCTCACCTCTTTGTCCCCCAGCACCTGTAGGAAGTGCTGGGCTGAGAACCCCCCGGTCTGTAGCAGCAGCTCCCCAGTCTCCTCCAGGCAGGGCCCTGCCAGCACCAGCAGTTTGTGAGGGGCCGGATCCATCAGGAGGTTCCGGAGCTATGGGTGAGGATGAAGGGTCTCGTGAGTGGCGCCCAGGCTGGGGCCCAGCGGCCTCTTGCCCGCACCAGCTGATGTGGCTCCTCATGGCAAGAGACTGCTTTAGGCAGCCTTTTTTTTAAGGCAAGGTTCCTCCCCACCGTGCTCCCTAACGCCTCCAGCTAGACTCCAGCTCTCCTGTCCCGAGCCCTCCTACCTCATCGCACAGGGATTTGTCTGAAGGGTTCAGCAGCACCAGAGTCTCCAGGGTCTCCCCACGGTGGTGCAGGCTCCGCTGGCCTGTGGGATGACAGGTCCAGGCCCTGACTCAGCATCAGGCTGGCCTGAAGCCAAATCCTGAAGCCCCAATACAGCTGTGTGCAGATGAGGGCAGATGGAAACCAAGGGGGTGCCTGGGGCATCAAGCAGGGACAACGGGGACGAGCAGCAGCATTGGTGCTGGGCTGGTCACCCTAGGAGGCTGCATAGCACCGCCAAGGCGGGCAGAGGAGCTTCAGTCCTGCCCCCATGAGGCTGCCTGCCCAGAGGGGCTTCCAGAGAACACAGTGGGTCGCACACGTATGGCATCTCCAGCTCTTTCTCCACCCCACCAGGGATCAGGAAGTCTCTGTGACTCACAGGGACAATCAGATGGACGCTTCCGTCCTCTCAGGAAGCTGTGGGTGGTGACTCAACTCCCCGGCCAGGCGCTGAGCTATAGTATATATATACACAGAGTGGCCAGTGGCTGCTCTGGACACCCTGGGATCCCCTGGGAAGTCTACCCTGCACCCCATCCTGCTTCTGTATTGACTGCGAGCGCCCTGTAGGGTCCCTCCCTAGAGTCACTGCACCCTGCTGTCCTGAAGCCAAGGCAGCATCTCCAGGTTAGGGTAGTACTGCACAGGCCTCAGTGGTGCTCCAACCCAGGCCCAGCAGCACACAGCAGTTACTCAGCAGCGTGACATCCCGTGAGGGGCAGAGTGGGACAGGTCACCTTTGACAATGCTGGAGAAGGTGGCCGAGTGCCGGGACACGAAGGCCTTGAGCTGCTCATCCAGACTGCAGACGGCGGGGTCCACATCCTCCCAGGAGCGGACACCTGCAGCAACACACGGCGGCGCTCAGCTGTCCCCGTCAACCTGCCCCAGCTCCCACAGCAACACATGCGCTCAGCTGCACCCGTCAACCTGCCCTGGCTCCCACAGCTCGGATCATGGGCCAGCAGAGTCGAGGAACTCAGGCAGGCCTGATGTCTAGGAGCCACCTGCTCTTGATGCCTGCTTTCCTGCTAGGATCCTGAAGGCTGGGGGTTCTGTGTGAACATCTATGCGCATAGGTGTACCATGCGTGTGCATGCATGTGCGCACGTGCATGTGGAGGCCAGAGGTCAGCACAGGACGCCATCCTCCCTACATCACATGTTCAGGAGAGCTCTCAAGGAGTCTTCAGGCTGAATGCCAGCACTGCCCTGCGCCCTCCACAGCTGGGATTACAGGCGCATACTGCCAAGTGTAGTGTGATGTTTTAGTCTTTTGGCTTTTGGGGGGTTCTGCCACCCAGCTCCCAAATAAAACACACAGAGCCATAGCTTGGCTTGTTTCTAGCCTGCTTTTGTTAAATTATCCTGTCCACCTTCTGCCTCTGGGCTTTCTCCTTTTCTTACTTCTGTGATCTTACCCTCCTCCTTCTCTTCCTTGGTTCTTCTATTTATACTCTCTACCTGAGAGCCCCGCCTCTTCTTACTCCTGTCTCGCTATTGCTCATGCAGCTCTTGATTAGACCCTCAGGTGTTTTAGACAGGCAAAGAATCACAGCTCCATGGAGTTAAACAAATGCAGCAGAAACAACAGCAACACCTGAAAGTATACTCCCCAACAGCCAAGCCCAGCTTTGATGCGAGTCTCAGGCTCCCAGCACCTGGCCTACTCAGTCACTGCATTTGGGGCAGCAGTCTCCCACGAGCACAAGCTGGAACTCACAACAATTCTCCTGCCTAAATCCAAGGGCTGCAACAACAAGGGCTGCACATACCTAGCTCACCTGGCCTGTTCCCTCCTATGCTCTCCCACCCTCCCCAATGTGCAGGGTCCGTCACTGTGACCCCTCCCTTCAGACTCTACAGCCCGTGGTTCTCAACCTTCCTAATGCTGCGACCCTCCAATACATGCTGTGGTGAACCCCAACCATAAAATTATCTCGTTACTTCACAGTTACAGTTTTGCTGCTGTTATGAATTGTAAACATCTGATATGTGACCCCTACGAAAGGGTCATTCAACCCCCAAAGGGGTTGAGACCCACAGGTTGAGGACCAATACCTTGGCCGTTATCCCTTGCCAGGTCGGCCTGTGGTGAGCTGTCACACTTAGGGACACTCCAGATCACACATTCAGATGGGCATTGTATGTTCTTCTGGGGATTTTGGTTTTGGGGGGTCTTTATTTTGTTTTTCGAGACAGGGCTTCTCTGTGTAGCCCTGAGTGTCCTGGAACTCGCTGTGTAGACCAGGTTCGAATTCACAGAGATCTGCCTGCCTCTGCCTCCCAAGTAATTAAAGGCGTGTGCCACCACCGTCGCCGGATGGGCGCAAATTCCCTATGATGCTTCTAGCTGAGGATAAAGCCCTTATCCTGCCTCCATTTCAGAAGCGCTGAGATGACCAGAGAAGGACGCTGATGATGAAGCTGGATCGAGCATGCCAGGCAACGACTCTACTGAACCCCAGCACTTATTTTCGAGAAAGCGGTCTTGTAGCCCAGGCTGGCTGGAACTTCAGCGCTCCTCCGGCCTCAGCCCCGGAGTGCATGGGTGACCGGCACGTGCATCGCACTCGCTGCCCCGTTGCAGGCGATGCAGCCCCGCCCGTGTCCCAGTGTGACAGGTGCACCTGAGTCAATTCCCCTCGTGCCAAGCTCCCCCGGGGCGGCCCCGCCACCCACGCGCCAATTAGCAGCGGGGAAAGCAGGTCCCGGGGCACCGCGGGGAAACGTGCGAGCCCGGCGACGGGCGGGGTCAGAAGAGGAAGGCCGCACCCCGCCGGAACCCCAGAGCCGGGGATGCGGCGCCCACCGGGGCCCCAGGCCGCCCCCGGGACCCTGTACTCCCGGAATCCGACGCCCCACCTGCCCTGCCCCACACGGGGCCCAGGCCGCCGCGCCCCCACCAGACCCAGCGACCCGCGCCGCCACGAAGAGCCCAGGGGCTGCCTGGCACGCGAGGACCCGGCCGCCCGGAACGTTGCGTCCGGGGTCGCTGCGCCCCACCCGGACCCCGGCCCGCCGGAACCCCCAGCCCCACCCGGACGCCCCGCCCCGCCCCGCCCCGTCGCCGCGGCCCCGGTCGCCGCGGCCCCACCTCGTTCCAGCTCCTCCAGGATGTGGGCCAGCAGCCCCGGGCAGCCGCACTCGCCGCCCACCACCAGCAGCAGCAGCGAGCTCGGTGCCGCCACAGCCTCGGGCGCCGCCATCACCGCCGCCATCTTCGCGCCGCCCCGACGCTCTGAGCGCCCCGGCCCCGCTGGCCACGCCCCTTCTAGGAGCGTACCGGAAGCGCCGGAGACCCCGGCCGGAAGCGCCCCCTCCTCTCCAGCCTGTGGTCGCCCTCCAGGCCTCGGCAGACCTTAGGGCGCTGAGACAGCCGGTATCCCTGCCAAAATGTCATTCACTCACTCGAACTGTTGTTACCGGGGCCCGGTGGGTGCTGCGGGCTTCCTAAGGTAGCATTCCGACAGAGGGCTTTGAGGGATGTGTAGGAGTTTGCGAGGTGTGTGTGGTGGGCCGGGACCAAGTGAGACACATGTCATGGGAGGTCTTTAGGTTAGGTGAGCACTGTTCCTGTCTTTTTAGGAGAAAGGGCAGCCGGGCTGTGGTGGCGCACGTCTTTAATCCCAGCACTTGGGAGGCAGAGACAGGCGGATCTCTGTGAGTTCGAGACCATCCTGGTCTACAAGAGCTAGTTTTAGGACAGCAAAACCAAAGAGAAACCAAAAAAAAAAAAAAAAAAAAAAAAAAAAAAAAAAAAAAAAAAAAGCAGCAGAAGAAGAAAGGACATTTTGAAGGGGTGAAATCAGCAGGCCTGGTAAATGTTAGCGCCCATCTGACTCCAAGTAAGTTTGTCTCTCAACCGACCTCGAGCTAATAATCCTCCTGCCTCCACTGCTTCCTGCACACTGGGACAGCAGACAGTCAATACAGACAGCCAATACAAAAGCTTGGGGCTCACTTGGGTTATAGCCTTGACTCCCATCCAGACCTTGGGGAACATTGGCACCCCAATCTTATATCTTTTATTGTCATTCCATGTTAAATATTTGGTTTTTTGTTTTTGTTTTTCGAGACAGGGTTTCTCTGTGGCTTTGGAGCCTGTCCTGGCACTAGCTCTGTAGACCAGGCTGGTCTCGAACTCACAGAGATCTGCCTGCCTCTGCCTCCCGAGTGCTGGGATTAAAGGCGTGCGCCACCATCGCTCGGCCCTTGTTAAATATTTGAACGGCTATTCATTCCAGGAATGGCCCACTGGCTCCCTCCCAAAGGGAGCCCCCGTTTCTGGAATAAACAACTAAAACAAGGTGCTTGGGCATTCCCAAGAAGGCTGAGGCGGGGGATCAGAAGTTTACAGTCAGCCTCAGCTACCTAGCAAATATGAGGCCAGCCAGATCCTGCATCAAAAAGAAAGATAAAAGAAAACCTACTCGTGCCTTTAATCCCAGCACTTGGGAGGCAGAGGCAGGAGGATCTCTGTGAGTTCGAGGCCAGCCTGGTCTACAGAGTGAGTTCCAGGACAGCCAGGGCTTTAGAACAAAAAAAAAAAAAAAAAAAAAAAAAAAACTAAGGAAAAGGCAAACAAGGCTGATGCGAAAAAGGCCAGGCAGCAGGATCGGCCCACTGCTGACTGCGGCCTGTCGGGGATGTTCCAGGCAAACTTCCTCCTTGGTCAGTGTGTAGCAACAGCCATGGCCTCCTCCCACAGTCTGAGGCTCCTGGATACCAACTTCCCTGCCTTTTTGGTGCTAGTATCCTTCCTGAATCCTCACTCCCCCCGTGGCTGGCCAGCCTGTGGTGAAACCTGGGGCCTGTCACTTCCTGTTATAACAGAAACAGAACTGGGCTTGATGGCTGAGATCAAGTGCAGAGCCGGGTTTGACTCATTAGGAGAGTCTGAGGCCAGAGCAAGCCCACGGCCAGCCTGGGCTACATAGGGAGTTCAGAGAGACCCAGGCCAGCCAGGCTAATCCTTTAAAGCCACCCACATTACAGCTCCCAACTGCCTGGACTCCTGCCCCATGGGATCTAATGCCCCCTTCTGGCCTTCATGGGTGCATGCCCAAAAAGAGATGAGCATGTTGGCCCCTTTAATCCCCACACGTGGGGCAGAGGCAGGAGGATTTCTGTGAGTTTATGGTCAGCCTGGACTACAGAGAAAAATCCTACTGAAAAACAGAGCTGGAGGCCTGCTGAAGCCCAGTAGCTTCTTGCTGTCTGGTTCTGTCCCCGTGCAGGAGACACTAAGCGAATGGACCAACAACAGCCCATTCTGTTTGTTCAGTCTTTCCCTGCTCCATGAGCCCGTCGGGATTTGAACCCAGGAGCTGAAGTCTGTACCCTCCCAGCTGCCTTAGCACCTCTGTTCTCTTTTTCCCCATCTCCCTCTGTACTCCACAGCAGCCCCAAGCTGTCAATTCTCCTGCCTCAGGCTCTGCTCCTGGCTTTGGCAAGACAGCCCTGCACAGTCACGCCTTAAGTGAGTGCTGATGTTACAGTCTGACCTCTGAGGGCACAGTACACCTGCACCATGAGTCAAATGGGGAAAGGCTCTGAGGTCAACAGCTTTGCAAAAATAAAAAAAAAAATCCCCAAAACTGGTCTCCCTGGTAACTGGCAGGGTATCTGCGCCTGGAAGTTTGGGGACAGCAGGCCTGCTGGCCTGGGGCAGAGCTGGAGTGTAGGCATGCCTACTGGGCACTTGTCTTGAGCGAACGCACCCACACCCCTAGCATAGGACGGAGCTATGTTTAAAGGCCTTGACTGGGGCCCCAGAACTCCCTGCTCCATCCCCAGAACCTTAGATTCTACTTCCACCCCTGCCAGCAGAGTCCACTCCTGGTGACCAGACTGGTCCCCTTGGCTGAGTTGTATGGCAGCTCAGCCTCCTCAGTCGCCCAGGGTGCTAGCCAGCTGCCCCTCCCACTAGCAGCGGTGCGGCGGGTCCATAGGCATGGGGCTGGTGCTCAGAGTTATATATCCATTATTCTTCCCTACTCTCTACCATTTGCACAATGTGGCCATTGCTAGTGGTCACAAAAAGAAAAAATTAAAACAAAAACTTCGCGTCCTTGAGCTTCTCTGTCCCCAAGTTTAGGAGTGGAGGTGCTAGGCTCCTCGGGAGAAGAATCACTGGTCAATCCCAAAATACTAGGTCCACATGTAGATCCAGGCAGCTGACGGGTCAGCCGTCTTGTCCTCGTGGGAATGGTGTATGTGTGTGTGTGTGTGTGTGTGTGTGTGTGTGTGTGTGTAATGGAGGAAACTGTGAGCCCTCAGGGCAGGCATTCTGTCTGCAACACTCCCAACTAGTTCAGTCAGACATCCCTCTCCGCGGCTGGGGACAGGTCTCAGCCTCCACAGGACCATAGCCACAGGTCAGCTCCGGTGACTGTAGGCTGCTCCACCCCTGAGCCACGCCCCCAGCCCCTCTCTGTAGGATCCTAGGCTGCCACTCTACCCGAGCCACGCACCAACCACTTCCGTGGAACCTACAATCTTCCCGCCTCCATCTCTCATCCCTGTTGAGCTTTGGGAACAACTGCCATCGCTCACAGTTTTCTTCATTCCCCCAACTCTGGGCTTTTCCAGTCCCATCACCAACAGCCTCACGCCGCCCCCTTCCGTCCGCTGGAGGAATGAGCACGAGGACACGCCCCCTCGGGTGCTGCGGGAGCTCGTGGCTTTGGTCCGCCTCGCTCCCTTGACAGCCAGTGCCTGGGGTTTTCCAGGTTAGAGTCCACGGCTCCTGGGGCACCTTGTGCCTCTCAGTTCCTTCCTCAGGCAGTGAAGCTCTCAGACTGCCTTGTGCTTCTCTGTGTGATCCCTTAGAAATCACGGAAGCACCGGAGCTTTCCGGACAATTGTCTTAGACATTCATCTTCTGTAGTCTGTAAACTCTGCAAACATCACTGTATCCTGGCAACTACAACTGTACTGATCCTGGCAATGGCCACTATATTCTCTTTCTGATAAAGGTATAAAAAGTCTGATTGCAGGGTTGGGGATTTAGCTTAGGGGTAGAGTGCCTGCCCAGCGAGGGCAAGGCCCTGGGTGGTGGTGGGGTATAAAAGGTCTGATTGCTTGCAATAAAATTGTCCCAGGGTCAGTATTGCTGAGGTCCCTTCAGCCCGTGTGGTTTAAATCTTCATGGTCAAATCAGCTGATCTCGGTCTGGTAAGTGCAGGCAAGCTCCCTCAGAGGTCAGTCCCAGCCTGTGCCCGCAGATTGCCCTCCCAGCCTTCCTGAGTGGGAATCGTCCAGCTTTCCCATACCCCACTCAGACCTTCCCCGCTGATTGCAATGGTTGATCGATTATTCCTCCTGGGTGTGGTTTCAGATCCAGATAGGGTGAGTGATCAAATTACCCAGGCCACAGGGGCCGGAGAGTCTGAATCTCCCGGGAGGGTACAGTAGCCCACCAACAGACTGAGTTGGGTTTTTGTTTTGTTTTGGGGGGTATGAGACAGGGTTTCTCTGTGTAGAAAATGCAACCGTCTTGGAAGCCTGTCCTGGACCACCCTCTGAAGACCAGGCTGGCCTCGAACTCACAGATACCTGTCTGCCTCTGCCTCCTGATTGCTGGGATTAAGGGTGTGTGCCACCACCAGCAGTCAGTACTGTGTTTTTTTTTTTAATGTGTATGTGGGGAGGGCACATACCACATCTGGGACAACCAGGCATGGCGAGGTCAGGAAAACTTTCCGTTCTCTCCTTTCAAAACTTTCAAAAGTGTGTCCTGGGGAGCCAGGTGCTGGTGGTGCACGCCTTTAATCCCAGCACTCGGGAGGCAGAGGCAGGCAGATCTCTGTGAGTTCGAGGCCAGCCTAGTCTACAAGAGCTAGTTCCAGGACTGCCAGAGCTAAAGAGAAACCCTGTCTCAGGGGGAAAATTGTCCTGGGGATGAGGAGGTGTCAGGCTTGGCAGCAGACACTCAGCCCACAGAGCCATCTTGCCCACCCATCACATGCACCTTCCTCAGTTTTAATTTGTGTGGGTGTTGTTTTGCCTACAGTATCTATGTGCACATGTGTGCCTGGTGCCCAAGGAGGTCCCCTGGAACGGTGGTGCAGACAGCGGCAAGCTGCCGCGCTGGTGCTGGAAGGAAACCTGGATCCCCTGGATGAGCAGCCAGTGCCCCCCAGCGCCTACTTAGGACTTTTCTCTGATGATGAGTCAGACCTACAGTCTCTAGAGTGGCTGGGATGTCACATGTGGACGCCCATCCAGGGCAAACAGACCGTGCGTGCACGCCTGTGTGACAGCACGTTTGTGACACAACACAACTTTTTTGTTGTTTTTGGAGACAGGCTTTCTCTGTGTAGCCCTGGCTGTCCTGGACCTCACTTTGTAGACCAGGCTGGCCTCAAACTCACAGAGATCAGCCTACATCTGCCTCCCAAGTGCTGGGCTTAACAACCTTTAGAAATAAACCCGGGCTGGAGAGATGGCTCAGTGTTTAAGAGCATTGCCTGCTCTTCCAAAGATCCTGAGTTCAAATCCCAGCAACCACATGGTGGCTTACAACCATCTATAATGAGGTCTGGTGCCCTCTTCTGGCCTGCAGGCATACATGCAGACAGAATATTGTATACATAATAAATAAATATTTTAAAAAAAGAGTTGAGGGGGCTGGACAGATGGCTCAGAGGTTAAGAGCATTGCCTGCTCTTCCAAGGGTTCTGAGTGCAATTCCCAGCAACCACATGGTGGCTAACAACCATCTGTAATGGGGGTCTGGTGCCCTCTTCTGGCCTGTAGGCATACACACAGACAGAATATTGTATACATAATAAATAAATAAATATTTAAAAAAAAAAAAGGGTTGATTCCAGGACAGCTAGGACTATCAAATTGAGAAACCATGTCTCGGGGGGAAAAAAAAAGAACCTGTCACAAAAAAAAATTAAAATAAATCAAACAAGAAAAAGGTCACCCTTAGTTACACAATAAGTTAGAGTCCAGTGTATGGATACTTGAGAGTCTTTCTCTTAAAAAGAAAACAAAACTGTGATTGGTAGCTAATCCAGTTGCCATTCCCAACTGCTTCTTCCCCTTGTTTCTCTCCACGTTTACAACCACAGTTGGCCACAGTTTCTACTATGAGGCATTGGCAAATGTTCACTGACAAGAGGTTGTTTTCTTTCTTTTAATTTAACTCACTATTGTTGTTGTTGTTGTTGTTGTGTGTGGGAGTGTGTGTGTGTGTCCACACATGGAGCTCAGAAGACAACTTTCAGGAGTTAGTCCTATCCTCCATCCTGTNAGAATATTGTATACATAATAAATAAATAAATATTAAAAAAAAAAAAAAGAAATAAACCCCACCATTATGGGACTCAGTTGTCCGATTCAGGTCCCCAGGCTTTGGTGGCAACTGCCTTTGGCACCTTAGCCACCTTCGTGGCTTCTTGTTTTTGTTTATTTGAGGACCTGTTTCAAGGCTGACCTTGAATTTCCAATCAGCCTCAGCCTTCCTAATGTTGGGGAGACAGGCGAGCCCCACACACACCCTTGTCACTTGCCCATTCCCTCCGTGGGCTTCACAGGGTGATGTGGAGACCCAGAGAAGTTAAAAGTCACAGGAGAAAGCCACTGGCCAGGGGGAGGCTGAAAGCGTACAGAACACGGTGAGTGGGGGCTACAGAGGAGCCCAGAGGCGGCAGATGAGTAGCCGGGAGTTAGCTGAGCCCTGGGAGAGAAGACTTGGCCCCAGGACTCAGAATTTATTGGAACTTAACAGACTGATTGTAGCATGAATTCTAAACGGTCTTAATAATAAAACCCGTAGTTAGATATTAGGGGGTGAAGGCTGAAAGACCAGGGAGGCAGAGCAGCAGCCACTAGTTCTCACCTCTACAAATCCTCAGGCCAAACGCTCTCTATGAAACCTTAGACTGTATCCTAAGCTCCTGTCTCCTCCTGCCTTATATTCCTCTCTCTGCCCAGCCATATCCCTTCCTGTCTCCACCTCCCTAGTGTTGGGATTAAAGGTGTGAGCAACCACTACCTGACTCTGTTTCTCTTTTAGACTGGATCAATTTCATGTAGCTCAGGTGGGCTTGAACTCACAGAGATCTGTCTGCCTCTGCCTCCTGTGTGCTGGGGTGAAAGGTGTGCGCCACCACTGCCTGGTCTCCATGGTTAACTAGTGGCTAGCTCTGCACTCTGCTCTTCAGGCAAGCTTTATTTCTTAAAATACAAAGAAAATATCACCACAATCAATGGTAAATGCTGGTGAACCCCAAGATTTGGTGAGTGCTGTTGACCCCCTGACCTCATGAGCGCTGTGAGCACAGCCAGGCCTCATGGGAAGGATACAGATGGAACATTCCCAGGGACAACATTTGTCACTGTCTGGGAACATGGCTCTGTGGCCTCCTGGGAACCAGGCACACAAGCGGCGCACATGCATGCATGCGGGCTAAACACCCGTACTCCCCTAAATGAGCCTCATGCGGTGATGCACACCTGTAATAAGAGCACCCGGAGGCTGGGGTGGCAAAGCTGGGAAGACAGGGGAGCCCAGAGCCTGAGTCCTTGCCTAGAGGACACAGTGACGGGCTTTCTAAGAGTATGGCAAACACTACCCAGCAGGCCTTGCCTTTCTCCCCCTTCCCTCGCCTCACCAAGAGCCTTAGGTAACATCCTAAAGCTGCCCCCACAGTCTACTCCCTTATTTGGCCACTCCCTCATGCCTGACTAAACTCAAGGTCCAGCAATCAAAACCCACTATTTGGCTCCATCGGCTGACCTGTCCAGTCAGGACAGACCTCGCACATACACAGACACCCGCTGGCATCTCTGTGGGACCCAGAGGCACCCAGCCACAGCTGTCCCTCTTGGGGGGTAATAAATCTTTGTGCCAAGAATGTCTGGGTGTGTTCTGTGAGGGAAACCAGGGACCCAACAGATCACCTGAGGGCATTTGGGGCCTGAGGGCTGGGTGCAGAATCCTCCCCACTTCTGAAAGGCACAGGGACTGGAGTGAGCAGGGAGGGGACAGCTCACCCTGGATCAAAGCAGGGTGGCCTGAGACCCCAGATTACCTGGGTGCACTGTGGAATGATGAAGCCAGCAACTTAGCAATCCAGAACCCTGACAGCCTTTGGTGATGGAAGCCCAGGTCCTACCAACAGGTGGCCCTGCTGGGAGTCTTCACCCCCCTCCCCCAGAGTGGAGCCCGTTAGAGCAGGAGGTGTGTTCCAGGAGAGGCCAAAGGGGACATCTGCAGAGGTGACATTCCCAGCACCCTGTCTCTGGCTGTGTGTTCTGGGCACATGGCTAAGGCTGGGAACTGCGGGTATCTCGGTAGACTTCTCTTTCCTCTGCGTCTCCACTTCCTACACTGTGCCCTCTCAGGGTACAGGCTGCAGCCTAGGATCTGTCCTGCCTCTCACAGAGGCATGGAGCGGTGTGTTCCAGCAGAGGGAGGCATTGTGTCCTAGCCTGCCCATTGCAATTACTCTGATATGCTGTTTTTTTCGGGCGGAGGAAGGGGGGCTGTATGATGAAATGTTGCTAAGGAGCCAGTGGCATCCTCCTGCCTCACTTTCCTATTCGTAAAGACACAAGTATGTGCCACCATGTCCAATTCTAAATCTTAGGACCATCCTATGTGCCGGGGAGTGTTTGTGGCTTTCTCTGATGGCTGGGAAAACTAAGGCCCCACACTTGTGTATTCCTGAGATCAATGGGAGCAGGTAGCCAACCAGCAGGCGGCCCAGAGAGAGAGGCGGCCCTGCAGCAGAGCCGAAGGGAGGCGCGCGCTACCTAGTGGTCGCTAGTGGAGACACAGAGCGGATAATGTTGCCTGTCTCCCTACAATTAAGAGAACACCAATAGGAAAAGAACAAAGTTAAGAGACGGAGTGATACAAATCGATGAAGAAAACAGCTACGTGAGCCGTCGGGTGAAACAGTCCTGCATCCCAAGAATCTGAAACCTGAGGCAGGAGAATTACAGTGAGTTACAAGCTGGCCTGTAACTCCTGTCTCAACAAACAGTAAAAATAAATTGATTACAGATAAAAAGATCAATGGACTAGAGAGATATAGTTCAGCAACTAAGCGCACTGAAGGGGTTCGATTCCCAGCAACCACATGATGGTTCACAACCATTTAACTCCAGTCTCAAAGGGACCCGATGCTCTCTTCTGGCCTCCCGCAGGCACCAGACACGCAGATGATGCAAACATACCTGAAGGTACAACACCTAAAAGACCCCAGCTTAGCTGCTGTAATGCCATTTTGCAAAGCTTTCACACAAACAAGTATAAGTTCAAGGTAGTCAGTACTCCTAGACTGCCAAACAGGATATCAGAAACCAGGCCTAGGAGGGGAACGGACAGTTCTGGGAAAAACTACATGTGCCCTAGATAGGACCAAGTCAGCTACTATCATATCTTCATGTCCCCGAAGAACTTGTCCCCTAAATGAACCCATCACCCCATTCGAACTGACCAATGAGATCCCTGTAACCATGCATTGCTTCTGTATGCCTGCTTTTGCCACCCTTTTCCTATAAAAAGACCTTCGCCCAGCCTACAGGCGCGCAAGTCCTCCGAAAGGACTTTGCCGCCCACAGGTACCTGTGCCCTCCCAATAAACCTCTTGCTAATTGCAGCCAGTGGTCTCGACTGTTCCTTGGGTTGGGGTCTCCTCCTGAGGGAAGGACCACTCTGAGGGTCTTTCACACCTAAAAAAGAATTAGCACAACAACTTTTTAAAAAGATGGACAGATGATGGGTGACAGATGGTAGATACACAGGGAGATGACGTAAAAAGAGGAAGGAGCCGGGCGGTGGTGGCGAACGCCTTTAATCCCAGCACTCGGGAGGCAGAGGCAGGAGGATTATCGCGAGTTCAACGTCAGCCTGGTCTACAAGAGCTAGTTCTAGGACAGGCTCCAAAGCTACAGAGAAACCAGGTCTCGAAAAACAAAACCATACAAAAAGGGGGGAGGGGAATTGGAGGGAGGGAAGAAGAGCGAAAGGAAGGAAGGAAAGAAAAAAAAGAAGACCGCTGAATTAGAAAGCCTTTACGCCCACCACTCCCAGCATCCCCCGCACGCAGACGCTCCAGAGGCTCTTGTTAAACTCGTCGCTCTGCCTCGCTTCCTCCTGGGAATTGTAGTCCCGACGTGAGAGGGATAGGGAGGGGTTACGGAGCTGACCTGTAACCAATAGAGAAACTAAGATCTTAGAGCGTGAGTGTACGTATCCAATGGACGCACGGCATCGAGAAGGGCGGGACTTCCGTCAGGGAGTACATGGTGAGAGCCTGCGCGGAAAGTAACACTTCCTTTTGTGACTGGCGGCGGACGAGGACGGACTGCCATGAAGGCCTCGGGCACAGTAAGGCGGGCGCGGTGCGGCTGGGGGCGCGGCGTTGGCGGCGGGACCGCGCGGAGTGGCTGTGTGCCGGGATGGCGCCGGGCACGCCCGCGGGGACCTGCTCGCCGGGCACGGGCAGCGATCCGCGGTCACAGGCTCCTCGCGGCAACATGGCGGCCGCCGCGTGCTGAGCAGCCGCGGAGGGAGCGGGCGCATCAGGGCTCGTGTGGGAGCATGGCCCGCTAGGCAAGCCGATGGGGCCGGCTTCCCCCTCCAGGACCACAGGCCAAGGTCCGCTTGTCTGGAAACAGCCTGGCACAGTGGCGCACGCTTGTGATAGCAGAACCGGAATGCAGAGCCAGGAGGATTGTCGCGAGTTCCAGTATAGAAAAACAAAAGGAAGGCGGGCGGTGGAGGTGCAGGCCTTTTAATCGCAGCACTCGGGAGGCAGAAAGGCGGATCTCTTGAGTTCGATGCCGGCCACAACTGGCTGCAACTACAAGAGGTAGTTCCAGGAGAGACACCAAAAAAGCTCCATTGAGAAGCCCTGTATCAAAACCAGAAAGAAACAAAATGAGATACGGTTGTCTAGTTTGGTTATTACCGAGACAGGACACTAAATTTCAAAGCTAACCTGGATTACTTAGACACGCGAGGAGGTGGGGCTCTGCCTCAGCCTTTGACAAGCATGCCTTGCGGCCCCTTCCGGCTCTGAAGTCCACAAGCATGTTGCTGCACACCTGTTATCTCAGTGCTTGGGAGGTAGAGGCACGTAGGTCAGGATTGAGTCATCCTTAGCTATTTCCAAATTGGAGGCCGAATTGGCCTGCCTGGTATTTGTGTAACACTTGGGAAGGGCAGAAGAGTAGCCGTCTAGGGTGTGGTGTCTCACACTAGCGCCGTGAGCAGGAGGATTGCTGCGAGCTGCCCCACCTATGCCTGTGCAGGCACAGGGCTGACCTGGCGTGGGGGCATGGATACATGCCATCCTTCTGCCTCCTGGTGAAAAGCTAGTCTGTGACCTAGGCTCGGGGGCTGGGGAAACTGAGGCAGTCCATGGCGGGGCACTTGCGTTCTGAAGTGGCTGCTTCTGGCGTGACAGGCAGGCCTCGGTTCACCACCCTGTCTTTCAGCTTCGGGAGTACAAGGTGGTGGGGCGCTGCTTGCCCACCCCGAAGTGCCACACACCACCGCTGTACCGAATGCGCATCTTCGCGCCCAACCATGTGGTGGCTAAGTCCCGCTTCTGGTACTTCGTGTCACAGCTGAAGAAGATGAAGAAGTCATCCGGGGAGATCGTGTACTGTGGGCAGGTGCGGCCCAGGGCCCCGCAGGGTGGCAGTCCCTGGGCTCCCCCAGAGCCGAGGCAGCACACTTCACTGCCCTTCCTGCCCACAGGTATTCGAGAAGTCCCCCCTGCGCGTGAAGAACTTCGGCATCTGGCTGCGCTATGACTCCCGCAGTGGGACACACAACATGTACCGCGAGTACCGCGACCTGACCACTGCTGGGGCTGTCACACAGTGCTGTGAGTCCCCACCCCTGCCTCTCTCCCCCACCCCTGCCCTGCACCCAACCCAAGAACTGCCACTGCTTGTAGCGGCTGTTTAAACAGTGGTGCGCACAGCAAAGGAACTTCGTCGCCTTTGGGGGGCTGTGCAGTGCCCCCCAGAGTGAATCAGGAGGTTCCACAGCCCTGGGAACGGGTGCCATGTGAGTGCCTGAGGCTGACTTCCTTCTCCTTCCTCAGACCGAGACATGGGTGCCCGGCATCGTGCCCGTGCACACTCCATCCAGATCATGAAGGTGGAAGAGATCGCCGCTGGCAAATGTCGCAGGCCGGCTGTCAAGCAGTTCCATGTGAGTTCCCTGAGTGGGGGCTGACGCAGGGCTGTGGGGGGTGGTTCTGCCTGGTTGAGCCCTGGACACTCATCCCCTCCCTCTCCACAGGACTCCAAGATCAAGTTCCCACTGCCCCACCGTGTTCTGCGGCGCCAGCACAAGCCTCGCTTCACTACCAAGAGGCCTAACACCTTCTTCTAGACCCAGAGACCCACTAAATAAAGCTCCAGAGTTCTGCCTGGCTCCTTTGCTTCTGTGGGGGGCAGGGATGACTAAGCACAGGCTTGGGCTCTTTCTATAAGCTATTGTACCCCAGGAACCTTATTGCTCATGCAGGCTGCATGAGTGCTGGCTCAGGCCTGAGAATTCCAGGCACGAACTTAATCCACCCCCAGGACCTGGTTGAGCCCCTTATCCTGCAGGCACTAAACCTCTACTGGTGGGAATGAGGCCAGCCAAGCCCTAGGGACGGGGCCTCAAGGCTGCCTTTGAGGACCAGAGGTGTCTTTTTCCAAGAGTCAATGTGGGTGCTAGGTGCTGCTGACCAGGCAACTGGGGCTCCTGGTCAGGTGTGACCAGCACCATCATGGCCAGGCTGGATTCTGAAAGTGGTACAGGCCGGCCCACCCTCCATGCCTTGTATACAGTGATGTTAAAGTGTGCAGGGTTCCTGCTGGTGCGGCTGAGAGCTAGTGTAGAAGAACATTAAAAGTAATGCACTTGAGGTTTGTACATTTTTAACATACTCCTTATTACCTCTGGAGGCCCAAAAGAGGGCATCTGGCCCCCTGGAGATGACATGACAGATTTGTGGTCACTGGGATCCACTCAGTCATAACATCAACCAAAAAGGATAAAGATAGTTCAGTTGTCCTCTACTTGCCCCATCTGGCAAGGCTGAACCTCCAACTCAGGTGGTGTCATACTGTGCAGGTGGGCAAGAGAGGAGTTGGTATGGCCGCCACCCAGTGTTTGAGCCTGTGAAGAGCCCCTTCGGCGTGTCTGGGTTGGTCCCCAGGGCCTCAGTAAGGCCCACATTAGTGACTCCAGCCTCAGGAGAGCTGCTACTGCCTCTGCAGGCACCCGCATTCCTGTCCACCTGTCCCTCACCCTTACACACTCATCTTTAGGATTTGTTAATGGTAGTTTAAGCCTGCCTGGCCTCAGGTTATCACCTACCTCTGCCTCTTGAATGAGCTATAAAAAAACAACTGCTACCGTGTGGCGCGCCTTTGCCCTTTGATCCCAGCGGACGGGAGCCAGAGGCAGGATTCTGAGTTTGAGGCCAGTGTTGTCTGCAAGAGCTAGTTCAGGAGAGGTTCCAAAACTGCAATGAAGCACTGTCATAAATAGACACCTGCTGCCGGCCAGTGGTGGCCCATCCCTGTAATCCCAGCATTCAGGAGCCAGAGGCAGCCTGATCTACAGAGCGACAAGGAGAGCCAGGACTACACAGGCAAACCAGTCTGGAAAAACCAACTGCAAATTGTGTAGGGCAGCGTTAAGAGCGTTGGGCGCAGCTCTTTGTGAGGCTACAACATTCAGCACAAGACTTTGCTCCACTTGGTAGGACCGCTAGTGTGTCCCCCCCCCCCTCCTGTCAGCTCAGCACCTGCAGCCTGCCTGCCTGCTGGCCTGTGCAAAAAGAACAGCAGTCCTGTTTTGTGAAGGCTTGCCTCTTCCTCTCCAGTCCCCTTAGACTCCAGAGTGCCCCATGCCTGTCACATCTCCCCCTAGCTCTACCCATTCCGAAGCATTTTGAAGACCTGAAAATTCTCCCAGTGCCCTTGACAGCAAGACTTGGGAGCCAGTAACAGCCAGTACCTCCAGCTCCTCTCTGCCTTGGGGTTTCAACTGAGGTGCCTGGCGATTCACCTCAGTTGGAGACACTGTTCGTCCTACGGGGAAACACGGAGGAGAGCTAGGCACTTTGGGCAGGTCTACAGCCTGAGGCAACCAGGTCCTCTACCTGTCAGATCACCCGAAATGTGGGGGACCCGACAGGGAATCAACATTGGATACCCCAGATTCTCCACCAGCTCATCCGGGAAGGGTTCCACGGTGGAATCTCCTGAGCCTCTGACTGCATCGTCCCAAACCTCAGGTCAAGTCCTCATTCCCTTGAAAACCAGCTCAGGACCCAGGTCTTCGCCAAATTGAAGGAAAGGATGGGCACTCAAAGAACGAGCAAACAAGTTTGCGCAGGGAGGCTGGTCTACACTTGCCAGCCCAGCACTAGAAGATGAGGCAGGAGGATTGCCATAGCTTCAAGGTCAGCCTGTGGGAGGGAAGGAAGAGTAGACCGAAAGGGGGGGAGGGCAAGGACGGGTGTGGAGCACACTCCTGTCAACCCGGCCAGGACTCCATGCATGCCGGCCTGAGCTGCTTGAGAACCTGCCTCAGACACAGACACACGCCACACACAGACACCACACGCACACGCACGCACGCAAAGGGAAGTAGGTCCAGACTGCCCTCGTACAGACTGAGGAGATGAGTACTAAACACCTAAACAGAAAAAAAAATTCTCCAAGTGTGTTCTCACCGGGAAGCCCAGAGTGCCTCCCACCGGGATTGGCTGGAGGGCAAGATTGGACACTTCCCTGTTCCACGCTGCGGGAAAGACAGACACCCTCTGGGGAGGGCACTTTTTCTTACGGAGCCCGGTAGCTCCCCCCCCCCCCCCAAGGAAATCCCAGTGCCAGGCTCCTCGTAGCTCCGGGTACCAAAACCCGGCAGGCTGTACGAGCGCGGGTCTTAGCCTCCAATGCCCGGTCTGTTCATAGCCCTGGATGTGAGAGAAAGTATCAGGAGACGCGAGTGTCGCGGAGGAGTTCCCACACACACACCGCCCGCACCCCTACAGGCCCGCTCGCCCCAGGGTGGAAAGGGTGCGGGTCGCGCCCGCCTCCCAGGCTGGGGGCGGAGCTGCACTGACCCCGGAGCCCAATAAATCCTCGGCGCGAGGAACGAGAGGACCGACGGCACACACGGTGAGTCCCGCGCTGCCGTGCACGCACTCACCGAGGGTCCTGCCCGTCTCTGCATCCTCCCTGCACCGAGTCACCTGTCCCCATGGAGGGGATGGAAGCCGGGCCGCCGGCCACCTTCGGCGCCTGGGACTACGGGGTGTTCGCGGCCATGCTGCTGGTGTCCACGGGCATCGGGCTGTGGGTCGGCTTGGCCCGCGGCGGCCAGCGCAGCGCCGACGACTTCTTCACCGGGGGTCGGCAGCTGGCGGCCGTGCCCGTGGGGCTGTCGCTGGCCGCCAGCTTCATGTCGGCGGTGCAGGTGCTCGGGGTCCCCGCCGAGGCGGCGCGCTATGGTCTCAAGTTCCTGTGGATGTGCGCGGGCCAGCTGCTCAACTCGCTGCTCACCGCGCTGGTCTTCTTGCCGGTTTTCTACCGCCTGGGCCTCACCAGCACCTACCAGGTAGGGGACCCGGTCCCGCGGGAATGTTCCGGGAAGATGCCCCGGGCGCGGGGCAGGGCCAGGAAAGAGGAAGAGTCCGGGTCCCACGGCTCGAAGCAGCCTCGGGGCGGTGACTTCCCGCTGACACCTGTCCCCGTGTGCGCCCAGGACGGGCCACCCACCCGCGTCCGCACACGGTTCAAACGCCTGCAGCGATACCAGGGCCCTGCAGGATTTCCCAATCTTTCAACGCCTAGTGTAAACGAAATGGCTCGGGCCTTTAGTCTCAGCACTGGGGAGACTGAGGCAGGAGGACAGCCATGAGTTTCAGGCCAACCTGGGCTCACTAGGGAGACCTCAGCTTCAAATCTGCGGGCACAGTTAGGCACACTGCAACCGTCCAACAAGGGTAGTGACAATTGAAAGCTTATACCTGATATATCTCAGTACTCGAGAAGCTCGGGCAGGAGGATTGCCTCGAGTTCTAAGTCAGCTTGGTTTACACACAGAGACACTGACTCAAAAGAACTGTTTAAGCGCGGGTGGGCACCCGGGAGAGAGGGAGAACAAGGAGGGTGGCTGAGGGGTCATGTTCCCGGTGACCTCCAGCCCTGGCTCCTTCTTCAGTATCTAGAGCTTCGCTTCAGCCGAGTGGTGCGGCTCTGTGGAACGCTGCAGTACCTGGTGGCCACGGTGAGCAAGCTGCCCGCCCAACCACGCCCACACCAGACACTCATCCCGCCCCACCTTGCCCTCACGCCACGCCCCCATCCTGCCTGGCCCCGCCCCTACCCGCGTGAACTCTGCTTCCGAGGGACCAACCAGGACCACGCCCAAGACTCCGCCCTCATCCTGCCTGGAAATACCCTCCTGTCCTGCGCCACCCCATCCCTCCTAAAATCTCCCTCTTGTAACCTAGCCCTGCCCCTCCCTCCGTCTGGTTCCGCCCTCTTCCCCGCCCCTATCTCACGTCCCTCCCCACCCACAGATGCTGTACACAGGCATCGTGATCTACGCACCCGCACTCATCCTGAACCAAGGTCTGACTGGCGGGCGGGGGAGGGGCCGGGCGCCCAGGAGCCCAGGCTGGACCTTGTATGAGCGCGCAGAAGCTGGAGGCCTGACAAGAGGTGTGTTTTGCAGTGACCGGGTTGGATATCTGGGCGTCGCTACTGTCCACGGGAGTAATCTGCACCTTGTACACGACCGTGGTGAGTGAGCCGTGGCCGCTGCGTGGTCTTGTGGACGACTCCAGGCGGGAAGCACCATCCCAACTCCCTGTTCCCCTGCCTGACTGGACCCCCAGGACCTCATGGGCAGGCGCACTTCGGGTGCTGCTGGATCCAGCAGCCCCGAGGGGCTTTGCCTGGGCTCTCTGGTCCCTGAGTTGTGGCCTTTGCCTTTCCAAAGTGAGCGGTGTGTGTGGGGGGGGGGGGGATAGCTGAAGCTGGCTGAGACTCCGGCCTGCTCTTCTCTGGGCCCCATGTCTTGACTGTGCCTCCTGAGGGACTGGCGTGTTCTGGGGCTGTCCCTGGCACTGGAGGCTCAGCTTTCGGTGAGGCAGGAAAACACAGGGAGAGCTAACAATAAAAGAGAATAGATGGAAGCTGCCTAGGAGCCGTCAAGGTGAAGGTGGCTGAGGCCGAGGCTTAGAAGTTCTAGGCCAGCCTGGGCTCCACAAGCCTAAAAAAAAAAAAAAAAAAAAAAAAAAAAAAAAAACACAAAAAACAACAACAATGAAACCGGGCGGTGGTGGCACACACCTTTAATCCCAGCACTCGGGAGGCAGAGGCAGGCGGATCTCTGTGAGTTCCAGGCCAGCCTGGTCTACAGAGTGAGTTCCAGGACAGGCTCCAAAGCTACAGAGAAACCCTGCCTAGAATAAAAAAGGGGGGGGATGATAAGAGATATTGGGGTATTTGCTGTGACGGCTAGCACAATTGCACCTTTCCACCCATACTCTTGTTTAATCCTCCAACCAACATTGGGAAGGCACACTATCCTCACTTCACAGGTGGGGAAACTCAAGGGGGGATCTTGGCTCCCTGGGCCACAGGAAGCCATGCTGGGTGGAGTCCTGCCCCAGCAGCCAGGGACAGGCCTGCCTGTGACTGTCCCCTCTCCCCTCTCATGCATAGGGCGGTATGAAGGCTGTGGTCTGGACAGATGTTTTCCAGGTCGTGGTGATGATCAGCGGCTTCTGGGTGATCCTGGCCCGAGGCGCCATGCTCATGGGAGGCCCCTGGAATGTGCTCAGTCTTGCCCAGAACCTTTCCCGGATCAACCTGATGGAGTGAGAGACAGGGCCTCACTCTGTAGCCCAGGCTAGCCTCACATCTATGCCTCAGTCTCCCCAGCACTGTGAAGGTTTTTGAGTCCTGCCCCCCCCCCAGGTGTCCCAGGGCAACAAAACTCAACCTAGAAAACACCTACCCACCTTTCAAAACTCCCTGCAAGCACAACACCCCATTAGGACCTGGAAAGCCCTGGGGATCTGGGGAGGGCATCCTCACGTGGTCGCTAGCCTACCTTTTTCCCTCCTCAGCTTTGACCCAGATCCTCGGAGCCGCTACACCTTCTGGACTTTTGTAGTTGGTGGTACGCTGGTGTGGCTCTCCATGTATGGTGTGAACCAAGCCCAGGTACAGCGCTATGTGGCCTGCCGCTCAGAGAGTAAGGCCAAACTGTGAGTATGCAGGTGAGGGACCCACGCAGAGGCTTCGGGGACAGGCTGTCCCTCCCCCACACACTCCTAAGGCCACCCCATCCCCCCCCCCCCCAGGGCCCTGCTTGTCAACCAGCTGGGCCTCTTTCTGATCGTGGCCAGCGCGGCTTTCTGTGGCATTGTCATGTTCGTCTTCTACAAGGACTGTGATCCCCTCCTCACAGGACGCATCTCTGCACCAGATCAGGTGAGCTCACACGCCAGACTCCGCCCTCTCCAGGCCCAGAGGCGGGGCTGGAAAAGCATTCCCTCTCAAAGGCACGTCTGTGCCGCTGTTTTGGTCTGGGAGGAGAGGGAGATGGCAGAGTGGGTGTGTAAGCAGGCAAGACCTCAGGCCAGCATGACAGCAGCGGACTGTTGATACAGAGGCTCTGGCCTAACTCACTATGTAGCTGAGGCCTGCCCAGGACACCAAAAACAAAAAGAGAAAGCCCCGCCCACGTCCCGTGTGTGACAGCCAGGCCTCTGTCTCCTGCAGTACATGCCGCTACTCGTGTTGGACATTTTCGAAGACCTGCCCGGAGTCCCCGGACTCTTCCTGGCCTGTGCCTACAGTGGCACCCTCAGGTGAGCACCCTGCTCACTCCAGCTGTGACAGCGGGGGAGGGGGCCCTGTCTGTAAATTATGGGGAGGGCCGTAGGCAGGGAGACTGCAGCAGGATAGCGCTGTGCGCCCTGAGGCTCGGCCCTTGTTTCTCCTCCACCTGCAGCACAGCATCCACTAGTATTAACGCCATGGCAGCCGTCACGGTGGAAGACCTCATCAAGCCGCGGATGCCTGGCCTGGCACCTCGGAAGCTCGTTCTCATCTCTAAAGGGCTCTGTGAGTTTGGGGGACCAGGGTGTGGGGCCAAGGTGGTACCCCACACTGACTGCGCCATTCCACCCCCACAGCCCTCATCTATGGCTCAGCCTGCCTCACGGTGGCTGCTCTGTCCTCGCTGCTGGGAGGTGGTGTCCTCCAGGTGAGACTTCAACCCCACCTGCCCTGCACCCCAGTGTGAGTCCCAGTCAAGGCTCGAGGAGATGCCCAGGCCGCTGTGACACTGGAGAGGCGGGACTTGGTGTGGGGAGCACCAGTCATCCGAGAGGCTGAGGCGGGAAGATGGGGAGTTCAAGGCTAGACTTAGCTACCTGCATAAAGAGGTCGAGGGCATACCTGAGACCCGCCACTGTCATTTTCTACCAGCCTTCGAGGAGAAAGAGGACAGGGAAAACTGGGGTGCAAAGCAGTGTCAAGGCCTGCAGTGGGTTTCCTTAGGGTAAACTGAGTCCCGAGAGGCGGTGGCTAAGCCCAGCCCTTCTCCGCCTGCCTCGCAGGGCTCCTTCACGGTGATGGGCGTCATCAGTGGGCCTCTGCTAGGTGCCTTCACTCTGGGAATGCTGCTGCCAGCCTGCAACACACCTGTGAGTGGGGAGGGTGTGGGTGTGGCCTGCGGGGCATGGTAAAGAGGCACCACCCCTCACGGTGGTACTGCCCCCAGGGCGTCCTGTCTGGACTGGCTGCAGGCTTGGCTGTATCCCTGTGGGTGGCCTTGGGGGCTACACTGTATCCACCTGGAGAGCAGATCATGGGCGTGCTGCCCACCTCCGCCGCCGGCTGCACCAATGCATCGCTCCTCATGGGCCAACCTGGAGCTGCCAACACCTCCAGTGGGGTCCCTAGGTGAGCAGCCCAGGGGTAGGGTCCAGTGTGCAATGTCATGGTGTCAACTGGAAGGAACTGGGAGCTGTGGAAAAAACATTCCTAGGGGACAAAAACATCTGTGCAAAGGCCCTGGGGCCACATTCAGGTTCCGAAGGCCACAGGTGTGTGAGCTGGGCTTAACAGAAAGACAAGAGGAACCCAACGACTGACTGGCTTTGGCTTTATTTTTTATTTTTGTATTTTAGTAGTTTGAGACAGACTGGCCCCAGACTCGCTATGTAGCCATGATGACCCCAAGCAAACCCTCGATTCTCCTGTCTGTCTGCACCTGCTGCATGCTGGACCACATGTGTGCCCAGCATGTCTGGCGACCTTTTCTTTCCTTCTTTCTTGGTGATTATATTTTCTGTTGGGATGTAATTAGCATCCTACATAACTCGCCATAGGATCTTAGGTTTAGCTGGTGTGGTCTAACGCTGGAGGAGCAGGCAGATCATGGATCATCCTTGCTTACAGAGGTAGTTTGAAGACAATTTGGGCTACATTAATAAATCAAAATTTTTAATTCTCCCAGCTTCTGGGAAGATCCATGTGTTGAGTCTGTGGGTTTCCCTCTTCCGGGCTTTTGTGTCTCACCTTGCTTTGAAGGTTCATTCTGACGACTGTGAGGGAAGATGTGCTGTTCCTTTGATCTCTGTGTTGAGTAATATTCCATACAATGCAGATTGCACACGTGTGTAACTGCCATCAGTTAGTGGACATGTGGGCAGTGTCCTGCTTGGGGCTGTTGTGACCCTCACGCTTCATAAAGCCAAGCTTGCATAGGCTTCTCCTCCAGCCCTCGGGAAGCTGGGACATCAAGGCCTTCTTGGACAACTTAGCTAGATAGACCTTGTCTCAAAAGGAGGCCTAGGCTGGGGTGTAGCTCAGTGACTTCCCAGCATGGGAGAGGGCCTGGGTTCCTTTAGAAAAATAAGAGAAAATGCAACATGCCCATCTGGAGCCTTTCGACCTTGGTCAGGCCCCGTTGACGTTTTCCTGTGCCTCTGCCTCAGAGGGTGCATCTGTGGAGGGTGACCAGAAGGGTTTTTTCTAAGTATTTAGGTTCATTTAATTCCAAGATCAGTGGGGAGCCATGGTGGGTGGGGAGACCTAGCTCCTGCACAGGTCTGAGTGATGGCTGAGCTGACAAGGTGGGCGGAGAGTGTGCTTGTGGACAGCCGGCATCTGTGCCCTCCTCTCCCAACCAGCTCCAGAGTAGAGGCAGACCGCCCCGCGCTCGCCGACACCTTCTACGCCATCTCCTATCTCTACTACGGGGCTCTGGGCACGCTGACCACCATGCTGTGCGGAGTTCTCATCAGCTATCTGACAGGTTAGTGCAGTGGCCTCCGAGGTCAGTTGTTCATCCTCCTGCCTTCACCCCCACTCCCTGAAGGGAACCTGGGAGGGACCCCGTCGGCCGTGAGCTGCGCCCCCGCCCCCCAGGCCAGTTTTCTTTTGCAGACCTGGGAACTGAGGCCGGCTCCTCCAGGAGGGTCCCGGCTAAGGCCCAGGGATGCGAGGCGCTGTCCGCGGTCCTGAAGCCAAATCTCGTTGTTAGGCGGCTCCCAGACCCCGCAGAATTGTTTGCTTGGGTTTGAGATGGGGGTGGCGTCCTCGTCCTCATTCTGTAACTCAGGCTGACCCTCAAACTCATGACAATCCTCCTGCCTCAGCTTTCTGTGTGCTTGGACGGCATGTGTGCATCACCACCTTCAACCCCTGCTCCACTTGCTTCTCTAGTTCATGTGTTTCCTTTGAGACAAGGGTTCCATGTAGCCCAGGCTAGCCTCGGATCCTTATGGGAGCATGCACTGCCGTGCCTGGTTGATGTGTTCTGGGGATGGAAGTCGGGGCTCAGTGCTAGCAAAACAATCCTCTACCACTGAGCTGCGAGCTGTGATGATCGAGCACAGCCCCAGCCTGAGCTGAACCTCTGAGAGAGTGAGCTGATGCCCTCGGCTTTGGCTGAGCTTCTAGACACTAGGGTTGAAACTGGGTGGATGGAAGGTTGGGCACTTCCAGCCTGCTGAGTGACGGTGCCCACCTGTGATGCCAGCACTCCAGAGCCAAAGGCAAGAGAATTGATTGCCTTGAGTTCTAGGACAGACTGGAGACCCTGTCTCAAAAAAGAAAAGTAGGTGAAATGAGACTCCTAGGACAGAGAGGGCCAGGGGAAAGATAACCTAAAACTGAAGCCAACCCAGCTCCTCACGAGTGGGCAGCCTTGGGTGTTGCCAAGGCTGAAAGAACACCCAGCACTGAGTTCCTGTCCGCCTGCCCCCTCAGGCCCCACCAAGCGCAGCTCCCTGGGCCCTGGACTGTTGTGGTGGGACCTGGCTCGGCAGACCGCGTCCGTGGCCCCAAAGGAGGACTCCGCCACTCTGGAGGACAGCCTGGTGAAGGTCAGATCCAGCTAGGGTCACTGGGTGCCAGGGCCTTGGGGACCCGGTGGGTGTGGCCCCAGGGGCCGGGCAGATTCCTCTCTGCGGTCAAAGCTGTCTCTTTCCCAGGGGCCGGCACACATCATCGCTGCCTATTTTTATCATATCTGTTTTTTTAAACAATTATTTCCTGCCTGTGGCGGGGGAAACTGGTTTCCCCTCGAGAGACACTTCTGAAGAATATTCTTAAGATAACATTACTTAATTCAGAATTACATAAGAAACGGGGAGTGGGAGCTGGGCTGGAGCTGAGCCCAGGGACTGCAGAGTCCCTGAAAGTGGGAGACGCTGTCACCTCCTGAGAGACCAAAGTGACACAAAGAAAGAGGTTTTCCAGCAGGTGACACCAAAGACAGGAATGTGGAGCACGAGGCCAGCCTGAGCTCCACAGCAGGCTCGAGGCCTGGGGCACCATGAGAGCCTGTCTACGTGACAGAGAGTAAGAAGCAGGCAGTGGCTCGCAGAGGACCGGGTCCCTACACAGCACCCATGTCTGCAACTTCAGGAGGTCCCCTTCTGGCCTCCAGGCACCCAGCACACACACATGTTGGCCAAATATGCATACCCATAATACAAAAATAAAACAGTAATAAGGTTATGAAGCTGGGTCGGGCACGGTGATGATCTCAGCATTGAGGCAGGAGGATCACTGCAAGTTTGAGGCCCACTGGGGTACAGAGTAAGACCCTGTCTCAAAAATAGTCTGAGATGGAGCAGGGCTGAGGCTCGGTAGAGCGCGTGCGTAACACCGGGTGGGGTGGCCGGAGGATGAGTCGCGGCTGGGGGTTGGGGCCCGACCTGGTCCTCGGGGACCCCATCTGGGACGGGTGTGTGATGTGCTCCGCTTTCTCCCAGGGTCCGGAAGACATCCCTGCTGTGACCAAAAAGCCCTCTGGCTTCCTGCCAGGCGACGAGGCCCACCTGCTGTCCCTGGGGCGCGAGACCAACCTCTGAGGGCGATGCCCCAGAAGGCCAATGGCGGGCCTCGGGTCATCAGCCTCCTCTCTGGTTGGCTGGACGGGAGCGGACAGAAGCTTGGCTGGTACTGGCTCTGCTCCCTCCCGGGTCCCCTTGGCCCTCCCACGCTCAAAGAAGGATGGTTCTCCATCCACAAAGGAAACCGTCTGGAACCTTCTGGACCTTGTAGAGCTGCGGTCAGCGGCTGAGAAAGCTCAGCTGCTCTGACAGGCTTGCCGGCTGAGCCACCCGGGCCCTTTTAACAGGCAAAGAAACTGAGGACTGTCGCCCAGCAGTGGGGAGGTTCAGAAATACAGGGTCATCCTCGGCTACATGGTGAGGCCATTCTGGGCTACAGGAGACCCTGTCCCCAAACAAACAAATATAGGTGACCTTTGCTGTCACCGTGCTTGGCAGGAAAGGGCTTCCCCAGCACACAGTAGGCCCAGGATCCCCACCACCAAGGAGTTTTTTAAAATAGTGGAAGGGACATAGACACATGGAAAACCAAGGCAGGGGCGAAAGCAAGGGGTCTCTAGGACATAGAGCGCCAGGGTTGCGGGAGCTGCCGGGAGCTGCCAAGGGATGGATTCCTGGAGACCCCACAAGACACACGGACGTGGTAACACCTTGACTGCGGACTTAAAGTTTGCAGAACAAAACTATCCGAGAGCGTGTTTGTTTTGTGCTAATTCCTTCCGCTTCACAAGGCCCCGTGAATGCCATCTCCCATGCTTCCCACCTTCACCTCCGCGTGCGTGCTGAGCAAGCTGCCACTGAACTGCACACCTACATAGACCGCCCTTTTTTTTGACGCAGTGATTTATTCATGCTTCTGGGTATATCAATATTTCACTTTTATTCAGTGCCAAGTAGTATTCCATTGTACGGACATACCACAGTGTGTCAACTGGCTAGCTGCGTTCCAGCCTCGTCTAAAACAATAAAATTGCTGTGGTGTTCAAGTGCCATGGGTGTGATGTGATCGATCGGCTCCACGTCTGTGTTCCACGGAAAAGATTTCAAAAAGACTTACTTTCTTATTGAACATATGTGGTCTTTTGGGGATCCTGGTTCCCTAGACAAATAGTCTAGGGAAACATCTATAGCCAGGCCATGATGGCGCACGCCTTCAGTCCCAGCACTCGGGAGGCAGAGGCAGGTGGATCTCTGTGAGTTCGAGACCAGCCTGGTCTACAGAACGAGTTCCAGGACAGGCTCCAAAGCCACAGAGAAACCCTGTCTGGGGGTGAGGGTGGAGAAAGAAACATCTACAGAGACAAGTCAGCACTGTAAGTTAGGGAGTCTACAGGAGCAAGCCAGGTGCCATCCCAGCCCTCAGAAAGCTGGGGCAGGAGACGTGCTGAGCCCCAGACCCATCTGGGCTATAGAGTTTTCCTGCCTCAAAACAACAGGATAAGAAGCTAATAGGCGGACAGCTAATGCTGTCCCTGCACAAGAAAGACGAGTCTAGCCGACTGTGCGCGGGGTCTCTGTACAAACACGGTGTGGGACCCTGAGCAGGCACTGTGTCCTGGCAGCCATGTTCCTCAGGCTGCTGCACTTCGATTTCTCCCGAGGAGTTCCTTTCTTGGGTGACCATGACCTGGCTGGTTCCTATGGCAGTGACATGTTTAATATGGGGCTAGGACTGAGTCAAAGTCTTGTAGCCCAGGCTGGCCCCCCACTTGCTGTATAACTCAGGATGACCTTGAACACCTGACCCTCTGGCCTCCACCTCCCCAGTGTTCACTGTTTCAAGCAAGAAGCTTCGGAGCCCCCCACATCCCCTCCTCCAGGACACCACCTCCTCTATCTATCTATCTATCTATCTATCTATCTATCTATCTATCTATCTCTCCATCCATCTACTTACTTACTTACTTATTTATTGGTTGGTTGGTTTTCCAAGACAGGGTTTCTCTGTGTAGCCCTGGCTGTCCTGGAACTCACTCTGTAGACCAGGCTGACCTCAAACTCACAGAGATCCACCTGCCTCTGACTCACATGTGCCAGGACTGAACACGTGAACCACCATGTCACCACTCCCCTTATTTTCTTTTTTTTTCTGAAAAGGTCGTTGCCTTCATCTGTGTGCATGCAACACATCAATGCCAGGCCACAGGCCAGAGGAGCTCGCAGGAGCGGACTCTCCTTCCACCATGTGAAACTGCAGATCAAACTCTGGTTCTCAGACTACACAGCAAGCTCCTGTGCCCCCTGAGCCCTCTCGACAGCCCCTCTTTTCTGTTTCACCCTACCCTCGATTCCATTTCTTATCTCAGTGGCAAACATCCCCAGAGCGGCACTGACTGCCAGCCAGGGTGGTGGCCGCCTTGCCGCACCCAGAATATATCGTGTCTGTCTTTCAGTCACCTGACAGGAGGCCACAGCCCCATCCACTCCCCGCTCCCACCAGCCTGGTCTCCCCAATTCCTCGTTTAGCACAGACTTTAGGCCCCTGAAGCGTTGTGGGATGCTATCGATTGAGCACGGAGAACTGCTCTTGGGGAATTTCTCCTCTTGTGTTTGAATGACCCAGGCACTCGGAGCTCCGGGCCCCCTGGTCCCAGAATGAAACCTTCACACCCCCGTCCAGCGACCTTCACAGCTGGCTTTCATCTCCTATGTTGTTTTTAGCATTTTTGCATGCACAGGCCCCTGGCTGTTCTGCGCTCTCTCCTGTGGTGGGGCTCTTTTGAGCAGGAATTCTAGACGCTCCCTTGAAGCCCACCTGCTGACTCACTCTGGAGACCCCTCCAAGAACTGCCTGCCGCCCTCTGGGACAGAGCATGGAGCCCC
>NW_026068160.1:373323-381087 GCF_014885135.2 Alexandromys fortis
CCGCGGCCCCCCCCCCCCCCCCCCCCCCCCGCCTCTCCTGCCCTCACTCCTGTTGACTGCCAAAGGGCCAGGTGGAGCCTTTCTCTCCAGGGCTTCCCTGTTGATCTGGCATTCATAGCTAAGGCCAAAAGCCTGACATTCCTGTTGGCTCCTGGGGAGCAGGGGCACTGTCAGGAAGCCAGGAAGGTACAGGCCACAGCAGACAGACAGGAGGACGGGGTCACAGCAGACAGACAGGAGGACGGGGTCACAGCAGACAGACAGGAGGACGGGGCCACAGCAGACAGACAGGAGGACGGGGCCACAGCAGACAGACAGGAGGACGGGGTCACAGCAGACAGGAGGACAGGGTCACAGCAGACAGACAGAAGGACAGGGTCACAGCAGACAGACAGGAGGACGGGTCACAGCAGGCAGGAAGCAGTTAAGGTCTTTGGCAGCATTAGCTCCAGGTGTGGCTGGCTCTGGGACACCTGTGATTCAGTAACCCAAGGGCCTTCCAGCTGAGTGGTCCCTGCCTGGCATCCCAGCATGTGGGAGGCAGAGGTAGGAGAACCAGAAGCTGAAGGTATGTCATCCTTGGTTTCCTGGCGAGGATTAGGCCAGCTTGGGCTATGTGAGACTGTCTGAAGTCCCAAACAAATTCAATACTGAAGACCTGCCCACAGTCGGGCCTCACATAGGAGAGAGTATTGGGGCTCACTCACAACTGGGGCTTCCTCCACACAGCATCATCCACAGGAATCCCAGTGAGGCTGCTGTGTGACCTGCAGCCTGTGGCTGCCCCTCTCTGGTTCTCTATACTGTTGTCACCAAGGCCAGGCCAGGGTTTCTCAGCAGGGGTTAAAATGCAGTTGCCCTGGGAACATAAAGCCTGACCAGAGCCTGCTCTGAGCTTTTCTAATGACCCAGGCTCCTGACGGGAGGGGAGGGGGAGCGAGGCTCAGCGCAGAGCCCTGCTGGTCCCCTGTGAGGCAAGGCTGGTGGCTGTTACCCACTGGCCCTCCTCTGTGGCAGGACTGAGCCCAGGAGCAGGTCCAGGCCAGCCTCCCACCCCCCCAAAGTCTGCCTGAAACACAGCAGAACTAGAGACACTGAAAGGAGAGAAGAAAGGAGGGCAGTGGGGGGTGACGGGGGGGGGGTGCGAGGGAGCTAGGCGGATCTGAGGTGGCCAAGGTGTTGACCTGGAGTTCAAACCCCTCCCCTTCCCCTGAAGCCCAGTGATGGACACAAAGTGCTGCCTGCTCCTTGGTGGGGTAGATGGTTTCCTTGAATGAGGTGAGCCTGGACCATAGGAACTTTTAACAAGCCTCAAGAACAAACCACCATCTCTTCTGTAACAAAAATAAAAAGACAAATTGCAGGGGCTGGAGAGACAGCTCAGTGGCTAAGAGCCCTGGCTGCTCTTGCAGAGGACGCAGGTTTGGTTCCCAGCACCCACATGGCGGCTCACAACTGTCTGGAACTCCAGCTCCAGGGATCCAACACCGCTTCTGACCTCTGCAGGCAACACACACACACACACACACACACACACACACATAATTTAAAATAACAAAATAAACATGTTTTAAAAGAAAAAACTTGCAGGGGTGGTGGCGGCGCACGCCTTTAATCCCAGCACTAGGAGGTAGAGGCAGGCGGATCTCTGAGTTCAAGGCCAACCTGGTCTACGGAGTGAGTTCCAGGACAGCTGAGGCTACACAGTGAGACCCTGTCTCGAAATAAGAAAGAAAGATGGGTGGGGAAGAAAAAGAAAAAGGAAGGAAGAATGTGGGCTCGTTTTGGAGGTCTCCCCAGGTTCTGCACAGAACACCGCAGGGCTGTTGGTTGCCCCCGTTTGATGCCGGCAGAGAGTCTGCAGATTGTTCCCATATCAGCAAGCTCTGGGCCCACCTTATTCAGTGCAGCAGATTGTGGCTGGAGAGGAGAAGAGGGGTCAACCCCAGAAAGCAAACAGGCCCTTGGCCTCCGCTTTGTGTTCCCAGGGGCCTTGTCACATGCTGGGCTTCACACTGCCCAGCCCACTTCACATGAGGCTCCAGGGCGGCTGCTGGCTCTGTCCTTTCTCAAACATTTGTTTTGAGACAAGATGCCTGCAGGTGAGTCATGGCCAGGGCAGCTGAGGAGAGGGCCCAGGCTGCAGCTGCACAAGCCCCAGGGCCAGATGGGAATCTGGGGTCACTTAGGAGGGACCAGCGCAAGGCAGGGTTAGGCCAGGGGGCCAGGAGACGCCAGGATTCCCATCCTGGGGTCTGGGAGGAAAATGACACACAAACCCCTGGTTGACAACAGCAGGCACAGAAGTCCCCAGAGCAAGGGCCTCCATGACAGGCATCTGGCAGCAGAACATTCTGGGGCTCGGCAGAGGTTGGGGGGTCCTTAGAAGAGAAGATGCCAAGTCCCTGTAGACACCATGGTAAGTTTCATTTCACATCAGCTTTGATCAACTAAACCAGACACAGGGGCTGGAGAAACGGCTTAGCAGCTACAGCATGACTGCTCCTGCGGACCAGAGCCCAACTCCAGCACCACATGGTGCTCACAACAGCCTGGGACTCTAGTTAAGGGGAGCTGACACCCCCTTCTCACCTCTGTGGGCACTGACACATGCGTGTCTAGACAGACATGAGGGCAGACAGTCACACACAGAACGCTTAAAACAGCAGATATACCAGGCAGGTCCCTGGCATCCCAGCATGGGGACACAGAGGGACTTGCTGGCCACACAGTCTTAGCTGAATCCGCGACCTCCAGGTTCAAGGAGATCCTGATTCAAAAGGAGGCAAAGGGGAGGGGAAGGAAGTGGTGCTGCGGGAACTTCTGGGCTTCACACACAGAGAACAAATGAAGACTGACTTAGAAACACATTGGAAAACAAGGACGCCAGGTGACAGTAGCGCACGCCTTTAATCCCAGCACTCAGGAGACAGAGGCAGGCGGATCTCAGTCTCTGAGTTCGAGGCCAGCCTGGTCTACAGTGTGAGTTCCAGGACAGCCAGGGTTACAAAGAGAAACCCTGCCTCGAAAAATCAAAAACAGAAAACTAAATAAATAAATAAATAAAGCAACAAAAATAAAATTAAGACCAGGCTTGGTGCACACAGTCATCTCAGCACTGGAGAAGTGGAGGCAGAGGGATGGTCACAAGTTCCAGGCCAGACCCTGCCTCTAAACAAAAGAAGAAAAGCAGCAGCTATGATTAGTCCTGTTAGGTTTTATTTGAATTCCAACAACAACAGCAACAAAATAATAAGGAAGAAATGGGGAGCCTCTTCTTACACCCCTCAACATGGCAGGGTCTACCGGCAGCCCCTGTGAGGAGGGCCTGGACAAAGCTACTCAGAGTGTCTCTCTGCATTTACCAGAGACGCGCTTGGATGTTTGAATTCAGTTTATCTGAATTTACTCCATTTTCTTCTTTTTCCTTCTATGTCCCCTACTGGGAGGAAACTAGAACTGCCCCAGCCCCTCGGGGGATCCTAGGCGGGCCCTACTGGCACCCCTACCCCTCCACAGTGTAGCCAGGGCCTCTGGGCCCCTGCTGACTGGGAAGATAACCAGTTTGCTCTGGCTGTGGATGGCTGGGCTTGCTGGCCAGGGTGCCGTGACCTCAGAAACATTTCATGTGTGGAAGATTAAGGCCCGATTCTGAGGACGAATTTCGCAAGTGTGTGAAAAATGTACCTTTCGGCTTTCGGGAGGAGCGTAGAAAGGTTCTCGAGGAGCCCCCCCCCTCTTCCTGCAGTAGCAGTGGTGTGAACTGGGTCTGTTTGCAGGACGCTGCTGTGAGGGCAGCTTCTCAGCAGCCTTGCTGTGACCCGCAGGAGCCGTGTAAGGCCACGCTCTGTCAAGGGGTCTCTGTGTTTAGCAGCATCAACATGCCACACGAACGGTGGGAGGAACGTGAACCTGTTGGCTGCCTGATCGGCCTGAGCTTAACTGAAAATGGATGAGCAATTCTGAGCCAGGTATGAACCCCACTCCTGTCACCTTCCACACGGGCAGATGAAGCATCAGGGTTTGGGGACATTCTAACCTTCACAGCAAAACAGACTTCAGAGAAAGTGGTGGTGGCTGGGACAGCAGCCCAGCAGGCAGAGTGCGGGGGCTCAGTGCATGCAGAGCTTGCAGCACAACGGTAGAGGGTTTCCCTAGCATGCATGAAGCGCTGGTCCATCCCCAACATAGTGGGGGTGCACTGTGCCCACTTCCTTCTTCAGGGCTCTTAACTTGAGGCCAGCCTGCTCTGCACAGAGAGATCCTGCCGCAACATCGACCCAAGGAGGTCACCCCAGCTGCTTGAGTTTCTGTCTCCAAACACACTGTAAATTTATCATCGTATCAATGTCACATGTGAACTTTGCCATTTAGATAAAATTATGAAGTTTAATAACAAACACAGGCAATGGCTTTATCAGGACAAACGTTTGCGTTTCTCTGGGGGCACCAAACGCTGCTGTCACTCACCGGAGGCCTGGCTGCCTTTGCCATCGCTTGAGAGGCAGAGACAGCACTGTCCGATTGTTCCATGCTCTTTCTTTTGTTTTCCTCATCTTTTTTCTTCCTCTATAGCCTTGGCTGGCCTCGAACTCACAGAGATCCGTCTGCCTCTGCCTCCTGAGTGCTGGGATTAAAGACGTGCACCACCACTGCCTGGCTTTCTCTTTTTGGCTCAGGGTCTCCTGTGGCCCACTGTGGCCTCAAATTCAAGGCCAGCTTTGAACTCCTGATTCTCCTTCCTCCTGTGTTTTATGGTGACAGATGGTGCCACCATCTATCCAACTTATGGCTCAGTCCTAGTCTGTGCAAGCACTGTTAACTGAGCCCCAGCACTCACTTTTGTGAGACTTGTCTTCTGTGTAGCTCAGGTTGGTCTCAGACTTGTGATAATTCTCCTGCCTCAGCCTCCCCAGGGCTGACATAATGCACAGTGCGCTACCACACCTGGTAGCCTTCGGCTGATTTCTTCTGTGAAAGCCACTCAATGTGGATGTCTCCATGGCAACAGAAGTGCTGCTGCTGCGAGCAGGGCCTGGCCAGGAGGGGGCTTCCTTGTTGGGGCCCATCCCCCATCCCATCACTGCCGAGAGGCACCGGAGAAAGTTGACGTCAGTGTTACAGGTTGACAATTGTGTCTCTTTTCCTTTGGGTCCTTCTCAGCATGCCCCGAGATGGGGGGCCAACTCAGGCTGTTGGGTTCGGCGTCTTTCCCCACTTTCCATGACCTCGGACTGCACAGTCCGGTTCCTTACACCTGCCATCCCAGCTCTCAAGATGTAGTGCACCCAGACTGGCTCCGTGGCTACAGAGTGAGTTCTAGTCCAGACTGGGCTACCTAGTTCTCCGTCTAAATAAACAAACATGGCCAGGTGTGGTGGCGCTCGCCTTTAATCCCTGCCTGCCAGGCAGAGGCAGGGAGATTTCTGTGAGCTCCAGGCCGGCATGGTCTACACCATTTGTTCTCAGAACTAAAATAGGAACCTGAGGTCAGGGTCTCCCTGGAAGATACCATCTGGTGTCTGAGCCCTGAACCCGAGGCAGGATGGGGTGCAAACCATGAGACCCTGAGATGGGAGGAAACCCTCACCCGGAGATCTGGCTGAGCTGGGACCCCAACCGTTTCCAATGCTCGAGAACCCTTCCTCCCAGGCTGGAGACCTGAAATTTTCCTATTTTCAGGAAGGGCACAGTCCCAGGGGTTCCTGCTCCCGCCTTTGCCACATTCTGACCCGCAGCCCTGAGGTGAGGGGACGAACCCCCACACCTGCACCCAGGTCCGGAGGCCACACGCACACCGCAAGGGAAATGGAACTTTAAAAACTTTGAAAGTGTCCTGCCGGAGCGCGGATCTTCCCTGGAAGTCCACGCCCGCGCCCCGGGGGGCCTTGGATCCCGAACCTCTCTTAGTCACCCTGCGCCCCCGTACCTGAGGCAGCTCCCCGAGGTGCTTTTCCATCCACGCAGCATCCGGCTTTCACCACAGTCAAGTTCTCTGGAAGTGTTGTTCCTCGCGCTGCTTCAGGGGACAGCGGGGCTGTGCCCCAGTCCCCAGCACCAGAGTGGGTGGGGACATGGGTCCTGCTCTTCCCCGCTTTCCGGATGCCAAACAACACCCCAATGCCTCAGGTCCCCGGTTCCCGATATCACAGTCACAGGGGAAGCGGAATCAGGCAGGACCAGGCCTGGTGTTTGGGAGAGGAGGCGGTGGAGGAAGCCCCGCGGGGCCGCGGGGAGCCAGGGCAGGGCCGCGGGGCTGAGGAGGCCGTCGGGGAAGGGCGAACGACTCACTGAAACCCTCCTTGGGGGGCACAACACCATCTGGACACACAGGGACCCAGGGGTGACGCACGCGGCAGTAAATCTGACAGATGCACATTTGAAGTATGGCAGGTTAGGATAAGCTTAGTTACGGATGAAGTTACTGGTGTCAGGGAACAGCTCGGCGGGGTCGGGGGCGAAGCTGAAGAAACAGGGACAACAGAGGAAGCCGGGCCGCAGCGGTTTGTCTGTTATCCGGGTGTCTGCATTTATCTCAGCGTCCCCGCCGGCTGCTTCAGGCCCCGCTGCGCTGGAAACCACGCCTGGCTATGTTGGCTGCATTTCATTTTATTTATTTATTTTGGATTTTCGAGACAAGGTTTCTTTGTGGCTTTGGTTCCGGTCCTGGAACTAGCTCTTGTAGACCAGGCTGGCCTCGAACTCACAGAGATCCGCCTGCCTCTGCCTCCCAAGTGCTGGGATTAAAGGCGGGTGAGCGCTACCCTTGGTGTTTTTTTTTTTTTTTTTTTTTATCGGTTGCATTTTAGTCTAATTAAATTTCTACTCGCTCTGATCTTCAGTTTTCCCACCAGGGCGTGACAAGGAATGCTGTTCTCTTTTGTCCCGAGCCAGGGTGGCCACTGACCTGGCAAAGTGCCCGGGAAAGGCCAGGACGCGGCCCCATGTGGGCACGGCCGCCCCCTGGCGGCCCGGCAACGAATGTCATTCATAGACCCCCATGTGACGCCGGCGCCGCCATCTTTTCTCCGGGCAGCGGCCAGCTTGATAAGGTCATTGTCGTATATTGTCGCTTTATCGTCTGTCTTTGTTCATCAATATCTGAAACGAGACTATGAAATGACATTTAGAAACATAATTTGCTCGGAAAAAAGAAGAAAAGCTGGCAACATTGGTTAAGAACTTTGGTTTAGAGGAAAACTGGTTGGTATAGCCTCTACCAAGATGGCGGCATCAGCTAGCGTCATGAGCGGCGCGCCACAGATAAGTTAGTGCGCAGGCGTGGTGACGTCACGGACACGCGACCGGGCCGGTGCCGGGGGGAAGAGGTAGGAGCGGCTGCGGCGCGGGCGGAGCCGGGCTGCGGGGCTCGCTGGGCAGGCGCGGCTCGGCCTGGGGTCCTTCCGCCGGGAAGACGGAACCGGAGATGGGGTGCCCGGGAGTGGGCGCTCGTGCAAGCAGGCGCGGCAGGTGGCGGGGAGCTGAGCCCGTTCCCGGGCCCAGCCCGAGCCTGGAGGGCTTCCTGGAGGAGGAGGCGTTTCCCCTGACTTTTTTCCTGCCGCTCGGCAGCACTCACGGGGAATTACGTGAGCACTTTTTGAGAGGGTTTATTTGGACCCCGGGCTCATTTTGTAGCCTAGGCTGCCTCGAACTCGGTGTAGTCCTCTTGCCTCAGTTTTGCCAAGTGGCGTGGTCACATGCGTGCGCCAGTGATGCCCGGCCTGGGAACATTTTTCCTGGTGGTTTTCGTTTAGGTCGGGAAAC
>NW_026068160.1:381713-405702 GCF_014885135.2 Alexandromys fortis
ATATTTATTTATTTATTTATTTATTTATTTATTTATTTATTTATTTATTTATTATGTATACAATGTTCTGTCTGTGTGTATCCCTGCAGGCCAGAAGAGGGCACCAGACCTCATTACAGATGGTTGTGAGCCACCATGTGGTTGCTGGGAATTGAACTCAGGACCTTTGGAAGAGCAGGCAATGCTCTAACCACTGAGCTATCTCTCCAGCCCATGCTGACCATTCTCTGCCGGCTTGGTGGGGTCCAGCTGGGGTGTCTTGTGCAGGCAGGGGCTCTGATGCCTGCCCCATGGCAGTGTGTATGGAAACTGAGGCGCACACACGGGCGTGCCTTGGCCACAAGCGAGGGGACCCAAGCTGCTGGGCTACACATTGCACTGTGTTCCAATATGACTGACATCCTGACTGTCCGAAGCAGGCAGGGTCGTGCTTAGGAGCCAGGTCACAGCCTCCACTCCTGCATGAACTGGTCCCCTCTGTCCACATGGTGTCTACACCCAGCTGTGCTCACACACAACAGCTGGATGGGGCTTTGTGAGCCAGATAGGAGTGAGTCCCGAGTCCTGCTGCCTTCTCTTTCCCACAGCTCATTCCTGCCCCGGGGAGTGCTCCTCATGATAGGATGGCTATGGAGGTACAGGGTTCCAGTAGGGCCAGAAAGGGGGACTTCACACAGAGGCTGCGAGGTGCTGATGTCCGGGTGTCCTGGACCCCACAGCACTGTCACTCATTGTGGCACTGAGTTGGGGATGTGGGGGGGTAGAGAATGAGGGCACTAGGCAGTCTGGAATTCTGAGGCCCTGTGTGTTGCAAGCCTTGGGCAGGTGGGTTTTGGGGTGGCGGTATTTCAGCCACGATTGCTTTTTGGTATGGACTCATTGTATAGCCAAGATGGCCTGAAATGGGTGACCCTCATGCCTCAAGCTCCCAAGTGTTTGGATCACAGATCTATCCCTCCTGACGGGAAGAGATGTGATCCTGATAGTCCCAGCAGCTTAGCCTCCCTCACCTGAGTGAGGCCAGACTCCTCAGCTTGTCTACCTGCCCTGGGGTGACTGACCAGCCCCGCAGTTAAGGTTCTGGTTGCTGTACAGTGCCTCCCCAAGGTGTGCGTGTGTGTGTGTGTGTCCATTCATCTGTAGAGTCCAGTGTGAGGTTCTGCAGGGTACAGGGCTCCACTACAGTGATGATACGGGTAGGGGATCAGATGCACTGGGCACAGCGTGTGCTGCCATAGAGTACCCTCCAACGACACAGCGACAGGCCCTGCTGCGTGAAGCAGCCTGAGAGACCATGTGGTGTAGAATCTGTTGACAGAAAATGAAGCAGATCAGGGGCTGGGACAGGGAACAGAAGTGACTATTGCTGAAATGGGGTCTTTTGGATGAGGCAATGGTAGTTTTTGTACAACATTGTAATTGCAGTTTAAAAGTTATTTCAAAAGGCCCAGAAGAGACCTAGCCATAGTCCCCTGCCTAGGATCCCCAGTGAGGGGCTGGGGCGTGGCTCAGGGTGGAGCCCCTGCCTAGGTTGTGTAGGCAGAGGGTTACCTATCCTAATGTGAGAGGAAAGCCTGCTTGAGGGGTATGTATGCCCCGTTGCCATCCCAGCAACTGACAAGGGTTAGAGAGAATCACGTTTTCTGGCCAATCTGGGTTACATAGTGAGAGATCCTGGCTTTTTTATTTTTTATTATTATTATTATTTTGGATTTTCAAGACAGGGTTTCTCCGTAGCATTTGGTTCCTGTCCTGGAACTCACAGAGATCCGCCTGCCTCTGCTTTCCGAGTGCTGGGATTAAAGGCGTGCACCACCACCGCCCTGCATGACCCTGGCTTTTTTTTAAAAAAGATTTATTATGTATACAGTGTTCTGCCTGCAGGCCAGAAAAGGGCGCCAGATCTCATTAGAGTTGATTGTCAGCTACCATGTGGTTGCTGGGAATTGAACTCAGGACTCTGGAAGATCAACCAGTGCTCTTAACCTCTGAGCTACCTCTCTAGCCCCAGAGACCCTATTTTTAAAAATGTTTTTGCATGTAGTCTGTAAGTCATGGGTGGGCATTGGCCACTGTCCAACCCTCTCAACAGTGTCCTCCCTGCAGCCTGCTGAGGGATGCCCAAGAAGTTCCAGGGCGAGAACAGCAAGTCGGCAGCTGCCCGAGCACGGAGGGCTGAAGCCAAGGCGGCAGCTGATGCCAAGAAACAGAAGGAGCTGGAAGATGCTTACTGGAAGGATGAGGACAAACACGTGATGCGGAAGGAGCAGCGTAAGGTGGGTGGCGCTGCAGCCTGGGGTCAGCCCTAGGTAACCAAGGAGGGATGTGGACGCAGCAGCTAGCTGAAGTGGTCCTGCCTTTGTCCCCAGCCTTAATTGTGTCCCATTCTTGACCTTTGAGCCCCAGGTGCCAACTTGGTTCTTGAGGAGCAGTTTCTGGCATGCTGACAGGTCAGCCCACTAGGGGGCAACAGAGACCCATAGTCCCCTCCGCAGGCGATGTCCAGTACCGGCTCCCTTTGTGCCCAGCCATTCTTCCTGCCTCAGCTTCCCCCACAGCTCGGGATACTACAGGATCAAACCATGATCAGAAGTTTTTTGTGTGTCTCACTCAGTACTGATGACCCCCTGGTCCTGGGCTCTTGGAACTTTCTGGAAACTGTCCCTTCTTTGGGCGCAGGATCTACCAGCACACAACGCTGCCCAGGCTCTCTGCCCTCCGGACAGAAGAGGTCGCAAGACCAGGACTTGTGGAGGAGTCCCAGTGGGCAGCTGCTGTCCAGAGGCAAAGTGGCAGGGCCTGGCTGAGAGCAGGGTGCTGCTGCCTCTGACGGAGGGAGAAACTGAGGCAGACTCCAGTAGCTCCCTCAAACACCTTTGACTGTGAACTCAGATAGGCTTTCCTGCCTGTGGTTGGGGCAGAGGCTCAGGGAGTGAGTACCCTTGTGAAACACATTAGCTGCAAGAACGCCCTGGGGGATCGAAAGGAAGGGATCAGCACCCACTTGGGTCCCACCCGGGGTGCCTCAGGAGGCATCTAGATAGATACAGCCCCCCGTGGTGACCCCATACTGTCGTAGGAGGAGAAGGAGAAGCGACGTCTGGAGCAGCTGGAACGCAAGAAGGAGACACAGCGCCTGCTGGAGGAGGAGGACTCCCGGCTCAAGGGCGGCAAGGCCCCTCGCGTGGCATCCACAAAGGTCACCCGCGCGCAGATCGAGGACTCCCTGCGCCGAGAGCAGCGTGCTGAGCCAGGTGTGTGGTGGGGGGGCCAGGGGGGCAGTGCACCCCTAACCGCAGCTGCTCACATCCTGTCCCTGTCTATCCCCCCCCCCTCCCATTCCAGTGGAGAAGGTCAAGAGCCACCTGGAGCTGCCCCTGGAGGAGAATTTGAACAGGCGGGCGCAGGAGGAGGGCAGCTTGGAGGCCCGCACTGTAGAGGACGCCATAGCAGTGCTCAGGTGGGCGTGGCCTGTGGGTGGTGGGGCGGGGCCTTGCAGGCATGGGCGGGGCCTAGGCATGGACTTTGAGAGCTGACTCTAAGTCCCCACAGTGTGGCAGAGGATGCAGACCGGCACCCCGAGCGCCGTATGCGTGCGGCCTTCACCGCGTTCGAGGAGGTACAGCTGCCGAGACTGAAGCAGGAAAACCCCAACATGCGGCTGTCGCAGCTGAAGCAGCTGCTGAAGAAGGAGTGGTTGCGCTCACCAGACAACCCTATGAACCAGCGTGCGCTGCCTTTCAATGCACCCAAGTGACAGAACCAGGCATGAGTCCAGCTTGTCCAGGTCCAGCTCATCCAAGTCCAGGCGTCCCCCAGCCAGGCCTGGGGATTCAGAGAGTTCCGAGCCAGTGAGTTGCCCTCAGCAATCCAGAGGGTCCCCGCTCTGAGCAACACCCAGCCCCTGTGCGCCCTATGGAGCCCGGCTGAGCGCCTGCCCAATAAAGGCTGTGGCGAGGCTGCCTGAGACCCATGTCATGTGTGGTGGGGACGGTTGGAGGGAGGCATGGTGTAATGGACATGTCCAAACCTGCCAGCCCCCGCACAACGGGGCAGGGTTTGCAGAGATGGCTGAGGCCACACAGCAGCAGGGGCAGCCTCGGGCTGTACTCACCCTGAGCTGAGGTATGAGGCAGGGAACATGAGGGTGCTGGGCCAGCTGAGGACGGCAGGTGGACCATTGACGGTGCGGTGTGAACCCAGAACTGCTTTCTCTGCTCTAGCACTAACCCTGAGGATCAGAGAGGGCCCGGGGAGACCCACATACCTGTGTAGGCAGTGCAAACTGCCTGCCAGTATGCTGAGGGCTCTTAGACCCTGGCCGTGTCCCTACTGCAGAGAGGCTGGACACGAAGTACGCTGGGGGTGTGGTCGGTGAGGAGCACTCACTGGAGAGCAGAGAACTTCCGGCCTGCCTAAGAAGTGGCACTGAGCTGCTGGACTCCTGGCCCCAGTGGCCCCAGAACTTTAAAATGGCCATCTTGGGGCAACAAAGGCACAAGGGCAGATATCAGGTCCCACGGTGACAGCCACACACAAGGTCATCATCTGCCGCCTGTCTCCTCAGTCCGTTTTTTCTTGGATTCTCTCTACATAGCAACAGTCCCCCTCAAGACCTGTGATCTCTGTTTCTTGTACCAAGAGGAAAACAGGTCTCCCTGCAGGTGTTCCCAGGTTCCAAAGGGCCAGGGCTGCGCCGAAGGAGTTGGTTTTGATCCAGTGTCTCATGAACTAGGCCTTGAAGAGTGTGAGAGAAGGACCCACCGGTGCACAGGCTTAGCTGCCGCTCCAGGGGGTGTGCCTAGAAGAGTCTGGGGCAGTAAGCCCTGTAAGATCAGTGCGTCCAGAGGAGTCAAGAATGTGACTGACCAATAGCACTTGGCTCCGGCCTCAGAACTGGGAAGTGAAAAAATTCCTAAACTAGATATGGGGGTGCATGCTTGCCATCCCAGTACTCACTCGGGGTGCCTGCCTGCTATCTCAGCACTCGGCAGAGTCAGCAGTTCACGGCTATCCTTGCTCTGGGGTGATGCCAAGGCCAGTTTGGGCTCGACGGTTCTAAGCGGGTTGTCGGGAGAGAGGGTAGGTACCCAACAATGACTGGACACAGCTCTGGAACCCCGAGAACAGGACTAGAGGGTGCTTGGCATCTCTGGAAAAGGCCTGGTGAGGGTTAAGGGAAGGAATAGGAAGGCCCCTTGCAAGGGGTGTGGCAGCGACTCAGCAGCTGGGTGGTCACGCTGCGCCCCTTAGCTGTGTCTAGTGCACTCCCGTGCTACCCATCCCTCACCCAGTGACGGCTGCTGGGACGCGAACGCTAGGTGGAGGAGCCCACCAATGCTTTTTGGCTCCAGGTGCATCAGCTCTTGGGAGACTGGAGCAGGAGAATTTCCAGAGTTCAGAGTTCAAAGCCAACCTGGACTACAGACACCTCTCCAAAAAAAGAAAAAGAAAATTATTCAGAGAGCTGGAAAGAGGGCTTAGTAGGTAAGAGCACTCATTGCTCTTGCAGAGGACCCAGGTTCGATCCCAGCGCCACATGGTGCCTCACACTGGAGTGCCACGGGCCAGATACAAATGTGGTGCGCACACATATGTACGTACAGACACGTGTCCATACAATGATTATGCACATAATCGTTGACAGGGTCTGATTAGCCAAGGTTGACCTTCCTCCTGCTGGGGCCCCGAGCTTTCATGGACCCCACGAGCCGCCCACTGGCCAGTTAGGTCTCCTGGTGACAGGAAGAAGCCAGCAGAGGGAGTAGGGGCGTGGGGCCCACTGCAAAGCATGGGGAGCCACGCAGGGGAGTTCCTGCAGAGAGAATAGAAAGGACCAGAGCCATGTGTTGTGGCTCTCGCCATTCTGAGGCAGGAGAATTGCTGTAAGTCCAAAGCGAGGTTGAGCCATATACAGGGACACAGTGTCAAAATAAATATTACGCAGACAGGTGCGGAAAGACCAGGCTACAGCCTTTGTTCTGTAGCAAAGTCGCGTCGCCTGGAATCCCGGCCCGCGCCTGCGCACTAGGAGAGGGAAATCCCCGGCTCCGGGAGGGGGTGAGAGAGAGAGAGGGGGGGAGTTGCGCGCAAGCGCAGAGTAGTTTGTTCTTCACCTGGGCTTTCCCTGTACGGGGAAGGGGGGGTTGCATTTCCCGCGCGCATGCGCCAGTAGCTGCAAGTCCATGGGGACTAGGGGAATCCTCCACCGCCCCAACGCCCACGCAGTCCGGGGAAACCGGCTCGAACCAGAGTGGAGCTCCCCGCAAGGGCGGCGGGGGCGGGTTGCCAGCGGGGTCTTCCCCACATTCCCGCCCTCGCGGTCGTCATGGCATCCGCGCGGGGGCTGCAGAGTAAAAGGAAAGGGGAAGTCGGGCGGATTGCGCATGCGCCGCCGGAACAGGGTTTTCCCTCCGTGTGAGGACGCGGCCGAGGCGGCAGGGACAAAGGGACCCCCGCGGTGCTGCAGCGGAGCCCGGCGTCCTAGTCCTGTCGCCCCGCCTGACCCAGGAATTACCAAACTCGCGGCCCTGCACACCTGTGAGCCCAGCACTTCTTGGAGACAGGAGAATTAGGAGTTCGAGGCCAACGTAGGCTCCAAGAGGCCTTGTCTAAATATTAAAAATAGATCACAGACACAGAAACTGCAGCCATAATTTGGCTCCTCAGCTCCCCACCCCCAACCTCTTCCCCAGCGTCTTCTTCCTAGAGTCTCCCCACCCCCATCTTCTCCCCTCCCCTTCCCCTTGTGCCTACCATCTCCCCGCAACCCCACCCCCCACCCCTTCCCATAACCCCCTCCAAGTCCGCATCCCGGGCCTTGAACTCCAGCCCAGAGTACAAGAACGTGCAAAGGCGTGGCGCCCTCAACGTGAGCGCCCCTGGCGTCCTCCTGGACCAGGACCCTGGCTGCGCGCTTCCCAAGGCATCACGCGGACGCATCTGCGCGAGACTCAGTCTCCTGTCGTGGGCCGCCGCACGGCTGCCTTTGTCCTTAGCACAAAGCTTGCTTCCTTTCATCCTTCCTTTGTGGGGAAAGTGAACCGCAAGGAGGGTCAGGCCCCAGCGACACCCTGAACACTCCTTGTCCTCGGTCCCTGGGACCGAGGTCCCCAGCGACGGGGCAGCCCCACTGTGTTCCTGAAGTTTCGGGGACGCCCCGCAGAAGGCACGAAGGACCTTCTGGGCTGGGTCCAAAGACCCTTCCTAAGTGTCTCTCTGCACAGCCCCTCATTTCTTGAGGGTGGGTCGCCCCAGATGCAGCTCCTGCTCGCCAAGTGGCCTTTGGCTCCTTTTTCTCCTGGGAACGGAGAACTGTAGGGACGTGAAATCCTGGCGAGGTGGCCAGTGCGGACGCCGGCAGGGGACGGTCACCTTGAGGCTGTGGAAGAGGAGTGCGAACTGTTGTCACAGGGCGGAGCTGGCAAGGGTTCCGAGACTGGACCGGTCCCGAGGGACGCTGGGGTTGGTCAGGGTGGGGCTCGGGAGAACTCAAGTTGGTCTTCTCGCTTGCCGGAAGGCCGGAAGAGAGAGGGAGGTATGCGGGATGAGAATGTGACCTGTCACCGGGCCATCAAGGTGTGTCACGAGGCAGGGATTGTAGGCAAACCGTGACTCCGGGACTCCACTCAGGCTCAGGGTCCCCACCACGATGGAATCCTTTGTCCCCACCGCTTCTCGACTTTCTGCATCGGGACACAGCGCGAGGGGAGGTGTCCTGTGGCGCCACGTATCTGCCGCCCTCCCGCTAGCTCTGTCCTGCACACCCCGAGGTCCCGCTCTCTGTCTTCCCTCTCCGGGTCTTCCCCGCGGCTCCGCGGAGGGAGGGTTGCCCACAGTCCGCGTGTTGCCGGCGCATCCCAGCCCCGCCCATCTGAGGAATCCCCAGCCACCGCGGGAGCGCGGGAGCGCGGCGCAGCTCACGACGTGCTGCGGGGCTGGGGGGACCAGCGAGAGGGGGACGGCTATTTTTAGAACATATGGAAGAAAAGGGGAGGGAAAAAATACAAAACCCAAAATAACAACAGCAAAGAAAAATGATGGAGGCTCTTAGAGACCTCCAGGCTCCCAGGAGGAAATCCCCCTGCCTCAGACAGTGGCAGAAGGTGGGTGGGTGCTCAGGGGTGGGGCCTGGTGGGAGGGGCTACGAGGGTGGCTGGTGGGGGACCACATTGAGAGGACAAAGCAAGACATAGCTAGCGGCCCAAATCTCAATCTTGAGAGCCACCTCAGAGGTGAGCTGGGGAAACTAAGGCTTGGATTTGGTCAAGATCATCAAAAGAGCCTCTCCCCAGCCCAGGCTCTGCTCGCCCTCTCCTTAAACACTCCAGACCCCAGGAGGCTCATTGTTCTGTCTGGGTGATTTGACCTTCACGGTCCCGCCACCCCAGCCTCCGCTGTCAGCGGCGAAGTGGGGGGGGGCTCGGCTGCGTGGGCGGCGTCTCCCAGTCAGGCAAGGGGATGGATAAGTTTTCTCCGCCTGCCTCTCTGGTCACTTAGACTCCCCTCCCCTCCTAACTGGGACCTTCCAGCCTGGGCCGCGTCATTAGCTGCGGGAGTGTCCAGGCGTCCCTCCCGTTGACCATCCCCTGCCCCTGGACTGGGCCTCTCGGGCTCAGCTTCTTGCTAAAGCGCACTGCCCTGGGGGAGGCAAAGGCTGCTGCCCCTGACTGGGGTGAGGGGCACGAATTCCCTGTCCCCGTCGTAGCCTCAGTATCCCCTGTCTGTAAACTGCGCGCTTTAAACCAGCGGCCACTCAGGGTCGCCCCAGCCCTTGGAGCGCACTGGGAGCCGCGGAGGAGACACCTGACCGTCCCCAGCGGGCCGGGGGCTGGGGTCCGCGCTGCGGTGGCGCGCGCTCTTCGGTTCTCACGCCCTTGCCTGGCCGCCTGTTCACTTGGTTTTGCTCTCGGGCCGGGACGCAGGGGCTCCAGTAGCTGAGGCCGGAGACTGCTGGTGAGTTACAGACGGAAGCAGGGGGAGGGTGGCAGAATGACAGGGCGATGAGGTGGGGGTGTCTCTTTAAGTGGCTTTCCAAGTCCAGGTACCTGCAGGGTGCCCCTTCGTTTCCCCCAGACCACGGGAAGCTGAGACTACCCCAGAACTAGCCCTGAGTCCCTGGGGGAAGGGGCTGAGCTCCAGGGTGAGGCTGGGGACTGCTAGTCACACGGCGTGGTGGCAGTCCTCGAGACTTCCTATAGTACCTTCCTGGGGCATTGGTGCCTATGTTTGGCGGGGATTCCCCCAGCTGTGGAGGATGGAAGCGTCGGAGATGACCTGACAGACCCACAGAATTTAGCTCTTGCTTTCTTTGTGTCAGCCCCTGCGGTGGGTAGGTCCAGAGAGGGCTAGTACTCACCCAAGGTCACCCAGCAAGGCAGCCGGCAGAGCAGTCGTAAGCCTACCCTCCTTCGGGTGGGGTCCTGTCTGGGTTTTTCCCATCCAGCCTTCACTTGGAATGTAAGGCCCCTCAAACTGCTTCCCAGGAATTACAGAGATTAAATTAGGGTCCCCAGGGTTCACGAGTGCCCTGTCTACTTGGCTGCGAAGGAGCTTGGAGACTGCCTGAAACCTTAGCAGGGAAAAGCCCAGGGGGCAGGTGTCTGGAGGGGGCCGACAGAGTGACCTTGGCAGCCCCTGCCCTCCCCAGGCACTGTCTGTTCTACCTACACAGCCGCTGCCCCTTGCCCACATCCTGGGAAGACAGAATTGGCACTTTCAAGTTCACAGCAGCGGAGGAGGAACCAGAAGGTGGAAGGGAAATGGGGAGTGCTTCGGACAGGCTCAGATGTGAGGCCTCTCTGGCATGGGCCTAGGGCAGCTTTAGGGACACCCAATCATTGACAAATGAAACATTTCATTGTATTTGGGGAGAAAGTCTCATCACATAGTCCCAACTGACTTTGAGCTCAGAGGTTGGCCTTTCTCTGCCCCCTAAGTGATGGGATTAAAAGCCTGGGCCACCTCATCCAGCCTGGGGGTCTTGCTTGTTTGTTTAGATTTTTTGTTTCTTTGCTTTAAAAAAAAAATACAATGTCTTACTTGGACACCCAGGCTGTTCTGGAGCCTGAGATCTTCCCTCCTCAAATACAGATGTGTGTCTCCACACTTAACTAAAGCCATCAACCTCAAAGAATGCAGGGGTTAATATCTTTAGCTGGACTGTAGTGGCGCACATCTTTAATCCTGGCACTCAGGTGACAGAGGCAGGTAGATCTCTCAGAGTTTGAGGTCAGCCTGGTCTACAAGAGCTAGTTCCAGGACAGGCACCAAAGCTACAGAGAAACCCTGTCTCGAAAAACCAAAAAAAAGGAACGCTCTGGTGCTGTCCCATCCGGTACCAATATCTGATCTTTATAGGTACGGAGAAGAGAGGAACCACAGGTGGATCTGTCCTGCCGCGCGGAGGGCCAACGGCGAGGGACTAAGAGAAAGGCCTCAGGTTAGTGGCCTTGAGAGCCCCTTGAACCTCAGGTTGAGTTTTCTCACCCTGGTCACCTCCGTGGGTAGGAACCTTTCACCCCAGCCCTTGGGAAGCAGTCATGAGGACTTTAGGTGGGAGCACAGTCTGGGATGCACATTGATACTTTGTCTCAAAAAACAGCAGCAGAAAAGCAAAGGTAGGACCTGGAGGTGGTGGTTAGAGACAGAGCTCAGGACTCCAGCGTGGGAGGCCAGGGTGGGAGACCAGGGTGTGATCGGCCTTGGATCCAGAGCAGGTAGGAGGATAGCAGGCTTGCTGGCTGCCAGCCTAGTCCCAGACTCAGTGAGAGACCCTGTCTCAAGGGAATAAAGTCACGATAATTCACAGACACGGGACACCCTCTGGCTGCTCAGAGACACCCCACACAGAGACAGAAAGAGACACACACACACAGACACAATATAATAAATAAAGCACTGGGCAGTTGGATACAGACAGCTCAGAAGTCTGAGGCTGGCCTTGACCCTAGCAAGTTTGAGGACAGAGTGATATGAACCTTGTCCCTATTTTTAAAAATCACACACACAAACTTAAATTCAATTAAAAATTTTTAGAGAACTAATTTTGATTCTTTTAAAGCACATGTCTGTATCCATGTGTCAGTAAGCAGTACAGGTGGGATTATGGGAGGAATCCTCCTGATGTGGGTGCTGGGGATCCCTAACCCCTGGGGGAGCAGTGGGTACTCTTGCTGAGCCATCTTGATATTCCTAAATTAAAAAAAAAATGTTTAGCCTGGCGTAGAGGCACACACCATAAACCCACTGCTGAGGAGGCAAAAGCAGGCCAGTCTGTCAGTTCAAGGCCAGCCTGGTCTCCTGAGTGAGTTCCAGGACAGCCAGGGCTCCACCGTGAGATCCTGTCTCAAAAAACAAAAACAAACAGAAAAACAAACAAAGGAAAAAATTAAAAACCTGTAAAAAAAAAAAAACATAAAACTCCTGAGGCTTAAAGGGAAAAGGCCTGGCAGCAGTGACCTCAGGCTGTGCCTGGCTCTGTCCCCCAGCAGGAGTGAAAAGCCAGTTTGAAGAAGTTGGTGACCTGCCCAGTGTCACACAACCTGGAGAGTGGCATTAAGGCTGGTCCAGAAGACCCTGCCACTCCCATGTTGCCTCTCCCACCTCCACTCCTGACTGACATCTAAGGTCAGCCCTGAGCTCCCGTGGGATGGATCTTAGTCCATCAACAAACACTGCATAGTTAGTCACTATATGTAAGGCCCGTGCTGGACACTGTGTTTACAGTTCAGACTGAGACCTTTTGTCTTAAAACAAAACAAACAAACAACAATAACCCATCAAATGCTACTTCTGAAGGAGGCCTCACTGTGAAGTTTGGGCTCAGGGTCACTGTTGATACTGGGCCTCCACAGCTGAGCCTGTGAGAAGTCTTTGGCACCTTGGCCTTGAGTGTGGGGGCCAAGGGTGGGTCTGCTGGCTGCAGGGTGAGGGACGGGGCTTTGACATGTCTAAATCGGGCCAGGGGGGGGGGGTTTGGGGGGGCTCCTTCCCGGAGAGGGCTGGGGAGATGTGCCCCCCCTCCGCCTCCCTGTCCCTGAGATACAAGCTCTGTACGCAGGACGGGTCCAAGGCACGCTGATGGGTGAATCCAGGACCTCTGAGCCCCAGATAGCCCAGAATCAGTTCCCCAATATGTGCGCCCCAAGTTCTGCAATTTACCTCTCCCCTTCTGTGCCAAGGCCTTTGCACACCCCACCCCTGCGCACCCCACCCTAGCGCAACCATGACCAGCCTCCTCTCACCCCTGCACACCCACCCCTGCACACCCCACTGCAGCCATGTCCAGCCTTCTCCCACCCCTACACACCTCTCTCCACTGCAGCCATGATCAGCCTCCTCCCACCCCTGTGCACCCCACCCCTGCGCACCCCACTCCATTGCAGCCATGACCAGCCTCCTCCCATCTTTTCTGCGTTTTCCTTTTGAGACAGGGCTGTAGCCCAGGATGGCTCCCTGTCTATGTGGGAAAGGCTGGCCTTTAACTCCTGTGTGTGCCTCCGTGCTGGCTGATTTCAGCTGCTGGGGAACGGAGCTCAGAGGAGAGTGTGTATCCAGGCCACCTCGGCATCAGCCATGTCTCAGGCACCTCCAGGCCTGACCAGGTTCCCTAGTGTCAGTGTCCCTGCGGTCCCCTTTTTCTAAGGCGGTTTCCTGTCATGGAAGTCACAGTGGTGTCTCAAGTACTTGTACCCGTGGCCCCCAGGTCCCCTCCTGCCCACCGTGGCTCCCTGGGACCCAGACCTAGGATGAAGGTGCAGTTGTTCACACCCTGTCCCATAGGTTCCTGCAGGCCTCGGGTCCATCCCAAATGGTTGCTAGGATACCTCGTGGAGGGGCTCTGGAGAGGAAAAGGGACACAGCTCAGAGGCAGAAGTGACTGTTGAGGCTGTGAAAGGGTGGCTGGTGTGGGGGCCACGGTTGACCATGGGCACCGAGACGAGATGGACCTGAAGGAGGGTTACTTGGGCAGGGACAAACCAGGGCATGCTCCACTCCCTGGGAACTGCGGGCAGCTTGCTCTCAGTGTGCCTCAAATGGAGCTTGATGGCCCGTGCCTGTCATCCCAGGACCCAGGAGGATCAGAAGTTCAAGGTCGTCCTGAGCTGCAGTGATTTCTAGCCTGGCCTCAGATACACAAGACCCTTTCTCAAGGGCAAAAATGATTCCTGGGTGGTCCAAGTGGGTGACAGTCAGTGAGACAGCCTGTGGCCTCAAGGTCGAGGTGGCCCAGTGGGCCGGAAGTTTAGGGACTGGAGACAGAGCATGATGCTCCTGGGCCCCAGCAGGGTTGCAAAGGCACATCACTCTGGTGTCTCTCAGAGCCCACTTTTGTCTGTCACCCCAAGCTAGTCCTACCTGGCTCTATCTGTGTGGACAGATGTGGCGGTGGTCCCAGTGGCTGATCTGGATCTGAGACGTTGGTGGCTCTGCTGTGAGGTGAGCACAGTCACCAACTCCCGCCACTTTCCAGCCACAGACCTGCCCTCAGTCCTTTCTGCAGGGCTCTGAGCTGCGCTGAGAGAACAGGGGGAAGCATTGTCCCGGAGGAGCTCCCAGCTGGTAAGGAATGGCATTATTAATGGCGGTGGGGGGGGGGACCCTAACAAGGAGGTTGAGGCAGAAGGGTTTCAGTGAGTGAGTTCAAGATCAGCCTTGGCTTCAGAGTGGGACCCTGTCAAAAAAGCACAAGACCACAAAAGCGTTGGAGCAGCTAGGTGGGGTGGCCCAAGAATGCAGAGGGGAGCAGGAGCACTAGGTCAGTCTTGGCTACAAAACCCCTAAAGGCTAACCTAGGTTATCTGGTGAGTTCTAGGGAAGCCTGGACTACACAGTGCGTTTGAGGCCATCTAGGCTACATGAAACCCTAATTCAAAACACTTGCATGAGGGAGGGTTGGTGAGAAGACAGAGGCTTGGAGAGGGGGTGTCTCCCCAGCCCGGATGACTCCAGATCCCTGGAGCTCTTCTTGCCTGCAAGGCTGTTGGGGTTCAGGACTGGGGAATCCCTGAGGTGAGCGGGCTTGTCTGTCCACAAAGATGAGATCCCCAGTGTGCAGGACACCTCGCGACAACGGGTGGCCCATACACAGCTGTCCATCTCCTGTGTTCCCCGTTCTTGCCAAGCGCCCAGGAGGGAGCTTTAAGCGTGGGCGGGGCCTGCGGGGTCATGGGGGCGGGGCCTGACGCTCTCAGCCAATCCAAGGCGCCACTCATCAGGGGCGGGCGCCGCCCCCCACCCCGGCCAGCCGCGGCGGGGACGCGCTGGCACGCGGGTGCAGGTCCTTGCCTCGCCCGCAGGTACTGGCGTGAGGAAGCGGGAAGCCGGTAATCGCGAGCACCTGGGTCACGCGACTGGGGACGCAGCTGGGAATGGTGTCTCCGCGGGGTCAGGGTCAGGGATACAGGAGAGCGGGTGAGCGTGACCCCGGTGAGGAAGGTTACAAGCGGGGGACGCTGAGCCCACAAAACCCGTGCAAAGGGTGCACTGAGCACGCACTCGCGGGCCACTCTGCACCGTGGTCAGGGTACTCCGTGACAGCCTCTGGGCTGCCAGTCTGGCCCAGTAAGCTCTCTGGCGGCCGGTGGGCAAAGGGCAAGCAGAGCGGTCATCCCGAGGAGCCAGTGAGCCTGCTGAGGGGGGATCTGGGCTCCTTCTTCCGCCTCACCCATCCTCTGGCTGCTGGGGAAGTGGCCCCACACTGGTCCATTTTCACTGTGTGGTTCCTATGGAGGGGTGCGGGGAGGTGGGTCCCTCCAGAGACCCACAGCAAGGGACACCTATTGATCCGGTTTTATTGTATTTAATTTTGAGTTAGGATCTCGTATACCCTAAGCTGATCTCAAACTCATTATGTAGCACAGGCTGGCCTTGCAGTCCAGAGCTTCCTGCCTCAGCCTCCCCAACTGCTTAGATGGCGGGACATATACCACACACCTGGCACCCCAGCACTTGGTGTGCGTCGCAAGCAAGGCCATCCTGGGCATCACAGCCCATCCCTAAAGTACATGAAAGTGAATGAGCCCACAGAGGGCCGGTTTGTGGGTGCTGAGCTGGTGTTTCAGGCCAGGTGAAGGAAGCACAGGATAGTCACCAGCCTGGTGTCCCCAGCTCATAGCTCAACAGGACCAGGCTGGTTCCCTCTCACTCGCCTCTGCCCTCATATGGTGTGGCCGAGTAGCCCGACCTCCCTGGGCTTTACTGTCTTTATGGATGGGATCAGGAGTCCCCTGTGCTGGGGCTACAGACAGTCCTTCTAACTGGAGGCTCAAATGAAGAGTGAGTCCAGGACTGGTGGGTTACCCACGTGGAGTCCCTCTGCCCACTGTGGAGCCTCCCCCTGTGTCCAGGAGGAGGCTGTCTCAGGGAACGAACATGGCAGCTCCTGGGCTGCGCTTGGCACGTGTGTGGGGCAGCTGAGTCACAGCCCCAAATTGCATCTTCATCCGTGCATCGTGGAGAGAGGCGTGCAGTAAGCCTTGTGGACACGCAGGGCACCACGTCACCTGATACCGACTCAGCAGCTTGAGGGGAAGGGGACTCGTGGACCAGGGTGGGTGCCGGGCGTGTTGGTGTCTGCAAGGATGGTGCTGGGGAGCCACGGCAGGCTTTGGAGCAGAAGGCGCGCACTGGCTTCAGCCCCTTTCAGATGGTCAGGGCCTTCTGGATCCTCCTGGGCCTTAGCATGTCCTGGAGTGGCCATGGTGACGTCCACTGTTTTCTCTCTCTCACAGGTCTGTCCGGGAGCCCCGCTGCTGAGCCATGCCGGGCCCACACGGGCCTGCTGCAAGTCCAGCCCAGGGAGGCAGGTGGCCATGAGTAGCCGCAGCCACAATGGCAGTGTAGGGCAGCCTCTGGGCAGCAGGCATGGATTCCTGGGCTGGGAGCCTGTGGACCCTGAGGCAGGCCGCCCCCCACAGCCAGGCGCCCAAGGCCCAGGCCTGCAGATGGTGGCCAAGGGCCAGCCTGCTCTGTTGTCACCTGGTGACCTTAGGGGCCATCTCCAGGAGCAGGAGGAAGAGGAAGAGGCAGATGAGGCCCGGCCAGGTTCTGGGAAGCCCTCAACAGTCAGCCACCGCCTGGGCCATCGCCGCGCCCTCTTCGAGAAGCGCAAACGCCTCAGTGACTATGCTCTCATCTTTGGAATGTTTGGGATTGTCGTCATGGTAACAGAAACAGAGCTGTCCTGGGGTGTGTACACCAAGGTAGGTCCCGTCCCCCATCTGCTCAGCCTGGGGTTGGGGCTGCAGGAGGGGGTGCATGTGGCTGCACGCAGAGGTTGCAATGGACCACAGGGGTGTGAGGCAGCCCTAGCAGCCCTGGGGACATGGGGGGGGGGAGCCACAAGGACAGATCCCGTCTCTGTGCAGGAGTCCCTGTGCTCATTCGCCCTGAAATGCCTGATCAGCCTGTCCACGCTCATCCTGCTTGGCCTTGTTGTCCTCTACCACGCCCGCGAGATCCAGGTTGGTACCCGAAGGCGTGACCCAGCACAGGATGGGGTGGCAGGACCTGAAACAGGCGGTCTCTGGGATAGTGCCCCCCTCAACCCCCCAATGTCCCACCCTGTCTGTTTTTCAGGAGATTGTTTTCTGGGATTTGTTTGTTTGTTTGTTTGTTTGTTTGTTTGCTTTGGTTTTTTCAAGACAGGGTCTCTCTGTGTAAAAGCTCTGGCTGTCCTGGAACATGCTTTATAGAAGACCAGGCTGGCCTCTAACTCAGAGATCCGCGTGCCTCTCTTCCCAAGTGCAGGGATTAAAGGCGTGTGCCACACTGCCCAGCAGTGCTTTCTGTTTTTTGAGACAGGACCTCACATAGCCCAGGCTGGAGCCACGGATTTTCCTGTCATTGCTGGGAGGACAGTGGGTGCTCAGCCAAGACCTGTTTTCCCTCCAGGCACCCCCTTATCTGGGTGGTGTCCGAGAAACCTTCATCTCCACCTGCAGTGTTTTGGCCAAGGTGGAGGAGGGATGGAGGCTGAGGGAGGCTTTGCATGGCTGAGAAGGTTCCAGGATAGGGAAATTGCTAGAACAAACAGACTCTGAGCTGCAGGACTAGGGGGGTCAAGGTGGGAGCTAACAGTGGTGAGGTCAGTGGTTGGCATGTGGGCAGCGGAGGTGTCACCCGGCTTGCATCACATCAGCCCATGTCCCTCCCCAGGGTCAGCGCAGCACCCCGCAGAGGGTGGGCAGTTCCCCTCAGGATTGCAGGTCCTCCTCCTGGGGTCCTCCTCCATGGCCTAACGCCAGACATGGTCAGGGCAAGATGGGATTAGAACTGTGAAAGGTGTTCTTTGTGGCCCTGAGCCCAGCCCTCTTCCCGACACTTCCTTTAATTTTGTGTGTGAACATGTGGCAGTCGTTTCTTTGGGTTCCGGAACTTGAACTCAGGTCCTCAGGCTTTGAGTTAGAACTGGAGCCTGAGAAACACGCACATACCCTGTTACACTAGCACTTTGGAGTCCGAGGCAGAGCTGCTGATGGTCTAAGGTCAGCCCGAGATAAGACCCTGTCTCCGACAGGCAGAACAAACCAGCTGGATTGCGTATTCTGCACCTGTCATCTCAGCATTTGGGAGGCTGATGTATGAGGATCAGGACTTCAGGGTCATCCTTGGCTACATAGGCATTCAGAGCCAGCCTGGGCTACATGAGACCCTCTCTTAAAAATACACAAACAAAAACTTTTTTGTCTAAATTCCTTAGCTGGGTGAGGCTGAGAGCTAGGCCAGCACTGAAGGGTGGCCCCATCCTCTGGGGACCCACCCAGCCATCCCCTTCCCTCAGCTGTTCCTGGTGGACAACGGTGCTGATGACTGGCGGATCGCCATGACGTGGGAACGCGTGTCCCTGATCTCGCTGGAGCTAGCTGTGTGTGCCATCCACCCGGTGCCCGGCCACTACCGCTTCACGTGGACAGCGCGGCTGGCCTTTTCGCTGGTGCCGTCAGCGGCCGAGGCGGACCTGGACGTGCTTCTGTCCATCCCCATGTTTCTGCGCCTCTACCTGCTGGCTAGGGTCATGCTCCTACACAGTCGGATCTTCACGGACGCCTCCAGCCGCAGCATCGGGGCCCTCAACCGTGTCACCTTCAACACGCGGTTCGTCACCAAGACCCTCATGACCATCTGCCCGGGCACCGCACTGCTGGTCTTCAGCATCTCTTCCTGGATCGTCGCGGCCTGGACAGTGCGTGTGTGTGAGAGGTGACTGAGGGCTGCCTCCTTGAACCCAGACCCCAGGTCCCCACCTGACCCTGAGTCTCCCCTCCACCCTGTGACCCTTGCAGGGTGGACCTCCGTATCTATTGTGAGGATTGTGTCTGTTCCTTGGCCTGCCATTGCTGTCCCAGCAGCCAAGAGTTTAAGATTAGCTGTGAGGAGAGTAAGCTGGCATCCAAGATGGGCATGGCTGGGAACAAGGAACAACCCAGAGCCCAGAGTCTTTTTCAGCTAAGTTCTGGGAACCAGGAGTCCCAGGTCACACATGGGCCCCAGGAAGCTGCAGACTGAGGTCCTCAGGGGTCATAGGATGTGCCTGGGGGACTGTGAGGTTCATCTGCCCTGTGCCTAGTCAGGAAAGGCCTTGGTGGGAGACCCACGCTCAACACCCCACCCTGCTGACGAGAGGCAGGACCTTAGGGCTCCTCGTGTTGTCCCCAGAGCCAGGAAACCGGCTTAAACACTAGGCCACCTCTGCTTGCCACCTTGCCTTGCTGTGACCTCACAGGCATTCCAGCAGTTCTCATCCCCACACCTGATCACCCTGAAGCCTCTCCGTAGCTACAGTCTGGAGCGGGGACAAAGCTCATGGATGGAGCAGGAAGATCAGGAGTTTAAGGTTATCCTTGGCTACATAGCAAGATTGGGGCCAGCCTGGGCTACATGATGCCCAATCTCAAAAAGACAAAAAATCAAAATCATAACTAACCACAGAATGATCTCTGACAGGCATAGTGGTGCACATCTTTAATCCCAGCACTCGGGAGGCAGAGGCAGGCGGATCTCTGTGAGTTCGAGGCCAACCTAGTCTACCGAGCTAGTTCCAGGACCGGCTTCAAAACCACAGAGAAACCCTGTGTCGAAAAATAGAAACAAAACCAAAACCAGAATGAACTCTGGAAGACTCGGGATTGTGGGAAGTCCCTCACCACCACCCCAAGAGCCAACTTCCAGTCATGCCAATCCCAGGCAGTGCACCCGGCTCCACAGCTGCAGTGGGTGAGATCGCAGGCTGCCTTTACCGGCTACCCACTATGGCCCTGCCCACACCCAGGCCTCAGGCACCCTTCCCCCCTCTCCTTATGTTACAGCCACCTGCTGGCCTTTGTCTCCCCCAGCCCTCATTCCTCTGGCCTCCTTGCTGGCTGTGATGTGGGAAGTGCTTCCTAGTGTCTAACCTATGTGACTGTGTCTTTGGGCCATCCTTGGCACTGTCACGGGGCTAGGGAGGGCAGACGTGGCCGGGTGCAGAGTGGGCTTCAGGGAAGGGAGAGGCTGGAAAGACCGTGGGGAGGAAGAGGGCACGGTGCCCCCATCCCGGCCTGCACCAGTGGTGGTGAGGGTGGCATGGATGACCAAGCCCCGTCTATCCCCAACCCCAGGTACCATGACAAGCAAGAAGTGACCAGCAACTTCCTGGGCGCCATGTGGCTCATCTCTATCACCTTCCTGTCCATCGGCTATGGAGACATGGTGCCGCACACCTACTGCGGGAAGGGCGTGTGTCTGCTCACGGGCATCATGGTGAGTGCGGAAGCCCCTGCTCTACATGACTGGAAACAGGGACCTCAGCCCTTACCTTGCTCTGCATGTCACAAGGTTTTGTTTAGTGGGCCTGGGCACCTTTCACCAACCTAGAGGCTCCAGCTGGCCCCACATCTGATCCCAGGGAGCCTGTGTGGTCCATGGGCCCCTCTAAAAATCCATCTCGCGATCTGGAAGCTCAGGCAGAAAAGGCTCTCATCTTTGGTAGGTATAGTCCACTTGGGACATCGGATTCCTTTTCCCTGTTTCAAGCAACAGTTTTCTTGTCTTTGTTTTTCTCACTGTGTAACCCTACCTGGCCTCAAAGTCACAGAGATCCCTCTGTCTCTACCTCGCGAGTGCTGGGACTAAAGGTGTGTGCCGCTGCCATAGGCTACACAAGTTTCCTAAGCCACTCGACCATCTGGACTCCCAAGCCACCATTCTTGTTGAAACACAATGATGTGTTCTTGTAAAAATAGGATCACCACCAGGCATGGTGGCCCAAGCCTGTCACCCCAGCGTGTGGGAAGCTGAGACAGGATGGCAGCTTCCGCTTTACGGACCTAGTGAGATGATGTCTCAAAACAAAATTAAATTAAACTAAAAGAGTTCCGATCCACATAGACTTCAGCTCACTCTTGCCAGGCCCAGCTCATGTGCTCCTTTCTCCCCAGGTGGCTGAGTTCCACAGGAGAAAGGGAAAAGTAAGGATGGGCCATCTTCTCCTGGAGCCCCAGAGGCCTGGGGGAGCACAGAACCCCCTTCTCTGGTTAATCACACGGCTTTAGAGGCACAACTCCTGCCAGGCTTGATGGCAAACATCTTTAACCCCAGCGTTGGGAGGCAGAGGCCAGCCTGGTCTACAGAGTGAGTTCCAGGACAGCCAGGGATACATAGTGAGAACCTGTCTCATAAAACAAAAAAAAACATGACTGTATCAGAATTGAATAATCCCACACTAGCTCCGAATAGGGTATACTAAGGTTTTTCTTTATTAGAAAAGAAACTCACAGACACAGCGAGGAAACCGGAACAAGGTTAGGCGTGCAGGAAGGGGTTATATTGTGAGGTTCTTTGAAATCTCTTATTACCATATAACTCTGCCTTTTGTACAGAATTATAAGGGATTTGTTCCACCTTACTTAAATCTTCTAATTTGTAACCTGCCTTCCCTGATTTATTTGCATCAGTGTAAAATGTATGGACTCCATTTATTGGAGCATCACATACAATTCGGGGAAGAATTCAAGAAGTTCTCTTTATAAGGTTATTTCTACTGCTTGGGGGATAATTGCTATTAATCTCTCCTAAAAAAATAGCACAAGCTCTTTGCCATGGTTCATTGTCTTCCCATAATTTTTAAATTTCATCAGCAATAAAAAAAACCCATAATCTTTCCTGGGTCTATACCTGCTCATTGATGAATTCTCAATTTTCCTTTTGTAATAATTCAGGGACCCTTTCCACATAAGTTTTTAATTTTTTACTTGGTTTCTGTGGTAAAAAGATCCATTCTAAGATAATATCTTCCTTCTGCATTAAAATTCCTGGAGGGGAAATTCTGGAAGGCAATATGGCTAGAGAATACAATTAAGATTTGGATTTACCCTATCCACATGTACCTCCTGTAATTTCTCTTTAACAACAATCAATTCCTTTTCAGCTTCAGATGTTAATTCCCTGGGACTATTCAAGTCTTTATCACCATCGACAGTGAAGTATTAGATGAGGTGTTATCCCCAATAGTGGTCGTAGACTGGAAATGTCTCCTAACAATCTTTGAAAGTCATTCAGGGTCCACAACCAGTCTCTCCTAATTTGTGCCTTTTGTGTTCTAATTTTCTGTAAACCTATTTTATAACCTAAGTAGTTGACTGAATCTCCTCTCTGTATTTTTTCAGGAGCAATTTGTAATCCCCGTTTAGGAAAAACATTCTTTCTAAAGTATCTGCATTTGACTCAGATAGTAAAAAGTCACCCATGTAATGGTAAATTATAGATTTAGGAAACTGTTTATGTATTATTTCCAATGGCTGACTTACAAAATATTAGTGCAGGCCGGGGCTATTGAGCGTTCCCTGTGGGAGGATGGTCCATTGGTATTTCCTAGTAGGCTGAGAATTATTATAAGTAGGCACTGTGAAGCCAAATTTTTCTCTATCCTTTTCTTTCTTGTAAAGGTATAGTGAAGAAACAATCTTTTAGATCAATAACTATAAGAGGCCATCCTTTTGATAATAGAGAAGGCAGAGGAATTGCAGATTGTAGAGGGCCCATAGGTTGGATAACCTTATTGACAGCTCTTAGATCTGTCAGCATTCTCCACTTACCAGATTTCTTTTTAACAACAAATACAGGAGAATTCCAAGGGCTGATTGATTCTTCAATATGCTGAGCATCTAGCAGTTCCTGTACCAGCTGTTCTACAGCCTGCAGTTTGTCTTCTGTTAAAGGCCATTGTTTAACCCATATTGGTTTTACTCAGTTAACCATTTTAAAGGCCGTTGGTACCTCTGATGGTTTGCTGGTTGCTTTGTGTTCTTGTACAGCCTGAATGGCTAGCGACCTTAGTTTAAAATACCTTATAATAATCTTCCCAGAAACATGAGTTTTGGGGACTGCAGGAATGATAATCTGGGTATTCCATTGCTGCAACAGGTTATGACCCCATAAATTCACTGCAATATTAGATATTAGCCACATATGGCTTCAGCCTTCCTTTCTGTCCTTCTGGCCCTGTGCATTCAACCCATCTCGTTCTTTGCTTTACTTGAGATAGGGTTTCAATTCCTAGGAATTGAGCATCTGCCTCTTGAAGAGGTCAATTTGGATGCCAAGATTCTGGAGTCATGATACTCACGTCCACACCTATATCCAGTAATCTCTCAATGATGATGTATTTTTTTATATTTACTTATTTATTATGAATACAATATTCTGTCTGTGTGTATGTCTGCAGGCCAGAAGAGGGCACCAGACCTCGTTCCAGATGGTTGTGAGCCACCATGTGGTTGCCGGGAATTGAACTCAGGACCTTTGGAAGAGCAGGCAATGCTCTTAACCACTGAGCCATCTCTCCAGCCCAATGATGATGTATTTATATGCACTCTTAGCTTTGGTCTTTGATCATTTATAGAAGTCTGCCAAAATACACGTTTCCTATTTCCTACTGGAGTTTTTGACTCATCCTCCAGGTCTATTTCATCATCCAGAACAGTGTGTTTTTTTACAGTAGGCACTAGATTTTCTAATTTTCCTGGTGAGACATGTCCTCCACAGTGACTGGGAATGACTGGACCATGTTTGACCTGGGGGCCTGCAAGAAGACCCCCAAGGAGTTTCCTGATGGTATCAGGTTGCCTTATCTGTCTTGTTGATCTGCATTCATTGGTCCAATGTCAACCTTTTCCTACATATTCCAGAAGATTGAGACCGTCTATTCTTGCCATTCCCAGAGGAGACATTATTTCTAGGAATTCCTTGTCTACAATCCCTTCTCAGATGTTCTGTTCTACCACAATTTGAACATTTGGCATTTTGGTGTCCCCTCATAGCATTGGAAATTGCTTCTCCTACCTAAGCTTCAGTACCATAGTCAAATGTCTCAACATTCATTGTATGCAGGATCCATTCATTTCTTGGTACTGATCTGACCTTTTTTTAAAATTGATATCTATTGAGCTCTACATTTTTCTCTGCTCCCTTCCCTACCTGTCCCCTCCCTCTTCAATCCTCCCCCAAGGTCCCCATGCTGCCAATTAACTCAGGAGATCTTGTCTTTTTCTACTTTCTACTTCCCATGTAGATTAGATCTATGTAAGTCTATCTTAGTGTCCTCATTGTTGTCTAGGTTCTCTGGGATTGTGGTTTCTAGGCTGGCTTTCTTTGCTTTATGTTTAAAAACCACCTATGAGTGAGTACATGTGATAATTGTCTTTCTGTGTCTAGGCTACCTCACTCAAAATAATGTTTTCTAGCTCCATCCATTTTCCTGTAAAATTCAAGCTGTCGTTATTTTTTCTGCTGTGTAGTACTCCATTGTGTATGTACCACATTTTCCTTATCCATTCTTCAATCGAGTGGCATTTAGGTTGTTTCCAGGTTCTGGCTATGACAAACAAAGCTGCTATGAATACAGTTGAGCACATGTCTTTGTGGCACAATTGAGCATCCTTTGGATATAAACCCAAAAGTGGTATTACTGGGTCTTGAGGAAGGTTGTTTCCTAATTTTCTGAGAAATC
>NW_026068160.1:412889-498444 GCF_014885135.2 Alexandromys fortis
AGGCACTAGATTTTCTAATTTTCCTGGTGAGACATGTCCTCCACAGTGACTGGGAATGACTGGACCATGTTTGACCTGGGGGCCTGCAAGAAGACCCCCAAGGAGTTTCCTGATGGTATCAGGTTGCCTTATCTGTCTTGTTGATCTGCATTCATTGGTCCAATGTCAACCTTTTCCTACATATTCCAGAAGATTGAGACCGTCTATTCTTGCCATTCCCAGAGGAGACATTATTTCTAGGAATTCCTTGTCTACAATCCCTTCTCAGATGTTCTGTTCTACCACAATTTGAACATTTGGCATTTTGGTGTCCCCTCATAGCATTGGAAATTGCTTCTCCTACCTAAGCTTCAGTACCATAGTCAAATGTCTCAACATTCATTGTATGCAGGATCCATTCATTTCTTGGTACTGATCTGACCTTTTTTTAAAATTGATATCTATTGAGCTCTACATTTTTCTCTGCTCCCTTCCCTACCTGTCCCCTCCCTCTTCAATCCTCCCCCAAGGTCCCCATGCTGCCAATTAACTCAGGAGATCTTGTCTTTTTCTACTTTCTACTTCCCATGTAGATTAGATCTATGTAAGTCTATCTTAGTGTCCTCATTGTTGTCTAGGTTCTCTGGGATTGTGGTTTCTAGGCTGGCTTTCTTTGCTTTATGTTTAAAAACCACCTATGAGTGAGTACATGTGATAATTGTCTTTCTGTGTCTAGGCTACCTCACTCAAAATAATGTTTTCTAGCTCCATCCATTTTCCTGTAAAATTCAAGCTGTCGTTATTTTTTCTGCTGTGTAGTACTCCATTGTGTATGTACCACATTTTCCTTATCCATTCTTCAATCGAGTGGCATTTAGGTTGTTTCCAGGTTCTGGCTATGACAAACAAAGCTGCTATGAATACAGTTGAGCACATGTCTTTGTGGCACAATTGAGCATCCTTTGGATATAAACCCAAAAGTGGTATTACTGGGTCTTGAGGAAGGTTGTTTCCTAATTTTCTGAGAAATCACCACACTGACATCCAAAGGGGCTGTACCAGCTTGCATTCCCACCAGCAATGCAGAAGTATTCCCTATTCCCCACAACCTCTCCAGCATAAGTTGTATCACTGTTTTTGATCTTGGCCATTCTTACAGGTGTAAGATGGAATCTCAGAGTTGTTTTGATTTGCATTTCTCTGATGACTAAGGATGTTGAACATTTCCTTAAGTGTCTTTCAGCCATTTTACATTCCTCTGTTGAGAGTTCTCTGTTTAGGTCTGTACTCCATTTTTTATTGGATTAGGTGTTCTTTTGGTGTCCAATTTCTTGAGTTGTTCGTATATTTTGGAGATCAGACCTCTATCTGATGTGGGGTTAGTGAAGCCCTTTAAAGGCCCAAGGATCTTTTTGCATTCTAAGTTAGCATTTTTTATTTATTTATTTATTTATTTATTTATTTATTTATTTATTTATTATATATACAATATTCTGTCTGTATGCCTGAAGGCCAGAAGAGGGCACCAGACCTCTCTACAGATGGTTGTGAGCCACCATGTGGTTGCTGGGAATTGAACTCAGGACCTTTGGAAGAACAGGCAATGCTCTTAACCACTGAGCCATCTCTCCAGCCCTAAGTTAGCATTTTCAAAAGTCAGAGTTTCAATAAGTGCTCATCTAGCTTCTGGGTCTGTTGGTCCTTCTTATACAGCCTTAGTTAATCTTGGTAAAAAGTCACTAAGGGTTCTCTCTGGCCCCATTTAACCCTAATATGTGACTCATCGCGACTCATCCCTCTGTCCTGGTTCCTGAATCCTGTCCCAAGCATTTAAAGCTGCTGTGCTACATAGGGACGAGGTGTGGTCATCATAAAGAGCTTGGTCCTGAGGATCAGAGTAATGGCCCTTGCCAAGAATTTGATCTTGGAAAGCCTCAAATCCTTTTGCTTTTCCCTGTTGTTTTAAAATTTTTGCCTCTTCCCACCAATAGCATTTCCATAGCAGCTGGGGTTCGTCTTCTAGGACTGCTGAGATTAACTGAAGCCAGTTCTATGAAATGGCCTCATTTCTTAAAGCCCACATTCTCACCATTGCCCTAACAAATGGGGACTGCAAGCCTTTCTTGATTTCCTTTAGGTTGCTCATACCTACAGGCTGCCAAGTATATTCTTTGACTACCTTAGGGTATTTTGTACCAGATGGCTTCCCAGAGGCGGTTACTGGATACACAGTTAAAACTCTGGGAATGTCATCCTGACTTTGACCTGTACTGACGAGGCTAAATCCAATTCTTGTAGCTTCTCTTCCCACTCATCAGTTCCAATAATCTCCTCAATTGTTTCAAATCTCTTTTTTGTTTTTTTTGAGACAGGGTTTCTATGTAGCTTTGGAGCCTGTCCTGAAACTAGCTCTTGTAGACCAGGCTGGTCTCGAACTCACAGAGATCTGCCTGCCTCTGCCTCCCGAGTACTGGGATTAAAGGCGTGCACTACCAATTGTTTCAAATCTTTTTGCTACTGCCTTTTTTGTAGTCAGAATCTCCAGTCTTGTTGTTCTAGGGCCCTCATGATTCTTTTAGCTACTGGTTCTTATTCTGAACATATGATTCGAAGGTATGAAATCCGTCCAGGAAAGATAACCTCTCCTCCTTGGACATTATTTAGATGGTGTGCATATTACCTTCCTGGAGAGATACCCTATCCATTAACCTATCATAAATTTTTAACAGATTCTGATTGTTAAGTTCAACAGTATGCATTCTTTCAGATAATTTCTCAGCACCCTTCAACATGGATTAAATTATGTCTGTAGAATTAATGTTATCCTTTTCAATAGGATTAATTTCTCAGCTATCTGTTCATTATTGTTCTGTAAAGACTGTATCTCTCTAACTGTGCCTCATTCTTGGCTCTTTTACAAACCATTTTCTTAAAGATATAATGTGCAAAACAAAGATGTTGAAATATGAGCGGCGGGGCTGTGTCCCCAAAACCCTGGCTGCCTGGCTAGCTTATGCCCGAAATAACAACACACAAACTGTATTCATTTAAGCACTGCTTGGCCCATTTCTATCTAGCCTCTTCTAGGCTAATTCTCACATATTAATCTAGCCCATTTCTTATCATCTGTGTAGCACCGCTAGGTGCGCTTACTGGGAAGATTCTAGCCTACGCTAGGTGCGCTTACTGGGAAGATTCTAGCCTACGTCCATCCTGGGTCGGAGCTTCATCGCGTATGCCCAGGAGAGCGAAGCAGGGCCTCTGCTCCAGAGAGCAGAGCTGTCAAGTCTGAGCTCACTTCCTCTTCCTCCCAGCATCCTATTCTGTTTACTCCTCCCAACTATGTTTTAACCTATCAGGGCCAAGGAGTTTCTTTATTGCTTAACCAATGAAATCAACAGATTGATATATGACACTCCTACATCACAAAGATAATTCCCAAAATTCAAATATATGTATGTATGTATAAGGAAAATCACATAAGCCTTGCAGAATACCCTCCATAATATAAGCAATGGTTATTAAATTCCCGAATGATAATATTGTCAGTTATCATATAACATTCAAGTTTTACAATTTCCTGACCTGCCCTAGGCAATTACAGTGAATTGGAGTAGGTGTAATAATCTTTATTGGCTAGCAGGTGTCCAATTGCAGCCGTGTGGCAGACGGACTGAGCAGGCAGGGCTCTCCCTGGCTTCTCTGGGAGCGGTGGTTCTCTGGGAACCTGTGCAGTGTGCACCGGTTCCATGCAGCCTCCTGCACCGGTTCCACGTGGGCTGTCACCTACTTAGATAAATATGCTTTGTTTCACAAAATCAGAGCAGTTATTAAGGACAATTAAAGTGATTCCATACATGGAGAGAGTTGGTGGCCAGAATAAGAAGGACACCCAAGGCTTTCCCTCAGCCGCGATCCCCCTCAACGGGGAAAGTCAGGTTCCTGAGCAGCAGCAAGTGGGCTGCAGGCTGGCGAGAAACGTGCCTGAGCTGGTGAACCGGGAGCGTGGCAGGGGGTGAGGGAGTTCACGGTAAGCGTGGATTTGGCCCCATGAAGCTGAATGTGTTAGATGGGGGAACGCGAATCGAATAATCCCACACGAGCTTCAAATAGGGTATATTAAGGTTTTTCTTTATTAAAAGGGAAACGCATGGGTCACAGCAAGGAAACAGGAACAGGGTCTGACATCCAGGTGTGGTGTGCAGGAAGGGGCAGGGTGGACTCTCCCGTGGGCTTTTTGGTACCCAAAGGCCACGCCACACCTGTTCCAGCCTCTCAAAGGCTGTTAGCTAAAGGAGGTTCCCCATCATGACTCCTTCCAGAAAATTCTAACAAGCAGTTTGGGCCTTGCCCCAGGCCCTTATTTTGACAGTCTTACTGTGGTCCAGGCAGCCCTTTAACCCCTGGATTCCAGTGATCCTCTGCTCCACGCTCCTGGCTTGCTGCTTCTCTCTCCCGCCACCTTTTCCTTTTCTGGGCACAGCCACACGTTTGTCTTCCTCTTGTCCAGTGCCCACCATTTTCTCCTTGAATCTGAGGCTGCTCTGCCTGGCTTTCAGAGTCAGAACCCACAGCGGAGCTCCTTTGTATGGATCTCACCCCCCCCCTTCTTTGTCCTGACTCTGTAGTACTACACACAGAATGTTTCTCTGCAAAAGTTGCCTTGACCTTATCAATATGGCCCTTCAAAGACTAACCCTGACCAGGAATGAGACCTTGGCAGAGGGGCGGGGCCCAGGGAGGGCTTCCTGGAGGAGGCGTGCCTGGCCTTGGGATTGACATGCCCTCACCCCACACAGGGAGCGGGCTGCACTGCACTCGTGGTGGCCGTCGTGGCCAGGAAGTTGGAGCTCACCAAGGCTGAGAAACACGTGCACAACTTCATGATGGACACGCAGCTCACCAAGCGGGTGAGCCCCTCCTTGTAGGCTCCTGTCTCTGTGTGTCACGCAGGAGCCATTCCAAACCCGCACCAGGCGCAGCCCCCATGTCCGTATGTTCTGTTTTAGCAGGACGTTCAGAGGATAGTCACTCCAGGAGGCAGTTGCCGCTTCCTGGGAGCAGGGCAGAAGGGTTTCTGTGAACTGAACGTCTACCCTCCATTCAGAAACATATTCATTGATTGTACACAAAGATTGTGTTTGGGGCACAAGTTCCTCATAACAGAGCCCCTTTAATCTATGATATGTGTTCTCTGAAGGGGATCATGGTGTCCTTTTCATCTTTAGTTCTTTTTTTATGGTTTTGTGAGTCAGGGTTTCTCTCTGTAACAGCCCCTAACTGTCCTGGAACTCACTCTTGTAGACCAGGCTGGCCTGGAACTCACAGATTTCTGCCTGCCTCTGCCTCCCAAGTGCTGGGATTAAAGGTGTGCGCTGCCACCGCCTGGATGAACCTTGGTTTTTATTGTGTACCATTTGCAGTGCCCAGTAATGCAAGACATCCAAGAGTGCCAGGCAGGCTTGTGAGCAAAGTCATGCAATGGATGGAAAACCCCTTCAGAGAAACAACTCTACAAATAGGAAACAGTCACTGTTCTCTGCCACGATTTCTTCAAGGTTTAGGTCCTTTCAACAAACACTAACACATTCTACTAGTGCAGTGAGAAACAGCTCGTACCCCTGGACACAGTGACTCTACCAGATTCCCACTACACAAGTGTCTGCAGCTCGGAGGGGACAGGACCACACAGTGTTACCATCTTTGGATCAAGCTGCTAAGTGCACACCATGAACTTATCAACATTTGTACATTGCCCTTTCTGTGCCTTGGTTTTCCCATGTATAAAAGGAATGAGTGAGTGGCTAGTGCCCCGTTGGCAGAGTGCGGAGCACTGGGCTCCACCGCACCACATGAAGCAGCATGGTGCCCCAGATCTGTCAGCCCAGCAGCACTCAAGAGCCCGAGGAAAGCTAGCCTCAGCTACATAGTGAGTTTCAGTTTAGCCTGGGCTATACGAGACCCTGTAAAACAATGGTTCTCAAGCTCCTAACGCCATGACCCTCTAATACAGTTCCTCATGTTGTGACCCCCACCACACAATTATTTTTGCTACTACTTCATATCTATAACTTGCTACTGCATCATAAAGTAGATATTAATCCTAAGTGAACACCTGTGTTGCCCAAAGGTTGACAGCCAATGCAGACAAAGCAGCTGGGATATGTCAAGTTGCTAGCCGGGCGGTGGTGGCGCATGCCTTTAATTCCAGCACTTGGGAGGCAGAGGCAGGCAGATCTCTGTGAGTTCGAGACCAGCCTGGTCTACAGAGCTAGTTCCAGGACAGGCTCCAAAGCCACAGAGAAACCCTGTCTCAAAAAAACCAAAAAAAAAAAAAGTTGCTAAATTCCCATTTTCAGTATTTGACAGTCCGACACCTGTGTTACATTAGCTGTGGGAATCAAATGCACCTCTGGCCCACAGAGCAGAAACCCAACAGGTTGGATTTCCAGAGGGTTCTAGAAGTTTGCAGAAGTTTTGGGTCATCTGATAATGACCCTAAGAAACTGTTTTCTTCTGCTCCCCAGGTCAAAAATGCTGCTGCAAACGTTCTCAGGGAGACTTGGCTCATCTACAAACACAGCAGGCTAGTGAAGAAGCCAGACCAAGGCCGGGTTCGGAAACACCAGCGTAAGTTCCTCCAAGCCATCCATCAGTAAGTCCGGCACCTTCCCAGCTCCTTTCCCGCATACCTGGCTCTCAGCCACACAGGGCTGTGCCCTAGAGCAGACCCAAGGAGTGTTCTCGCACATCGCAAAGATTCTAGAAGAAGAAAGTCGGGGGTGGGGGGGAGGGGGGAGGAGAGGTAGTGTGTCACTGTGAGTCACCAGTGCCCTCAGGCACGGCGGTAGGCCGCCTGTACCTCCATGGCCCTTCTCCAAATGCTACAGCAGTTGTTGCAGACAAACACGTTAGAATTAGGGCCTAGAGCAGGGAGGGGCATGAACTGGGATCCCTGGGTAGCCACGCAAGGAGGATGCAGAGCCCAGACTGAGGCGGAGAGGTGAGGGAGCCAGTATGAGGAAGGGGCACTGGGTAGGAGAGCCCCCACAGTGGAGCTAGTGATTGAGCTCCTGAGGAATCAAATAAATAAAACCAAAAATAAACAGTTCTGGGAAAAGTACCCAGAGGGCACTTGCAGTTTGAGTGGGTCTGAATCTTTCCAGCCCCGATGGTCCTTGCCTGTAGAGGCTGCACCTTGGTCCTCCGTGCTCACCCAGCCCCCTGTACTGGATGTTCTGCGTGTCTGTCTGCCACTCCGCCCCTCTTTCCTTTTCTTTTCTTTTTTGCCTGTGATGCTCAGCCAGTGCCAGGGTCAGACCATGGGCCTTAAGAGGCAGTCATGGCCTCTGGGGGGATTTAGCTGCAGAACATGGCACAAGAGCCCCTCCGGGAGAACAGTACTCCATGGATCACTGTGGCACTGCCCTTGCCAGCCTCAGTTCCCCAGCCAGGATATTTTCTGAACAAGTTACCCTTGGAGCCAAGGGCGTGGCACCTGCCCCCCACAGGCTGTGTGATGAATGACAGGCAGTTCGCCTGAAGCCACTGGGGTGACGGCACAGGGGCATCCCTAGGGGCCAGATCCTTGCCATGGAGGTGGCAGCTCCACAGCTGGGTGTCACCTGGAGACAGGCGCCAGGTGTCACCTGGGGACAGGTGCTGGGTGCAACATGGAGACAGGCGTTGGGTGTAACCTGGAGACAAGCGCCGGGTGTCACTTGGAGACAGGCGCCAGGTGTCACCTGGGGGCAGGCGCCAGGTGTCACCTGGGGGCAGGCGCCGGGTATCATCTGGGGGCAGGCGCCGGATGTCATCTGGGGGCAGGCTCCGGGTGTCACCTGGGGGCAGGCTCCGGGTATCACCTGGGGGCAGGCGCTGTTTGTCACATGGGGGCAGGTGCTGGTAGGCACTTAGCATGTTGCTACATGGCATTAAAACCGCATTGTGCTTTTTTTCTCTCTTTATCTCTGCTCTGCCGGCTCGTGCCAGGGCTCAGAAGTAAGTCTTGGACTGACTGGAAGACTGGGGGCACACGACGCCCATGGGGAGGGGCATACCACAGATGTGCCCCTAGTGGGCAGAGGATATGTCCATCCCAAGGGTGGGGTGTGTCTGTAGCCTGCTTGCGCCTGACCTGGCCTTGCCCCTGTCTCCTCAGGCTGCGCAGTGTGAAGATTGAGCAAGGGAAGGTGAATGATCAAGCCAACACGCTGGCTGACCTTGCCAAGGTGAGCAACTGGCAGTGCTGGAGGGAAGGGTAGGGGACCCAGGGGATGGAGTGTCCCATCAGAGGAGGCTGGGAACCCACAATAGGCATCTACCGTTTATGTTCAACTTGGCTATACTATATAAATTCATGATTAATATTCCAGGCATGGGACTGCAAGCCAAGTACGCCTGGTTCTTCCAGAGACTGAAGCAGGAGGCTAGGAGGTCAGAAATGGCCTAAACTACATAGAGACCCAGTGTTGAACTTATGTACAGCCTAGGATTCTAGGCAGGGGCTCCACCCCTAAACCACGCCCCCGGCCCCTCCCTGAAAATTCTAGGCAGGGGCTCCACTCCTGAGCCACGCCCTCAGCCCCTCACTGGGGATTTGAGGCAGGACTCCACGTCACAGCGCTATTCTACCCAGTAATATTTTCTGAAGTTGTTAAATTCTTGTTGGTTTTTGAGACAGGTTATTATGTAGCCCAGTCTACCTGGAATTCATTTTGTAGACAAGGACAAACTTAGAATTCTTGATCCTCCTGCCTCAGTTTCTAGCATTCAGAGATGTTAGTCAAAGGTCATAGTGGATCATTCCACAATGTTTATTCCAGTACTCAGAAGGTACGGTAGGATGATTGCTTTGAATTCAACGATGACCTGCAGACCATGTCTCAAAATATACATACAAATAAAAAATAAAAATGAAAAGACAACACTCAGGAGGCAGAGGTACGTGGATCTCTGTGGGTTCGAGACCAGCCTGGTCTACAGGGTGAGTTCCAGGACAGCCAGGACTGTTACACAGAGAAACCCTGTCTCAAAACAAACAAACAAACAAACAGAGTGGGGACAGGTGAGGGACAGCACGGCGAGGGCCGGCAGCCCAAAGGACAGTGACTGGATGGGAGTGGCTTGAGCACCCACATCTAGCCAGATTCTGGCAGGCTGCTGGCTCAGGTGCCCCAGTGTGGATGGTGAACTTCCGGCGCCCCTGCTGGCCAAGGCCAAGGTCTTTGTCTCTCACACACACCAGCTACTTTAACAGAAATTTCTCCTGTCCCCTGCTCTTTTGATCCTCTTGGTGGCCCCTCGGCTCCTCCTTTGTCACTGGGCCTATCCATCTCCGCAGGCACAGAGCATCGCGTGTGAAGTAGTGTCGGAGCTGCAGGTCCAGCAAGAGGAGTTGGAGGCGCGCCTAGCCGCCCTGGAGAGTCGCCTGGACACCCTGGGTGCCTCCCTGCAGGCCCTGCCAGGCCTCATCGCCCAAGCCATATGCCCCCTGCCACCATCCTGGCCAGGGCCTGGTCACCCAGCCCCAGCCAACCAGAGCCCACCAGGCCACTGGCTGCCCACCGTGGGGTCGGACTGCAGGTGACCACTTGCTGGTCTGGTCACCAGACTGCTAAATCTCAGCCATCATGTGATCATGGTTAGCCCCTTGCCATTCTGGACTGCCAGACCTCTGGACTCGCAAGCCTGGGAGGAGCCGAGCCAAGTAAACTGGCATTCATTCCCCTGAGGCTGGACCGTGGGATCTTGCTGGCCACCTTGGCTGTCCTAAGCCCCAGGAGGGCAGGGAGTAGCAGCAGGGGCCCCTGCCATTCTAAGTGAATCAGGAGCCATCGACCCATTTTCGGATTACGTGGTAGGGAGGACCTTGAGCATCTCACTTGAGGAGGTGGATGCCCCAGCCTAGGAATCAGTGTACATGTGCTGAGTACCCGGTACACACAATGCCCTTCCTTCAGGGTCTGACTGGAGTAATACGCAGGCTCAGAGCGGTGAGGGCTGAGGCCAGAGCGAGGGCATGGAGGGCCAGACTTGGAGGTGGTGGCAGGCTGGGGTCCCTCCAAGCCCCGGGTTCCAGGACTCTCACTCGGGGACCACTGAGAATTCTGACAGGGATAAGTGGCCAGTCAGGACCAACTGGAACTGCGGAGAAGACGTCAACCACCTGGTCTTGGGAGATAGTGGACCTGTGGCTGGCTTCCTGGAGGTCCAGCTTGGTCTCCATAACAAGAAATTTGTAGGGAGGATCTGTTGGGTGGAACTAGACTCCACTCCCCGCTGCAGTGGGGCATGGCAGGTGTCTATCAGGGAGAGGCAGGGCCTAACCCATCCCTACACATGGCCAGAGGGTAGGTGCTCCGTAAATGCTCCCTCCAGAGACTGCCCATGAGGGCCTGGGGAGTACGGTATCATCCTGTCCGCTGAGCCAAACAGAAGCGGGAGAAATAAACAAGGCGGGGTATGGTTGCATGCCAAGGTCCCAACACTTGGGAGGCAGAGGATCTCTGAGTTTCGTAGCTACACGGTGAGAACTGGGGAAGGGGGCAAAAAAATAAACACGGCTGGAGGTGACCTGGCACTCCTTGGTGGTGACTTTTGGGAGTAGAGGAGAGGACGACAGAGTCCTCAAACTCTGCATATACAAAGGTTCAGGGCAGGATCTAGGTGAGTGCGTTGCAGGGAGGCTGGGCGGGCAGAATAGTATAAAACGCAGCTGTGGGGCCCCAGGTCGCCTCGGACAGCAGGCAGCGCTACATCAGTCCCAGCCCTGGCCTGAGTCCCGCTGAAGCAGGAAGTCCCGACGGGGTGCGGGGACCCGGCCTGGGGCTGGGCTCCCTGCGCACCTTTGCGCACAGCGGTGTGCGGGGCTGGGGGGGGGGGGGGAAGCAGCGGCTGCTGGGCTGGGTGCTGCCCGAGGCGGCAGCGCCGCTGCGAGTGCAAGCGCTGGTGGCCCGGCGGCAACCCACTGGCCGGAGGCGCGCAGCGAAGGCGTGAACACCGTGGCCAGTGACTTCACCGCAGCTGAAACCTACCTGCGACGGCGGTGGGTGCTGCTCCCCAGCTGAGCTCGCAGAAAGCAGGGGCGCCCTATGCAGAAGACACTCAGGAAGCTGAGGCCGGAGGATTGCCAGCTCAAGACCAGCCAGAGTTACGGGACGGGACCCTCTCTCAACACGTGGGAAACAACAGTTGGGTGTGGTTGCACACGTCTATCATCCCAGCACAGGGGAGCCTGAGGCAGGAGGACAGTTCACAGTAGTTTGAGGGTAGCCTGGGCTATAATAGACTGTCGATTTCTCACTGGGTGAAGTACCCCTGCTTGGATTGCGTCCCCATCTCAGAACTATAGCAACCTGGACACAGAAGTATCACAAAAATGGTACAACCCCAATTAAAGTGGATGGAGGGATTCCGTCCCCCATGCAGGGTCTGCTGAACCCCTGGGTGGGCTAGGGAGTCTCCTGTTCAGGCCTTCCAGGTGTGGGGGCCCCAATTCTCAAAGAAGCCCCGTATCTTCGTGCACCCAGAACCCTGCCTCAGTTTACCTTGCAGTGTCTGCTACTCTGCTTTTCTCTGGAGTAGGGGAGAGTATGATGGTGTTTGTGGGTCAGGTAGGAATGTCTCCCACCGGGGAGGAAACTGTGGGGGTTGGGGGACCTTTCACTATATATCGTGATCATAGCCTTCCCACCTCAGCCTCACCTACGGAGTCCTACCCCAGCGCCAGCTGTGTGTGCAGGGCAGATGTCACCGCCTCTATGGGCTCCAGGTCTCAGGGTACCCGACTGTGAAATGGGCGGGGCAGAAGCAAAGGCTGCGCTTTCAACAGCGCTGAGCTGGTGGTCTGTGGGAACCAAGGGAAATCCTGAAGCGACCCAGACTTTCTCTGAGAGGTGGCGGCGGTTGACTTGCTGTGTGACCTCAGGCCGCGTCCTCTCTGGGCCTGTGGAGGCCCATCTGTGGTACACTCGCTCTGCTGGAGGTGTTGCACTCAGTTCCCGCTCTGCCCTCCTGGCCAAGAACTCTGGTCCTCCAGTCCGAATCCCTTGTCACTGCCGCTCGCGCCCTTCAGCGCTGACTCCCACGCTGGAGGTGGCGGTGCGTGACGCCCTCGTGACCGTGCAGCAGCCTCTGGGATCCCCGTGTCCGTGCAGCTGGACTCCAGGAGTGAATACGAGCCTCGGTGCATCCCTGGTCCACCAGGGGGCGCGCGCGTCCCACAAACGCCGGGCTGGATCCCCTGAGAGCTCTGAGGGGAAACTGAGTCCCCGAGAAGGGTCACGCTGTCCCCAGACACAATTCGAAGTCAGAGCGTCTCCCGGACTCGAGCCGGGTATGCACGACGATCCACACGCCACATTCTGTGGCCAGGACTGACTTCTGCCACGCCCTGTGGAAGTGGAAATTAAGGCACGAAGCGGTTGTCCTTTGACGGGGGTGCCCAACCTGGGGTACCCCCACCAATCCGCACCGCCGGGGGTCTGCAGGTGGCAGCAAGCTGATGATGAGGCTGGGAAACTGAGACCTAGTGGTGCACGTCTGTCAACTCAGTGCTGAGAGAGACGGGGTTCCATGGCCCTGAGTTCCAGGACAGCCTGGGTCACCGTGGGCGAGAAAGAGCCAGGCGTCGTGGCAAACGCCCGCAAACCCAGCCTTGGAAGCTCGGGGCTTGACTGCATGGCGCACTGGAGGCCAGCCGGGCTGTGTGAGACCCGGCCTCAAAGGAAAGGAAGCTTTTGTCCCAGCACTCGGTGTACACGAGTGAGTTCCAAACCAGCCAGGTCTTTCTCAGAACAGCCGAAATAAAGAAAGGCAGCCAGGTTTCGTGACTAAGGCGGCCATCCGAGCCCTCAGGAGGATGACGCAGGACTGTCTCGAGCTCCAGGCCAGCCTGGACTACATGAAAACCAGTTTCAAAAACAAAACAAACAACGAAAAAACAGTGACAGCTGCAAAGTTTGCGCCTCAGACCGGGTCCCCACTTCAGGGCCACCCTCGCCGCAACGCCGCCCACCGAGGGTCAGCTTGGGGCGGAGCCTAAGAGGACCCGCCCCCCGGTGCTATTGGTGAATTTTCCCACCAGACCACGCCTCCTCGATGCTAATGTAGGAGGGGCGGGCCCCCCAGGCCACGCCCCTGCGCTACGGCGTAACCGTTCTAGGGGGCGCGGCTTTTTCTCAGGCCACGGCCCTCGAGGAACCTTTGGTCCAGTTCGGCAAAGCCGGGTTTTCCAGGCCCCGCCTCCCAGCCGCGCTATTGGTGGTTCCTCTTCCGGGAGGCGTGGCTTTCTCTCAGGCCATTCCTTCGCCACACTATTGGCTCCCAGGGGTCGCGGCTTTCCCTCTCTGGCCCCGCCCCCATCGGCGCTTTTGACGGAGCCTCTTCCGGTAGGTGCGGCCTTCTCCGCAGGCCCCGCCCCCGCCCCGCCGTATAAGAGCCCGCCGCGCCGCGCGCGAGTCCCGAGCGGTCTTCGGGTCCTGCTGGCCTGCGTGTCCGCGGGCGTAGTTCGAACTTGCCGCGCTCCCAGCCGCTCGGTCTTCCGTGTCGCGGGTTCGAGCCCCGGGTCGGCCTTCTTTTGGGTTCGCGTCGGTCAATGCGATGCTGTTCGACAAGGTGAAGGCCTTCGTGGTGCAGCTGGACGGGGCGCGCGCGGGCACCGAGCCCGTGTTCCACGGAGGCCAGGCCGTGGCGGGCCGGGTACTGCTGGAGCTGGCGGGGGCGGCGCGCGTGGGCGCGCTCAGGCTGCGCGCTCGGGGCCGCGCGCTCGCACACTGGACCGAGTCGCGCAGCGCTGGCTCCAGCACCGCGTATACGCAGAGCTACAGCGAGCGCGTGGAAGTCGTGAACCACCGCGCCACGCTGCTCGCGCCAGGTACAGGCTGGGGACCCCCGAGACCCCGAGCAGGCGATCCCCAAGCCCGCGTCCGCTGAGTCCATTGTCTTCTCCTAGACTCGGGGGACATCGCCACTCTGCCCGCCGGACGTCACGAGTTTCCCTTCAGCTTCCAGCTGCCTATGTAAGCCCCGCTGTCGTCCACCCGCTGGGCATCTGCGCTCCTCCGACCCCTAACTCCTCGGGACTTCACTTGCATGCCTCTGTCTCCTACCCTGAACCGCCTCTCGCCACTCCAGCTCCCTAGTGACATCCTTCGAGGGCAAACACGGCAGCGTCCGCTATTCCATCAAAGCCACCCTGCATCGGCCCTGGGTCCCCGCACGCCGCGCCCGGAAGGTGTTCACTGTCATTGAACCCGTGGACATAAACACACCTGCCCTGCTGGTACGTGGCTGCCCCGTGGGGGGCAAGGTGGGGTCCGACCTGGCCTCTCCGCCGTCTTCCGGAGTTGGGAGTTACAGGCGGTCTCTGAAACAGAGGAGCCAGAAGTTAGAGGTGACTTGCTAGAGCCGGGTGAAAACCCTGAAGGCACCCACTTGTGTGGCTCTCTCTGGGCGAGTGTCTTGCCCTACCTCAGTCTTAGATGCCCCGCTTGGGAAACGGGGCACAGTAGGGCTTGCACTTTTTTGTTTTATTGGTTTTGAGATTTGTTTGTTTCTTTCTTGTTCTTTTTTAAATTTTACAAACCCGTGTGTGTAACCCTGACTGGTCTCTGTCCTCAAATCAACAGAGATCTGTCTGCTGGGATTAAAGGTGTGCACCCCACACCTATTCTTGGTTTTAATTTTTTATTCAACTTTTGGTTTCTTTAGACAGGGTCACATTTTGTAGGGGTGGCTGGCCTAAAACAGGCACCGTTCTCCCTGTCCCATCTTCTTTCTGAAACTAGGGTCCCTCTAACATAGAAGCCCCAAGTGTCCATGTGCCTGAAGTGACCCTTAGTGTCCCCACAGGAACCGCAGGCTGGAGCCCGGGAGAAGGTGGCTCGATCCTGGTACTGCAACCATGGTCTTGTCACTCTCTCAGCCAAGATCGACCGCAAGGGCTACACTCCGGGTAACAAGTGGGAAGGGATGCGGCTGGAGTAGGAAGAGCTAGCAATGGGGAAACTGAGGCAAGCTGCTCTGTGCTGTAGGTGAGGTCATCCCTATCTTCGCGGAGATTGACAATGGCTCCACGCGACCTGTGCAGACCCGCGCCGCCCTGGTACAGACACAGACCTTCATGGCCCGAGGTGCACGCAAGCAGAAGCGCACTGTGGTGGCCAGTGTAGACGGGGAGCCCGTGGGCCCTGGTTGCCGTGCGCTGTGGCCCGGTCGCGCGCTGCGCATCCCCCCAGTGGGCCCGTCCATCCTGCACTGCTGCGTGCTCAGTGTGGACTATTCCCTCAAGGTACCCAGCAAGCCTCCCTCCACCCCGTTGTTCGGGCCAGGGTGGAGGGCACAGGTAGGGTAGTTGTCCACATCGCCGCTTCTCCCTTCAGGTCTGCGTGGACATCCCAGGTTCCTCGAAGCTGCTGCTGGAGCTGCCATTGGTCATCGGCACGGTCCCCTTGCACCCCCTGGGCAGTCGCTCGGCCAGCGTAGGCAGCCGAGCCAGCTTCCTGCATAACTGGGGCCTGTGCACCCAGTTGGAGGCGCCAGAGGGTGAGCTCAGTCAGCAACCAAGGATGTGGGCAGGTGGAGCCGCGGCCCGGTCCCACCCTCCAGTCCAGGGGTCTCTAGGCAAGCATGGTCTAATCCCAGCACCCACCATCCCTGCACACCGAGGACTGGGGGACGGTTCAAGGCCAGCCTCCCCTACTTAATAATTCAAAACCTAACCAGGACTGTAGGAGACCCAGCAGGGCATGGTGACACACACCTTTAGTGCCAGGCAGCAACAGAGGCAAACACAAGGGGACCTGTCGCTGTGTGCTCCAGGGCAACCTGCTCTACACTCAGATCCTTCCTCAAAAAAACAAAACCAAACCAATTGTGGCAGGAGGATTGCTATAGTTGGAAGTCAGCCTGGGCAACTGTCCCTAGGGGGGAAAGGCGAAAGGCTTGGTCATAGTCATGTCAAGGCCACGGGTCCTCCAGAAGCCCGGTCTCATCTCTCCCTTCCAGCACCCCCTGAGTACTCAGAGGTGGTGAGGGACAGCCTGCTGCCAATTGCCTCACTGGGGCCCTTACCCCTGCTGCGGGACCCGGGTGTGACTCTGGAAGGGCCCTATTTTGCCTGTCTCCATGACTTCCGCTACCACCCGCCTCCACTGTACTCTGAGGTAAACTGCTTGTGCCCTCTCTAGCTGGGGGGGGGCGGGGTTTGCTGAGTCACATGGGCTTCTTACCCTCCCCTCCCCCCAGCCCTTGGGATGCTGAGGCAGGAGGAACACAAGAGACAGGCCAGCCTGGGCTACATAGAGGAAATGAGCTCCCGAGCATATGCTCAGCCTCATGCCCTCCTGGTGACCCCTAACTGCCTGTTCTCTGAGCTTGGGGCTGGCAGGGTGGACGAGGCAACTCACTGGGACTCTGTCTGTCAGGAGGATCCTAACCCCCCCTCAGAGGCTGTGAGGCCACGCTGCATGACCTGCTGATGTGTGAGCGGACACTTCGGTAGGTTCACGTTTCTCTGGCCACTGCAGTCCAGCTGTCTGCTTTGGGAAAACAGGAGGCCGAGGGTCTCCTGCCGTCACACAGGACTGAGGAGCAGCGCGTGACTTCTGTGGACTGGGGTCCTCCTGAGGCTTCCAGTTCTCTGTGTTTGACCAGTGCTAGATCCCTAGAGGGTTACAGTCTGGGAGAGATGAATCTGGGAGAAGCCAGAACCAGACGGGAGGCCAAAGGCCCACAGAGGAAGTTTCAGCGAGGCTGTGGCATTGAGGAGCTCAGCATGCAGACGGGACAGAGGAGATGGTCGGAGCTCACAGTCCCACCGTCTGCAACCTAGGGGCGGGAGCCCAGTTGTGCAGGCATCTTAAATATGGCCACATTGTAAGGTGAGCAGGACAGACCGAGGCTCTGTGGGACTTGAGGGTCCAAGATTGCCAGTTTCTGAGGACTGGTGGCCCGGTGAGTCCAGAGCCGCCCGCATGCTCTGCCACGAGAAGCTCAGGCCTTGCTCAGGGTAGAATCCAGACAAGGACACGGCAGCCTGGCAGGTCACCAAAGGGGCAACAGGTGCCCGGGAGCAACTGGGAAAGCTCCCCTCTTCACAGCCCTGCCAGGGATTTGCCATGCCCACGTCTGAAGAACTCATCACCCTTTGTACATTAAAAATGAATAAATAAAAACGGGAAAGACTGAGCTGACACCTTATTCGCCCATGGCCCCTGAAGACCAGTAAAACTCCGATCCCCTCCAGGGACTTAACTGGGGCCCATGCCCTCCTCACACACCTTCCTGCCTCTGGTCACCAGTCTGTCTATGTCTTTTTCTTGTTTTGTTTTTTAAGATTTATTTGGCTGGGTGTTGGTGCTGGTGCACGCCTTTAAATCCCAGCACTCAGAGGCAGAGACAGGCAGATCTCTATGAGTTCTAGGCCAGCCTGGTCTACAGAGCTAGTTCCAGAACAGCTGGGGCTACACAGAGAAACCCTGTCTCAAAAAGCCAAAAAAAAATATATTTGTTGTTTTGTGTGTATCAGTCTTCACGAAGGTGGGGAAGGGGCCTCGAGCTCTAGGCGTGGTTTCTGCATGCGATCACCCAGTGCTACCACACAGCCTGTGAATACAGACAGCTAGAAGCAGGTTGAGCCCTCAGGAGGTTGAGGCGGGAGGCTACCTAATGAGACTGTGGCAATAATAACATTGATAATGGATTCCATTAATTAGTTATTATTTAATCCTATCACTGGAAACAGAGACAGGTGAGTCCCAGGCCCTGTGAGCTGGGGTCCTGGGGTCATACAGGACAGTCGCGGAGATTCGGGGTGTCTAGGGCGTGGTTAGGAAGACCCCTAAACCCAAGTGTGCAGCTGAGGAGGGGTCCCCATCACGTGAGGTTAGGATTCCGCTTCTAGCTGCGCTCCTGAACCACATAGTTTGTCCCGGGAGCAGACACGGGACAACAGTTCCTCGAGCCCCCGACAGCTGACAGGGACAGTTGAGCCAGCAGCTGAGGAACCTGATTCTTTCAGAAGGGTTTTCCGGGTAACGGGAGGATGGAGCTGGCTCCGAGGTCCCCGGACTGAGGAGCGGGGCTGTGCTACTCAGGCCCCTCCTCCTCTGCTGAATCAGCAGTGGCTCAAGGCCTCACAGTCAGGGCGCAGGACTCTGGGGTCACCTCCCTGCACCTGCTTCCGAGACCCCCATGAATCTGACTGATCAGGGCTCAGTGTCAAGCTCCAGACACCCCTTTCTCTCTCTGGGCCCCAGCGTGACAGGTGCGCAAAGGCACAGACACTTGTTCTGAAGCTGGCAGCTGTCCCGACCAGGCGGCTGTTCAGGAATCTACCCACGGTCCCGGCCGCCCTCGCCGTCTCGTTGTGTCTCCCCGGGCACATTCTGTCCGGAGCATGGGGCCCTGGGGTGCCGGAGAAGGGGCTGTTGTCCTGCTGGGCTCCGATTACAGAACACCCTGTACCCACCTCCCGCCAGCGCAGCCTCCAGGGTCCCCTTCCAGCTCCGGATCTTCCTGAGGAAGCAGAGTGGGCCCCAACCCCAGGACCTTTGCGCGTGCTTCGCCAGCTGCTCTGGCTACTTGTCCTCCAGACCCCGTTTGCTTTTATTTTTGTTTGCATATGAGACACTCTTGGGTAGCCCAGGCTGGCCTTGAACGCCTGATCCCCCTGCCTATGTCTGTCACAACCAGTGTGCGTGGTGTATGTGTTCCTGGATGCTTTGCCAGAGCGCTCTGCCCTCTGCGCCCCAGCCCTGATCCCTCCCGTTGTTTGTGGCATTTAGGAAAGTCCGGAAAAAGCTGAGGAGGAAGCGCTGACTAGCCTGGGGGTGGGGCCAGCCGCGGCCAGCGGGGGACAGAAAGACAGCCCGGGTAGGAGAAGGACCTAAAGAGAGCAATCCCCCTGCAGGGAAACTGTCAAGGGCTCCTCACAGTCAGGGTGGGCAAGAAGGGACCCCAAGCCAGGCACACAAAGCCCTGTGGGGTCCGCCCCCTCCCAGTCAGCCCTGAGCTCTTCCAGGCTCCCCTTGATCACAGTCAGGCAGAGCCATGGATTGGCTTTTGACGACCCCACCGACCCCACCGGGCCAATTAGACTGGGACTCAGCAGCGGTGATCGAAGCCCCATTTGCCGCAGTGACTAAGATGATAGGGCAGAATCTCCAGGACTCCTGGATGGGGGCAGAGTCCCTGCCATACAAAGCCAAGGTGGAGCATGGGAGGAGCTATTCTGGAGGGTCCTAGAAAGAGAAGAGACTGGAGTTGGGGTTTGTATGGATGAAGAGGAGTTTGCCAGGAAAGACTGTTCCAAGCACAGGCCTGCCTGTGTGGTCACATGGCAGACATCAGTCAAAGATGCTGGGGACAGTCACGGTGGTGAAGGGACTGGGACTGAAGGAAGGTGGTCCTGGGAGGCCCCAGGGATGGAGCTGCAGGCCCTGAAAATCTGGTGTTTCCTCAGCTCTGGAACACTGTCCTCCCCAGAACAAGCAGGTGGGCCACTGTGGGTGGGAAGGGGGCCGGCAGGTTCAGGACTGCCTGAGGACTGCAGAGTCCCCTCCCAAGCACAAGCTGCTCCCTGCAGGGGCCGCACAGCATACAACACTGTCCTACGCCTGTGCATCTATCTCCCTGTGACCCCGCTGGTTTCTGGTGAGACAGCAGACCCCAGATCCAATTTGGTCACATGGGCATTCTTTTTTCTTTTCTTTTCTTATTTTTTATTTTATTTTTAAGAATTATTTATTTATGCATTTATTTTTGATTTTCAAGACAAGGTTTCTCTTAGTGTAGCCCTGGCTGTCCTGCAACTCACTCTGTAGACCAGGCTGGCCTCAAACTCAGAGATCCGCCTGCCTCTGCCTCCAGAGTGATGGGAGTAAAGGCGTGCTCCACCATCGCCCAGCAGGACGCCTCATTCTTGCTGGCAACTCTTCAAAACCCCACCTATACCCTGACTATGCTGGGCTTGTCTTCCTCCCTGCCTTTCCTCAGCCCCACCTCTGGCCAGCCTGACTCTGACCCCACAGTCCCAGGATGTTTTGTGTCTTGTATGGGTCTGTTCCTCCATCCTGCCAGCCAGCACAACAGAGAAAGAACAGACAACAGGACCACATTTTCAAACGTGCCCACCTGGCTGGGTACGGTACACGGCTACACAGGGGGCTGCACGGGCCGGGTACACGGGCCGGGTACACGGGCCGGGTACACGGGCCTCCACATAATCAGCTACTTTTGTTTATTTGTTGAGGCAGTGAGTTTGCCTAGAGCTCACGGTTATTCTCCTGCCTCAGCCTGTGGACAGCTGGGCGCTGGGTCAATGTGGGAACTTGTTGGCCTGCCTGAGAGACATCAAAAGTGTCCGAATTCAGAGCTCCTGCCATCACCACGGCAGGAGCCTCGCCTGGCAGGAGCCCTGTCCCACCTTGAACTCACAGCTGCTCCCATGGGGACCATGTTTACCAAGTATCCAGTGTCAGTGGCAATGGAATCTGTGGTGAAGACTGGGCCACAGGAGCCGGGCAATGTGGCAATGCCAGCAGATGCCGGTGCTGATGGTGATCTGCCATCTGGCTGTGCCACCAAGGGCAGTTCCTGGGCCTCTCTGGGCCTTGGCTTTCTCACTGAAATGTAAAACCCCACAAAATGCAGGTTTCCAGCCAGCTCCATTTCAGATGAACATGAGACTTTCTTTTTATTCTTTTTTTTCCTACTTGAGACAGAGTTTCACTGTGTAACTGAGGCTGACCTGGAACTCCCAGTCCTCCTGCCCTGTTGGATGAAGGTGTGATCTTGCAGAGAAAAGGACATTTGCATGCTCCAAGTGCTTCCCATCAACAAGGGGCAGGAAGGGGCAGGGGAAATGGCTCAGCAGCCAAGTCTGATGGCCTGAGTTCGATCCCTGGGACCCCCCATGATGGAAGGAGGAAACTGGATCCCACCAGCTGTCCTGTGACCTGCACAGGAGCACCAAGGCACATACAGTCCCCACCCCACACAGAACAAATAAATATCTTAAATAATAAAATAATTGCCGGGCAGCACTCCGGAGGCAGAGGCAGGTGGATCTCTGTGACTTTGAGGCCAGCCTGGTCTACAAGAGCTAGTTCCAGGACAGGAACCAAAAGCAAGCTACGGAGAAACCCTGTCTTGAAAATAAAATAATAATAATAATAATAAAATAATTTTAGGGACATTCAGAAGCAGTTTAAACACACAGGCACCCCCTAATCAAGTCCTGCCAAAGGGTCACCCTGGGCGTGGACGGGCATCGGGCGTGGACCTTCACGGAGGCCACAGCCTCCCCCAGCAGGGAGTACATGCAAAGGCCTGGGGGTTGCAGAGGCCGTGATGCCTTGGGGGCTGTGTTCCAGCCTCAGTGGTACTCAGGGGCAGAGACCTGGATTCATCCACTGAGCCAAAAATGAATAAATAGCCGGGTGGTGGTGGCGCATGCCTTTAATCCCAGCACTCGGGAGGCAGAGGCAGGGGGATCTCTTTGAGTTCGAGACCAGCCTGGGCTAAAGAGCGAGTTCCAGGACAGGCCCCAAAACCACAGAGAAACCCTGTCTCGAAAAACCAAAAAAAAAAAAAAAAAGAAAAAAAGAAAGAAAGAAAAGAAAAAAAGAATAAATAAAGAAGGAAAACCTCACGGTTTGGAAACTCAAGCTGTTGCAGGCTCTTCTTCCCCATAGCAACCGGTGCCTGTGGGGCAGGGCCCTCTACAGGATTCCCTGGCAACCAGACTCTTTGGAGGGTGACCGCCAGGGAGTGTCTCTGTTTCCTTACCAGTACTGTGGGGTCAATGATTTCTCTGGCCTATGTTGGGGTGGGTACCAAAATTGGGGAAAAACACACTTGCTCTCTCTTTTATTTGTTTAGGGTTTTGTTACTTTTTTGTTTGTTTTGAGACAGTGTCTCACTGTCTCCCATAGACCAGACTGGCCTTGAACTCACAGAGATCCACCTGCCTCTGCCTTCAGGGTACTGGGATTAAGTAATAATTTATTAATGGGATTAAATAATGATAACTATTATCATCACTACTGCAACAGAGTCAACTAGGTAACCAGGGTTGACTTCTAACACACAGCAATCCTCCTGCCTCAGCCCCCCAGGTGCTCAGACCCGAGCACAGCTGCTGTGCTTCAGGCTGTGACAAATAAGCCTGGAGCTGGAAATAACGTGTTTTCTTGCTGCCCGAGTCTATTTAACCCTGACCCAAAGCACCAGAGAGTCCTTGTCTGTGGTCTATCTGTTGAGATATGGGAACTCTGAGCGCCATCGGGACAGTAGGAAACAGCCCTGTCCCAGTACAGTCACCCCAGGTCAGCTTCGGGGACTGACAATGTTCGGCAACAGTCTTGGAGCAGAGCAAACCCAGGCCAGACTGTGGGGGTGCTCTGAAGAGATCCAGTCTGTTTCTTCTGGGGAAGTCCAGCATCCTTCACTATGGCCACCTGGAGACCCAGGGATTGGGGTGACAGCGGGATGAGCAGAGCCCCCCCGCCCGGGTCATGCATACCTTGGGGGTCTGTGGCAGGGGTCACATGGGGAAACTGAGGACCCAGTGCCAGGTGCTGACTCGGCACAGCTTCTGTGTAGGGTGGGGTTTACATCGAGTCTCTCAAACATCCACGGTCTGGTTTTGAAGCAGGATCTCTCACTGAACCAGGACCTCAGCAATTCAGCCAGAAGGAGCACGGAGCTGGAGAGGTCCTCCTCCCCCTGGTGAGTGGTGAGCATCCAACTTGGCTCTCCCATGACAGACCTTCAAACCCTACACCATTTCCCCAGTTCTGTCTGTCTCATGTAACCCAGGCTTGTCTGGAACTCTCAATGTAGGTGAAGATGACTTTGAAATCTCGATCTTCCTGCCTCCACCTCCCCAGAGCTGTGATGATGGGTGTTCCACTAACTAAGACCAGGTCCCAGTCCTGGGGTGCAGAGCGAGGGATATGGTGATGGGTTTGGCAGGGCTGCATCTCAGATTGGATATGTGGCCCTGGCCTGTGCGGGTGAGAGGGTAACTGGGGCGTGGGTCAGGGCTGTGGCCTGGTTGCTTTGGTTTGGGGGCCTGGATCAGAGTGTGTTTCTGGCACCTAGACATGTCTGTCTGGAATGTTCCGTGACTCCAAAAGGTTCAGTATGACCTTGAGGTCCTTGGCTGGGCTGGGGCCCAGGGAAATCCCGAGTCTGTCCCAGAGACACCAGCATCACAGTGGGGTCCAGCTAGGTAGGCACTGTGTGGTCTGGAGGCCGGTGCGGTCTGGAGGCAGGTTTGGTCTGCAGGCCGGTGTGGTCTGGAGGCCGGCGCGGTCTGCAGGCGAGCCTCGCACAGCGGACATGGTGGGCCATAAGCTGTGCGGCACAGCTGCGCTCCGGAGGGCGCCATTGCAGAGCTGGGAGGAGCCCTGGGGTCTTCGGAGTGCTCGTGAGACAGAGAGAAGAGGGAGAAGGAACTTGGCTGTTTGAAATATTAAGAAGTGTTTAGATTACATTTTAATGTTATTTATTTACTTCGTGGGCTGAAGTGCCAGAGCACATGTGCTGAGTCGGCTCTCTCCTTCCACCATGTGGGTCTTTGGGCTTGGATTTACCCTCTCAGCCATATTGCCGGCCTGGGACTCGCTTTTTATCACCAGAGAAGTCCATTACCAAACCAGGAAAAATTCCATTTTCTACCCAACCATGGAAGCATAGGCCTGCCATCCTGACATATGGGAGACTGAGGCAGGGGGATGACTGTGAGTTCCAGACCAGCCAAAGAATTATAAAGTGAGACCCTGTCTCAAACAACAACACAAAGAACTGGTGTGGTTTGCATCCTAACAGCTGGGAGGTGGACATTCAAGGTCATCCCGGCCTATTCAGTGAGTTTGAGGCCAGCATAGGCTACACAGGCAGCCCCTGTCTCAATAACAGCAAAAAGCCTCAAACAGGGAGCAGAGGGTGGCACAGGACCCAGCCTTCTGGGGAAGAGTGAGGTGGCAAGACTGGCCCTACTGGACCCTGGGAGCAATTCCACAGCCCGTGGTTGGTGCTTACATCGGAGAGATTACCACACGGAGAGGTGCACTGGCCGGCACATAGGAATCCGGGGTGCACAGAGGCCCCTGCACAGCTCAGGGGTTCTGCCTAAGGCAGAGAAGTTCTATCCTGGTGGGGAGGGGCACCAGCACCCAGTGTGACTTTGGCCAGGTGTGAGGGGGCAGGTTCACAGTCCCAGGACTCCACAGAGACAGTAGGATGGTAAGTTTGAGATCAGCCTGGGGTTTTAGAGGGAGACTGTCTCAAGAAAAGCAGAAGAAAAGGTAAAGATGAATGCATACAGATTTGATTGAGGATAGCAAGGGAGCAGTGTAGTGAGAAAAGTCCAGCTGTGCAAGCGTCAGGACCTGAGTTCAAACACCCAGTGTACACTGCAAAGCTGCTGCAAGCCGGCTGGTGATGACACACAGAAGAATCTGAATTCCAGGCCAGCCTGTTCTACATAGGAGTCCCAGGACAGCCAGGGCTACACAGAGAAACAACAAACAAATCAATAAAAACTGGTTGTAACCACAGCACAGACACAGGAGGGTCAGTACTGGGAAAGACATTGTCCCAAGGACCAAGATGGGGCTGGTGAGGTGGCTCAGAAGGTAAAGGTGCCACTGCCAGTCCTGACTACGAGAGTTCCAGCCCCAGACCCCGCACAGTGGACAAAGAGAACTGACACCTGAAAGTCGCCCTCTGACCTTTGCCCCACAAGTAGATTAGTAAAAATGCATGAAACGCCGGGCAGTGGCGGCACTCGGGAGGCAAAGGACCTCTGTGAGTTTGAGGACAGTTTAGTCTACACAGTGAGTTTCAGGACAGGCTCCAAAACTATGCGAAACCCTTTCTCTAAAAAACAAAACAAGCTGGGAGGTTGTGGCACAGGCCTTTAATCCCAGCACTAGGGAGGCAGAGGCAGGTGGATCTCTGTGAGTTCAAGGCCAGCCTGGTCTAGAAGAGCTAGTTCCAGGACAGGCACCAAAGCTACGGTTGGGGCCACAGAGGAAGACACCAGATGCTGACCTGGCCACCTTCCCCCACCCCCAGCTTCCACAGGCTCCAGTGCAAGACACACAGTAACATACATACTTTAAAAAAGTAACAGGACTTTTTGTTCATCACAGGTTGCCTTGAAGAACGTGGTAAGAGGAAGCAAAGTAACATCATACTGTGGCTGAGGGCGGTATGGTTTACAAGTCTGTGTGCCCACTTGGTGCACTGCACAAAGGGGCCAGGAGAGGGTGCTGCAACCCCGGATCCGGAGTCACAGATGATTGGGAGTCACCACGTGGGTGCTGGGAGCTGATCTGGTCTCTTGCAAAGGCTGTTCTAACCACTGTGCCCCGGGAATGTGTGTACACACACACACTGAGGGATCCAGGGCTAGATTTTGTCATCTGGGAAGAGAGAACTGGCGAGCAGGGGCTTCTGTTGAGGCAGGAGTTTGGGTCCAGCCTGGACTATACATAATGGGCTTCAGGTCAGCCTGGGCTATATGGGACAATAGTGTGCAGGCAGTTCCTGACTGAGCACCCGGAATGAGGGCTCGTGCTTGGTCCCAGGCTCCTCCCTCCCTGTCCCAGTGCCATGGCCCTCTTTCCTCCAGTACACTGTGGCAGAGCCAACCTCCCTTGGCCACCCCAGGCCGTGTGATCCGGTGTGTCATCTGCAAACCGATACCAGCCTGCAGCCACTTGTGAAACCAGCTGCCACTGTTTCTGCCAGTGAGAGTCCCCAGGCAGGCTGCGCAGGGGAGTGGCGGATGGATGGATCAGCAGGAATGGCTCTGCTCTGTGCCTCAATTTCCCCACCTGTTAAGTCTCCAAAGCACTCATAATTCACAGAAGTCCCCCTGTCCTTGGGGAGGCAGGAATCCAATACTCTGGGTTCTCAAGACCCTGGAAGGGCATGCTGCTGCTGGGGAGGGGGACCTGCCCTGTGGTCACGCCTATGGTCTCCCCTACACAGGCACAAACTCCTACCCCAGGGCCTTTGCATGGAGATGTCCTCACTCACCTCCACTCATCCTGCCTGGCCCAAAGCCTCCTCCTCCGGGAATTCCTCTTCCCCTTCTGACCCTTACAGCCCCCTTATTGTCTGATTCTGATGTGGGACTCAGAAGCCCCGACTTCAGTCTGTCCTTCAGGGGTGCACTATTTAAACCCTGAAGATACTACTGCAGACAGATTTCAGACTCCCTACATTGGTGGCATGTAAGTGAGAAAGGCATTGCAATTAGACTCAGGAGGGGGCCAGGAGACATGTGGATGTCCCAGGTACTCAGGCAGGGGCTGGTCACAGGAAGCATGGTTAATCATAGCTGGAGAAGGCACCAGAGGTCTGCCTGAACCCTCCTTCTGATATGTTTGTTGATTGACTGTATAACCTGCTCTCCATGGAGGGAAGCCACTCCAGCTTTCTCAGGAAGGGTCCAGGGCTGGGTCAGGCCAGGGTGGGGACGGCAGCCAGAGCAGATTGCATCCAGCAGGCCAGGCTGAGCAGGGGCCTCCATGGAAACCCTCCTCCCCTGTGCCGTTTTCAGGCATAGTGCTGGGGACAGTGGCTCCCAGAGGCTGAAGGTTCCCTGACGCCCTGCCATGGCTGCTGTGGGGGCAGAAAGAGACCCCCGCAGTGGCTCAGAGACCAGGAGAGTCATGTAGACTCAATTTGGCATCTGAGTCCCTGGCTGGGTGCATGGCTCCGGGTCAGAGGGCGAAACAAGATCCTGGCTTCCATCTACAGCAAGGCAAGAAAGGTGAAGTGAAGGGGTGCAGAGGGGAGAGGGAGAGCAAGGCGGGGAGAGCAGCCTGCTCCCATCACCTCAGGCCTGCGAGTGTGCTCGAGGCTCTCAAGGGAATACTACTCAGCTGCGAAGAAGAAGGAGCTGACAGTGCTGGAAAACCTCAAAAATACAACGTGGGCGATTGACAGCAGCCAGCGCAAAGTGACCCCATTGCTCTGAAGTGCCCGGAACAGGCTAATCCCCAGAGACAGAAGATGCTTGGGGCTGTGACAGCCTGTGCAGGGAAACGTGGGGACAGATACCCTGGCATTTGGTAGCTGTTTGCACACCAAGTGAATGTGCGCTAAATGTCAACAAATTGTGCACTTTAAATGAGCAAGTGTGTGGGGTGTGAATGCAGTGTGAATAAACAGCTTTAGAGCACCGGCTGCCTGGCACAGGCAGCGACCCCAGGGCTGCTCTGTGGTCTGGTCACTGCCCGCGGGACATGTTCCCCAGAACCTGTGACAATCCACACATCCCAGCAAGAGGCAGAGGCTCCTGGACATCGCAGGGAGGCGCCTGGGGAGGAATTGAGGCAGTTCATGTCCCTGCTTTGACAGGCTCCACACCTGCCACCCACAGATGGAAACCACCAAGAGGGCTGAAGGAGGGTGCACACCGGTCACCTGGCACTCTGGAGGCTAAGGCTGAGGATGGTGAACTGCCTGGGTCCCTGGCCACAGACCTTTATCCGGCCTCCCCACACCGCTGCTGGCCTCCCCTCAGTCCTCACACTCACGGCCCCAGCACGGCATCCTCTGGGACCGCTCACCCTGCACCCTCTCAGCCCCCATCATGGTTTCAGTTTGTTGATGGGTGCATCTGTGTTTGCCTGCACCATTCTGTGAGACATCTCATGCCACGCAGGCTGTGCCTGGTTCACTGCCAGTGTTCTGATGTTTGGGACTGGTGAGGGTTGAACCCAAGACGACCTGCGTTAAAGAAAATCACTCTCCCCTGAGCCACGCCCCCAGCCCCTCTCTGCGGGGAAGGGGACTCCTAGGCAGTCACCCTCTCCTGGCCTGTTGTCCTTCCTGTTAGCGGTAGGACACAATGTATCTTCTATCAAACAGGGAGCTGGATGGAAAGTTTTGGTCACCATGCGGGCCGGATGCAGGTGACTGACTCCCCACCCCCAGGTCTGGTCTGACTGCTCCTGCTCCCCAGGCTGACTCCATTTGTGTTGGAAAAGTCTCCCAAGCGCAGCCTCCTCCAACCAGCTCAGCCTCCGGGTGCCTGGAGGAACCCGACACACCCCAGCGCTGGAGAGGCTGAGTCCAGATGATTGGGAGTTTGGGCTAGCCTGAGCTACAGGAACCACGGTGCGGCCTTGCGGGGGGGGGGGGGGGATACTCCTGTAAAAGGCCGGGTTCTCACACCCTGCGGACGCCGCGGCTGCCCCCTCGCGGTCACGTGAGCAGTTAAGGACGCGTGTTTTTATCTCGCGGCTATGCAGACAGGAGCGGACATGGGGTGCACCTGGGGTGCGGCGGCCCCTGATCTGGACGGCGAGGCCTCACACCACCACTGTCCCTCCCACCCAGGTCCAACTCACTGTCCTCCACTCGGGGTCTCACGTAGCTCAGGCTACCCCGGAAGTGCACAGGAAGGCCAGCTTCAGCTGTCAGTCACTGGGAAGGCCCATTTATTAAGTGCTCAGTACTCCACAGGGAAACTGAGTCTGGATGTGTGGCTTCCCGCAGATGTCTAGGCCCTGCCGCCCACTCTCACGGTGCTGAGCCCGCAGTCACCTCGCTTATGACGCTCTAATATCCAGACTCCCTGTCTAGTGCTCGCGGGGTTAGGCCCAGCCCAGGACACAGGACCAGGTCTGCTCAATCTGAAGGACCCGAAGCAGAGACCAATGATAGGGCCCAGGCTTGCCCCGTCAGTCCGCTTGACCCACAGGCCGGCTGGAGTGTCCTGGCTCATCAGTCCTCTGAGTCCACCAAAGATCGCCAAATGTGGAGGCTCCCTGGGTCACACCCCCCAGGAGCAGCGGGAGTCTCTCGTGGGCCAGGCCACCGCGGGGACAGTGCTGGCCCAGGCCCCTGGCCTCCGGGCGTCCGGGCATCTGTCTCCCGTCCTCCAAAGACTGCGCGGTGTGCAGGGCGGGCGCAGGGGCAGCCTGCGGCGACCCCGTCCCGTCCCCCGCGTCCCGGGCCACCTCCACCACCAGCGTCTCTCGCGGGCACAGCACCTCCGGGAAGTCCTCAGGGCTGCGCCACAGCCAAGCCTTAAAGGAGGGACAGAGCCAGGGCTGTGGGCGGAGCCATGACTGAGTGAGGGGGCGGGACAGCGTGAGGGTATGTGGGCGGGACCAGTGCCTCGGCGGAGCTACTTAGTCGGGTGCAGCTAGGACGGGAGTGGAGCCCAACAGTCGGGAGAGCCATGTCACTGGGTATCGGCACCCTGTTCTCAGGAGGCCCCCCCTCTTTCCTCAGCCCACGTGACCATGCATCTCTTTGGACTGGCCAGAGCACTCTAGACACGAGCTCCACTAAGCCTGTGACTCAGGTGGACCAATGAGATCTGGCCCTGAGACTTAGGTGGCAACTAACAGGGAGGCCAGAGAGTCCCCTGAACCAGTCAGGGGTGAGGCCTTCAGGAGGCGAGCTATTCCCAGGGAGCAGGATCCCGTGTTCCTGGATCCAGCCATGCCTGAAGCACACAGCCTGGCGTTTGCTTTTCAAGTTCCCTGTCTGTCGAAGCCACTTAGGTTCTGCTTCTATGATATGACTTCTAGAAAACTCCGCTGCCTGTCTGGACCACATCCACTGCCCACAGTGTGCACCAAACAACAGTCCGAAGCTGAAAAGGAACACTTACCTGCTTGCCCTGGCCTTCAGGGAACTCCACAGCCGTGCTGGCACAGGGTGTGGGCAGCGGTGGGCACAAGTGCCAGGCCACCCTGGGAAGAAAGGGTGGCAGATCAGAGGGGGCCTCTGAGTCTCCCTTTTTTTCCCGTTATGCTGTAAAGGGCGTGGTGTGACCGAGTCCCCGTCCATCTGGTTCCTGACCCTCAGTGCCCCATCTCCTTGTCTATAAGACCAGGACAGATACACACTTTGGGCTCAACACTGCCCTAATGTCAGCTCGGGAGGAGTAAGGTGAGACTTACCTGTTCAAGCCAATGTATCCGAGGCCGCCGAGAAGGAGTACGCTAACAAAGCTCCCCAGGGACACGAAAATGATGGATAAACGGGAAATCTGCACCTCTGTGGGCGGGAGGGACAACTTGAGCTGAGGGAGGTGAACCCTTCCTTCTTTCCCACCCGGCAGGGCAGAAGCCGCCTGACTAGGGAAGACAGTTTGACCCAGGTGCAGCAACCCAAGGAGTCAAGAGGACAGAGAGCAGTTACCCTGTCGCTGTGATCAGAGGCAGGTAGGGAGAGCTTCCTGGAGGAGGGAACTTTACAGCATGGTTTTGAAGGATGAATAGGAGTTTAACAAATGTGTGGCGAGGGGTGGGGATCAAATATTGCAGGCAGGTGAGGAAGGCCGAAGGAGAAGAGGAATTCCGACTAGTCCTTTTTGCGGAGGCCCATGGAAAGCTGCAGGGGGAATCTTGGCCACCACCCGGCTGTGGAGGTCATTACAGGAAGAGCAGCAAAGTGCATTCTGGGTAAGCAGCTGGCTGCGGTCCCACTCACCGAAGCTGAAGTGCTGGGGGCGGCTCCAGGCACCTCGGAGCTGCGCAGTGTCGGCTCGCACCTGGACTTTGTACACCACGCCACTGCGCAGTCCCTGGAGTGTCACTTCGGTCTTCGTGGGTGGCACGAGCCACTCTGCTGGAGGGAGGCAACGTGGGTTAGGGTTCCTTTCATGACACGTGGGTCGAATCTGACACTCGGGGGCAGCCCTGTAGGGTAAACCGAGTTCAGTTCCCAGCACCCACAGGGCAGCTCACGACTGTCAGCCTCCGCAGCCATCAGGCACGCTCGTGGTGCACGGACACAAATGCGGGCGATACACGTGCACATAAAATCATCAACCGATAGCTGAAGATTTTAAGAGGTAGCAGAAACAGTCAAGGGTTCCACCTCTAGCTCCTGAGGAAGCTGAGACAGGATTGCTGTAAATTTGAGGCTAGCCTGGACTACAGAGTGAGACTCAAAACAAAAAAAAAAAAAATCAAAAAGCAAGGCAGGCTGGGTGAATCCTCGGTGAAGGCAGCCTGAAGAGAGTTCGACCCCAGGGCCCGACCTGCAAGCTGTCCTCTGGCCCACGCGTGCTCCGCGGACACGACGTTATTATACACGGTAAATGAATCAGTAAACACGTAGTTAAAACGTGTAAAAAAAATAAAATTGGTGCTTTAAGTGAGAATGGCCCTCACAGGCTCACAAGTTTAAGGGAGGACTAGGGGGTGCGCCCAGCCTCGGGTTCCCGCCAACGTGCCCCACCTGACGCCCACTCGCCGTCCTCAGCCTCGCAGCGCACGACGTATCGCATCAGGACCCCCGGACAGGCACTCAGCCGCGACGGCGCCCACTCCACGAACACCGAGTCCCCGCTATGGTTCTTCACCGACAGGTGGCGCGGGGTCCCAGCTGCCGAGGCTGTGCAAAACCTTCAGCGGTGGGACTGCCCAAGGGAAGGCCCCGCCCACCGCGGTGACCGCGCCAAGTTCCACCCACTACCATGGCTCCACCCACTTCCTGACACCCCCCATTGGGTTCTACGTATAGTCATTGACGTGACTCCAACCATAGGGTTAGCATTTTGCCTGCTCACATTCTGGGCAACACCCACAACCCTGTCCCTGCTCACAGCCCTGGCTCCACCCACAGACCTGTTTCCACCCACAGCCCTGGCCCCGCCCACAGCCCTGTTTCCACCCACAGCCCTGGCTCCGCCCACAGACCTGATTCTGCCAACAGCCCTTGACCTGTCCACAGGTCACCTGACACTCCAAGGTCACAAGGACCCAAAGCACAGGTCAGAGCTTCTTACCGTTACCCGCAAAGAAGTAACTGGACAGGATCGTGGACCACAACACTGGGTTCTCTGGATTCTTGGAGCCGAAGACAGTGAGGCGGTAACATCGCCCCTGGCCCAGCGCAGGCTCTGAGCTCCAGCTGTGGGTCACTGGAAGGACCAGCAGAGCGAGGCCACTGAATCCGCTGTGCTCTTAACCCTCAGTCTTTGTGCTGGCTGTGCTGTTTTCTGGGACTCGTACCTCAAATCCCTTATGCCTTTCTCCTGAATCCTTCATCTCACTACTCCAGCCTCTACTCTGTGGGTAAGGAACTCAGCTCTGCAGCCTCAGCTGGGCCTCTCTGAGAGCCACGAAAGTGCTCCCCCTCCCGCTAGGGCTCCAGCCCAAACTCAGACACTGCCGGGACCATCTGGCTTCTTCTCCAGACCTCTTTAACTCACAACAAGCAACTGTGAATTGCCACCTTCCCTGGCAGGAAAATGTTTAAATCACCACCCACCCTATGTGAGACTCATTATGCCCAGGGTGTGACCTGCCCAGGGAGGAGTCTGGGAACCCAGCCAAGGTTGGAGATGCCAGTCCTCAGGGTTCCGGCCCGTGTCACTCAGAGTAAGTGAGGCACCTCTCTGGGCTTCAGACGCCCTCTGTCTGCACAGACCCCGCAGGTTGGGGCTAGCCATGTGTTATCACGAGGATATTTATCTGAGAGTGACATACCCACCCTGGCAGGATCCCCATCTTCTGGTGGTGCAATCAGGGTACAGTGGGTGTGGTTCCTGTCCTGGCCCTGTGCCTGCCGCTCCACGCAGTAGGTGGTGTCTGGAGCCTGGGCTACCCAGTGCATGGATGTTATGTTGCCGTCCACACTGACATTCAGGGTTCTCGTCTCTGTAAGGAACCCCAAGTGTCACCAGCATATCAGCGACAATCCCAGACCCACACTCAGCCTCCACCTCTGAGGAGATCAACTGGCACCTATTGAACGCAAACTGTGTGCCAGGCTGATACTTTTTGTTTGGTTGGTTTTTGAGGTAGGGTTTCTCTGTGTAGCCCTGGCTGTCCTGTTTCTCTGTAGACCAGGCTGACCTTGCACTCACAGAGATCCACCTGCCTCTGCCTCCCGAGTGCTGGAGTGACAGTTACAGCCAGTGTGCCCAACTGGTCTCCCGTTTAGTAGATAAAAATATTTTAGGGGCTGGCAAGATGGCAAAGTAGGTAAAGGCAATTGCTGCCAGGTCTGGCAAACTGAGTTAGATCCCTGGAACCCATGGAAGGTTGGCCTCTGCCCTCCACACACACACCCTAGCATGTGTGCACACACGAGACAATGAACTTTCTCATGAGAGATAATTCAGTCAGATTTACACACAGTGAGCATGCAGCACAACCCGTCATCCCACTGATGGAGACTACAGCTGGTCTAAGGCAGAGCTTGTCAATTAGAATTTTAAAAACTTGTCTGTCTTGTGTGTGCACTTCCACAGAGACCAAAGGAGCGCGTCAGATCCCCACAGCTGGAGCTGGAGGCTCAGTCGCCCCTTTGAGCGGTTTAAAGTCCTACATTAGACATACATCTCAACGACTGAATTTTTAATGCGCCTTTCACTTGGACAGCATCTTAATCTCATTCTTTTGTGCGTGAAAAATGAACCCGGGCCCACACATGCTTGTTGCGCAGGGTGGATCCCACCACCCTCATGTTCCCGCCCCTGGGCCCTGAGCACCTGCAAGGTCTTGGGCAGGAATGCGCCACTTCTGGTTGGAGATGCGGCCGAAGCGAGTCTTGGTGACCACAGCCAGCTCGTAGGCAGCCCCAGAAAGGCTCAGCGTCTTGCCCAGGGACACAGTCTTTGAGGGCTGATGCTGGCACAGACAGGACAGCATGTTCACATCCACCAAATACATCACGTGGGCACCGTGGGCACCGCGCTTGACTCTCAGGCAGCCCTCAGGGACAGCAGGCTGTGGCGACTGCAGAACAGGAGATAGGCATGAGGACCCAGGACACTGCTCTCCCCTCCTCACACACACACACACACAGGCTGGCTGAGGATGAGCTCCTGGGACCCCCTCTCCTGTGCCGGAGTGACAGGTGCTGGCCACCATACCCTGCCAACCTTCAAAGTTGACCCCACCACCTGTGGCTTCCACCACTCCCACCTTTCTCTGTGTCTCTTTCTCCTCCACTCCTACCTTCTGCCCCTGCCCAGGCCAACCCCAGCCCAGGCTAGCCCAGTCACCTGCCCCTGCCCAGGCCAACCCCAGCCCAGGCTAGCCTAGTCACCTGCCCCTGCCCAGGCCAACCCCAGCCCAGGCTGGCCCGGTCACCTGTTTTTGCATGATCAGACGCCGTCTTCCATGTTGGGTCAGTGGCTCCACCAGGAACTTGACCTCAGGCTGGGGTAAGGGTTCTGTAAGGAGAGAGGAGACACCACACCTTCAGTCACAGGCTTGCTGCCTGCAGCTAGAGACCGCACAGAGTGAGGAAGAGCACTGAGGCAGGGCACTGTTCCAGAGGCCTGAGCAGGCTTTCCCCGTGGCCTTACTTCTAATCCCCTCAGCCTGATGTCTGGAACTTGCTGGCACATCCTTTATTCCTTTTGAGAGAGGGTCTGGCTATGGTGCCTAGGTTGACCTCAAAACCATAGTCCTCCCGCCTCAGCTTTCCTATGTTGGGATGATTGACACACAGCTCTGACCCTTTCCTAGAGCTTGTAACCCAGGGCCCGCTCACCTGGAGGAACACACACAGAGTTGCTCCAATTACTCCAGGGACCCCCAGGGGCCCCTGAGGAGAGCTGCCACCTACGCCGCCGGATCTGGAACTCCTGGGCTGCGTTCTCCGAAGGGCAAAGACAGGACTCTGGGTAGAGGCAGGGCATTAACCACGGGGTCAGTGTGCTGGGGCTGACCAACACTGTGTGATCTGATTGTCTGTGGGTCTCTCTTCAGCCACTCCTGCTCCTTCGCTGGAGCCCCGCCCCATCCCTCGACCATGACCCGGGTTCTTTTCCACCTCTCTGTGGATTGCAAGATTGAATAAACCCACGCTGAGCCACAGGGCAGGCCACAGCCCTGCGTGCACTAGGGGACTGGTTCATGCTCATCAGAACTGCTGTCCTGAATGTCCCCAATCATACCTAAGCCAGAGTCATTCTGGGGTCCACAGCCACCCTAAAAGAGAAAGAGATTGTGTGTGTGGTTGGTTTAAACTTCATGGCCCAGAAACGAGTGCTTGAAGCCTTTCTGTTTTGCTCTTGGAGCCTGGACCTCACTGTGCAGCCTGAGCACCCTCCCTCCAGCACCTCCTCAGCACTGACGTGAAGGGTGGAGCTGCCCAGCTCTCCTGACCCATTTCCCATTTGTATAAGGGGAAAACTGAGGCCTGGGTAGGATCATAGAAGTGGGGGAGGCATGGGGCTGCAGTGGTTGAGAAGTGAGCTGGGGAGAGAGAGAGGGAGGGAGCAAAGGAGAAAATGATTCTGAGGAAGCAAGACGTGGTCATACTGCTCTGTGAAGCCGGGGTGGGTGGGGCTGAGAGGGCTAGCCCTTGGGCAGGGTGACGACCACCCAGCGGGAGCGAGGAAGCGAGAAGCGGTGATGCCAGTGATGCCGACAGGATCCTCGGGGAGGGGAAAGGGTGCCACTAGGCGGGGAGGGGGCTCAAGCAGGGAGATCACCATCAGAACCCCCAGCTCGGAGGATGAAGACACCAACAGGACGACATTATTGGTGCAAAGGTGACCTTTGACCTGGGAAACAAACTCACCAAAGTCCAATTTGTTGTGGGGGTCCGGCGCCTGAACTGCACCTCAGCCGGGACTTCATCAGAAACATTCCAATCCAGGCGTAACTGCCCATCTGAACGCGACACTTTGACGTTTCCCAGGGGATGGTTGAACTTGACTGGGGGGAGGGAGTCGTGCATGTCATTTGAGTGCAAATTTCCAGACCCAGCTAAGGCCGGCATTCTGTACCCAGGGTTGTGTGTGGTACAGACGTTTTGGCTCAGCTTTTTTTTTTTTTTCAGTCCAGGGTCTTTTGTAGCTGAGGTTGGCCTCCCAAGAGCAGGCATGACAAGCGTGCACCCCCATGACTGGTACTTGTGGTGCTGGGGTAAAATCTTAGGGCTCCGTGTATGCTAATCATGACTACTTGCTGACTTATGTCCCCAATCCAATGATTTTTAAAAAATAGATTGTTTGTTTTTTCAAGACAGGATTTCTCTAACAATCCTGGCTGTCCTGGAACTCTGTAGACCAGGCTGACCTCGAACTCACAAAGATTCACCTGCCTCTGCCTCTTAAGTGCTAGGATGAAAGGCGTGTGCCATCACCACATGGCTGAAAAATTGACTGTATTAAAGGGCTGGAGAGATGACTCAGGGGCTCCAAGCACCTGAGAGGACCCACAAGGCAGCTCAGAACTGTAACTCCAGCTCCAGGGTATCCAGCGCCCTCTTCTGACCTTCCTGGGCACCAGATATGCAGGCAAAACACACATACACGTAAAATAAAAGTAAATAAAACTTAACAAACAAAATGCTGGGGGCATGATAAGAGGTAGAACCCCTGCCTAGAATCCCCAGTGAGGGGCTGGGGAGTGTGGCTCCAGGTAGAGTTTGCAGAAAATCCTAGTCCCATCTTCAGCCTTATCCAGCCCCCAAAACAAACATCTTGCTGGGGTATGTTCCCACAGACAAGTGAACTTTTTGCTGCCCTGATTAATTTTCTGCGTCTGGGAGTTCACTTTGCTAGTCTCAGTGGAAGGATGCGCAGCCCCCCTCTCTAGCCCACCCACATCCGCGTCCCTGAAGCTGCCCACAACCCACATCCTCACTCATGCACACCCTGAACAGGACTCTGTCAAGCACACGCTGAGTCACGAAAACACACAGCTCCCAGGAGGGGCTTGTAGGATTGCAGCGAGCAGAGGCTCAGGCCACGCCAGAAGAAACCTAGGAGTCCTGTGATAGGGTATTCCCAACCAGCCAGACTGCCTTGTAGGGCAGTGTCCTACACCCGGGGTGACAGAGGGACAGGTAAGACAGAGAGCTCACTCCAGTGGGACAGGTACAGTGATATCTCCAGAGACTTCATGGTCCAGTTGTTGAGTCGAGACTCCACCCAAAACGTGACGTTAGAAAGCACAGGGACGCCAGCCTGCTCTGAGAACTGCACAGTCCGGGACTTGCCTGCAGGAAAGTAACAGCAGCGCCCACCGCCAAAGCTGCAGAAGGAGGGTTAGTGATGAGTCAGGGGAGCGGGTGGGTGGGGCGAGGGAATGGGCGGGGTTAGTGAGAGTCAGCGGAGCGGGTGGGTGGGGCGAGGGAATGGGCGGGGTTAGTGAGAGTCAGCGGAGCGGGTGAGTGGGGCGAGGGAATGGGCGGGAGAGAATCATAAAGGTGAGTTTGAGGATGAAGACTAGAAAATAAATTGGGCACTGTTTAATTCCAGCACTTGGGAGGCACAGGCGGATCTCTGTGAGTTCAAGGCCAGCCTGGTCTACAGAGTGAGTTCCAGAACAGCCAGGGCTATGCAGAAAAACCCTGTCTCGAAACACCAAAATAAAAAATAAAGATTAAAGTGAGTTCAAGACCAGCCTGGTCTACAGAGCTAGTTCCAGGACAGGCTCCAAAGCCACAGAGAAACCCTGTCTCGAAAAAACCAAAATAAAGAAATAAATAAAGATTAAAGAACATGTTGTATGCTCTTTCTACCCCTTGTAGTGACAATGCTGTTGCTGTCACATGACAAAGATTGGCAGGGATCACGTTAATCATGAGCTCACACAGATCTTGGCTATAATGGATTTGGGGAACAAGTTAGGCTGTGGGGATGGGTCCTCACCAGCACCTCAGGAAGTGAGTGACATTGTCCTCAGCGCCGTCATACTGCCAGGAGCATTCATACTCTGCCCCGGAAATCCTGTAACAGCTCAAGTTCCTGGGTCTGGACAAGAAGCCTGGAGAGATGGCGGGAGAGTGAGAGGTAGACTCTGCTACCGGAAGTGTCCTGAGGTGTTCTGCATCCCTCCTGCTTGCCCTTCTCCGCCCTGTCGGCAGTTTCTGGACATCACAGGTGTAGCGCCAACTCCACCTCGGGACTTTGCACACGCTGGATTGACTGATCCCCCCCATTCAGGTAGATTAGATTTCTCAGCATGAGTACTGGCAGCTCCCCCACCTTCCCAGGGAACTGCCTGGACAGCAGGACGGGGACAGGATGAGGCAGAGCCTGCTGTGGCTCTCTGCTTGGGAGGGGCTGTGCCAGACCTGAGTCTCCATCTGGGTAAGGCGGTGGCCTCTCAAAGCAGCAGTCTCTGCAGGAGACTGAAAGGCAAGAGAAAATGACAGTAGTGTCACAGTGCAGTGGGACACATGAGCCCGGGGAGGGCACAGGGGTGGGCGTCAGCCTGCCTACTCCCTTTCCTGTCTGCATGTCTGTTTGCCATCAACACATGCAATCGCAGACTGCTCACTCGCCAACCCCCCCAGCACCACCCCACCCCTCCACCCCTACTCCCTACTCTCCCACCCATCCACCCATCCTCCAGGCCGTCTGTCTGTCTAGCCTCAGCCTTCCTCCCTCACTACCCAAGTTCTAAGTTCTCTCACATCCCTGCCGCTCCAGGGGGCACAGCAATAGGCAGAGCAGGGTTAGTACTTCCCGGCAGGGGAGGCTGAGGTCCCTGTGAGTGTACATGGCTGCTGGCAGTCAGGGCTACCAGGAGATGCTGATGTCCCGTGAGCAGAGTCCCTGTGCTACTTGGGGCACCAGTGTCTGCCCTGCATGAGAGTGCAGGACACCGCAGGTAAGGCTGAGCCCAACTCTGGGAGCCTTCTGGATTCCGAGGTGACAGGTATGCCCCTCATCCTTTCTGTTCTCTCTGGTGACCCCAATCCTGCAGCCTCAAGCCATCTTTCCTGGCCTTGCTGTCCCCTCTCTGCCATCACCAATCAGCTATCTCTGTGATGGTGGCCCTCTCTAGAAATCTGGGGTTCCTGCCTCTTGCCGTGAGTCTCAGCTCATGGTGTGCCCTGACGGCCAGCAGCCCTGCTGCTGTGAAGTCCTGTCCATCAAACTGAGATGGAGGACCAACAAGCTGCAGATTCGTAGTCTGCAGAGGACGGCAGAGGCACAGAGAGCATAGAATTGGCTCAAATCCCACAGCAGTCATGGCAGAGGTGGATCCCAGCCTGGCCCATGAGGTGTCCGTGAACCTGCCTGTGCAGATTCTATGTGTGCTGTGAGCAGAACATGCCACCTTTCGTGCGCCTTCCTTGAGCTTCTTCAACTTAAAGAGATGGGAAATGAGAATGGGCCAGGCCCTCAGCAGAGGAGAAGAAGCAAACCAATGATCCCTGTAACCATGGCCACAGAGATGGCAGAGATGTGGTACTCACCGGGACCCTTCCCTTACCCAGGAGATGTGAGGTAAGCACTCACCGCCCAGCTGGATAAACAGGAGGAAGATTAAGAAGTGCGGGCTGGTCCCTGGCAGCCCCATCAGGTCCACAAGGAGAGGAGCCATCAGTACCCAGGCACTTTTGCACTGTCTATGAGGCCCAGCCACGCTGTCCCCAACCCAGAACACACTGATGCTGAGAAGGGAAAGAAAATGAAAGAGAGGAGAAAAGAAAAGAAAGAAAAACTCTCTGTCTCCCCCACCAGTCAAAGTGGAAGTGAAAGCCAGGAAGTCAGTCACCCCAACCCCCACATTACAACCCACACCAAGCAAGATAGGTTAGTCTGGCATTTTTTTGTTTTTTTGAAACAAGGTCTCATGTAGCTCAGGATGGACTTAATTAAGCCTTGAACTCCGGAACCTCCTGCTTTTAACTCCCCAGTGCAGGGATGACAGGTGTCACAGCCACACTTGGTTTATGGGGTGCTGGGCATGGAGCCCAGGTAAGCAGAGGCCTAGAAACTGAACCCCAGCCTGTAGGTTACATTTTAAAGTCCTTTTCCTAGTGCCTGAAAAGTTGTGACATGGGGATGGCCATGTATTTGAGGGTAGCCTTACTGTCTCAAAAGAAAGAAAGAATTTTAAGTGGTATGATTTTTCTCTAAAGATATTTCCAGAGTCAGGCACATGGCACACACCTTTGACTCCAGCACTCCTGGGGCAGAGGTAGGTGGATCTCTGTGAGCTTGAGGACAGCCTGGTCTACAGAGTGAGTTCCACGACAGCTGGGGTTCCACAGAGAAACCCTGTCTTGAATTAAAAGTTTCCCGATTTCCAGGTCTTAGACAAGGCAGACAGATGATAATCTTTTGGGGAAATCGAGGCCCATGTGTATGAGCTCATGGTGCTTTGGGAGGGGCCCCTTGGGGGAGGAGTCATGTCACTGCCCAGCTGGCCTGGCCTGGCCCAGGGTCAAGCTTCCTGAAGGCTATGAGGTCAGTGCCTCCAGGACAATGAGGCTGTGTCTTGGCCCTGGCATGGGACACTGGGACTTTGTGACCCATGCAGACTGACTTCAATGGCACCGAATAGGAGGGGTGCAGGGAGCCTGGGAGAGGGGCAGATTCAGAGAGATGGAGCAGAGAGGTAGGGAAGGGTCGGTGCAGTGACACACTTGGGAAACTGAGGCAGGAGGATTGCCATGAGTTCTAGGCCACCTAGAACTGTAACTAATTTGCTACTCTTCCGGTGTTCTCTGTAGAGCCCTTGCTCTCAGAAAGGCCGCCATGACTTGCTCCACATGTAGATGGAGAAACTGGGTCCAGAGCCCCAGCTGGAAGCAAAGAGATGGATTCAAGGAGCTCTACTGGGGACAGACTTGGCTCTTTTTTTTTTTTTTTTTTTTTTTTTTTGGTTTTTCGAGACAGGGTTTCTCTGTGGTTTTGGAGCCTGTCCTGGAACTAGCTCTTGTAGACCAGGCTGGCCTCGAACTCACAAAGATCCGCCTGCCTCTGCCTCCCAAGTGCTGGAATTAAAGGCATGCGCCACCACCGCCCGGCTTCAGACTTGGCTCTTTTGGTCCTTCCTATCTCTGCCAGTGTTGCCTTCACACATACATGCACAAACACATGCACACACACACACACACACACACACACACACACACGAACGCGCGCGCGCACACACGCACACTCATGCGCACACACCTGCCTCGGTTTCCCCAAAGAGCTACATATATAGACCAGGTTGGGCGAACAGCAGTTAGATGCCAATGGCGAATGCTTGATGTGGCATACCCATCCACGGTCCTTGTCACAGCTCTTCAAGTGACAGGCTGAGGGGCTGGCCTGGGTGGGAAGGAATAGGGAGCCATGAAGAGTGTTAGAAGTGGGGGAGCCATGGCATACCAGAGTGCTGGTTCTCCTCTCATTGGGGTCACAGTATGAGGCATCTATATGTGCTCCCTCCTTCTCCCCTTTCTGGCTCCTCCCAGCTGCCCATGGAGGCCCAGGGGAGCTAAGTGCCCAGGGGTGCCCCACTTTCAGAAACATTACACATTTGGGGGCGGGGAGCAGGAAGGAATAGGTCACAAGGGCCCCGGAAACCATATCAGAAAAAAACCACGGAATGTCCTCACGGCCTCCAGTGAAGAGGGAGAAACACCACTTTCCTGTGCTCAAGAGAGCCTGAAGCTCCGAGGCAGCCGCCAGGTGTTGGAAGATAAAGAGGCATTTGCAAGGAGAAAATCTTGTTCATTTAACAAGCGCACAGGCATAGTCAACGAATAAGAACAAATTTTAAAGATTTTCTTCATTTTTATTTAATGTGTGTGGTGTTTGCCTGCGTGTGTATCTGTGCACCACACAGATGCCTGGTACCCACCAGAAGAGGCCATAGAATCCCCTGGAATTGGAGTTACAGACAGTTGTGGGCCACCACGAGGGTGTTGGGACCTGGGTCCTCCGCTAGGGCAGCCGGGGCTCTTACCCACAGGGTTCTCTCTGTGGCCCTGATAAAAAACATTTACCAAGTCGCTCAGCTTCAGTGTTCTAAGGCATTTATGTCTTTATGTTTAGGTTTTTGAGACAGGGTCTCATGTACTTCGGGTTGACGTTGAACACCTGACCCTGCTGCCTAGCCTGCAATCTGGTCTGCTGCGGGGCCACACAGTTGAGTTGTCCCTAAAAGACACAAGCTTTGGTCCACGGAGCTGCCCCACTCCCTAACTTGCCAAACTATTCAGTGCTTGTGATTGGGTAAAATTTGCACATGAGTTTCCAGCCTGCCTGTCACAGGCACCTACCCCGCGGACTTAGTCACTGTTGACATTTGTTTGGCGGGCAGGTGCTTTGTGCAACTAGCCCTGGAAACAGTGGCCATATGGCCCTGGGAAGTCCTGTCTCGCAGGTATAGTATACATCCAAGAGGAGGGAAAACATATGTCAAAAAAAAATTCCTTGCTCTGAAACATTCATCGCAGCTACCTCAGGACAGGATAGCTAGCTGTAAGACGTGGCAGTGGCCGTCAGGGGTAAGCAGCCACAGAGCTGGAATACTACTCAGCCGTAAAAAGGAAGGCACACCTGACCGTGCTCTGAGGTGGGTGGAGTCTGAAAAGCATGAAAATGAGCGACAGCCAGCAGACCCAAAGACCCCGCCCACAGAAAAAGGTCAGCGCAGTCAAATCCACAGATTAGAGGGGTGCCAAGTGCTGGAGAGCCTGCTGGTAGGGATGGGGATTTGGGGGAATACTTTAGGGTTACGTGGTGGTAACGAATATGCTAAAAAGCCTTATTCGTTTTGTTTTGAGACAAGGTCTCATGCAGCCCAGGCTTGTCGGCTCGCAACTCTGTGTAGTTGAGGATGACCTAAGTTCCTGATCATCTGTTTCCTTCTCCGGTGCTGGGACGATAGGTGAGCGTCAGAACGACCATCTCCAGACAGCTTTAAAAACCCCTACAGTTGGGTTGAGGAGGAATCTCCGTGGTAGAGAGCCATGTGTGAGGTGCTCGGTTCCATGCCTAGCAATGCTGGCCGCACACTGACCAGGCGTGCACGGAGCAGTGGGTTCGAGCCCAGCACCAGGTAAATTCGGTCGCGGCGGCACCTGTCATCCCAGAACACTGGAAGTGAGAGAAGGGGAATCAGAAGTTCAGAGTCACCTGCAGCTACATAGGGAACTGGAAGCCAGCCTACACTAGACCCTGTCCAAAAAAAAAAAATCTTAAAATAAATAGGTTAAAAAAAAAACAACATTTTTTTTAAAGATGGAGTCTTGAGGAATTGTTTCAAGGTGAGCGCCCCGCCCGAAGGTCCCGCTATGTGGCCTCAGCTTCAAGTCTCGGAGTCTCGCTCTGGGAGCTACTGAAGAACGTTTCTCGAAGTTGCGAAACGCTCAGGACCCGAGGGGCGGAGCCACCAGGAGTCAGCTGACCGACAGAACCAATGGTGTTCGGGGGCGGGCCCGGAGGACTGGGGCGGGGCCAGGGGCGGGGCCTCATGCAGGGGCACTTAGCGATGGATGAGCCGAGCCTCCTGCGGCGCCGCGGGCTCCAGGTGAGTCTTGGCGGGCGGGCTGGCGCGCGGGCAGTGCTCTCGGGGCGGGGAAACTGAGGCAGGGAGTGAGGAAGGCCGGGGAGCGAGGTTGCGCCCTTTCCCACCTGCTGCCCAGAGCGTTGCACGCGTGATGGGAAGGGAAGGGTCTCCGTTAGATAGATGGGGAAACTGATGATGGGCCTCTGGCGTGAGGAGAAGGAGCTCCAGGGTCCCCGCACCACAGCCGCCGGAGGGCGCCGAGCTCCCGGGTGTGCAGTTTCTGAGGTGGACAGAGCCCAGCCGCAGGCCAGTGTCGCCGCAAGCAGCTAGTCCCCTGCCTCCGGTCCTTTCCACAGATGAGGAAACTGAGACCCTTGCTAGGGAAGCCACCCCCACTTGGCTGCGCGCCTGGGATTCAATCTCTCCAGGGTCACAATTCTGTGTGACGAGGAAGGACCTGCAGGGTGTGTGAGTGTGGTGGCTTCTCCGAGCCCGGTTCCCGTTTTACCGCATTTGCGCCACCGGGAAGTAAGGACGAATGCAAGTCCAGGGCACTCTGGTTATAAGACTGTGGGAAACGACACCACCTCTGGCCTCTCCGGGCCTCAGTTTGCCCATCTGTAACATCTGCAAAACTCACAAAGGTTTGCCTCGTTGGTTCTGAGGCTGGGACCACACGCCTGAGTGGTCAACAGGTTTGTGGTGGGGAGCCGCTCACCACCGATTACCCTGCATCTATTGAGCGCCTGCTGCGTGCGAAGCCTCAGTTGCATTAGACCTGAGGTAGGCGCAGGCTGCCCTGGCCGCGGGAGGCTGGGCACAGGGCAGGGGAGTTTGGGGAAGTGAAGATTAAGTAAAGCTGCTCAGAGGGGGGCAGTGGGGCGGGTCCCGGGAGCGAGCCTAGCTGCCCAGACCCGGGCGGGAAGGCGGGAGTGGGGGCGGGGTTGATGCGCGGCGAGTGTCGCCAGGGCCCCAGTTAGATGCGAGCCCGCCCTCGGCCTCTTAAAATAGAGACGCCGCCTCCGGGTGAGCAAATGGGGGCGCGGCTGACGTCAACAAGCAGGACCTATTCCACTTGGGGGGATAAATTTTTCCAGATGATAGGCCCCAGGTTACAGACGGGGAAACTGAGGCCCGTAGAAGTATAGCGGTTCTCAGGGTCAGGAGACCATGGGTGGGCTTCTGGGAGTGGAGGGGTGTGCAGGAGGGAGCACGGGAGGAGCAACTCGGCAGGTGCAAAGGCCCAGGGCCACAGGGCCTGGAGAGGCTTGCTCTGAAGTTGGGCAGCCAGGCGTGGTGGGGCACACCTTTAATCCCAGCCCTGAGGGCGAGGCTAAGGCGGTAGGGCCCAGAAGTTCAAGAAAAAACCAAACAGCAAAATGATCCCGAAAAACCCATTTCTCAGTTAGAGCTGGGTTCGAAGGATAGGGCTGAGCGGGGCCAGTGGGAAGGCTCCAAGGGTAAAGGCGCTTGCGACCAACCCTGATGACCTGAGTTCAATCTCCAGAATGGTCTTCCACATTCGCTGAGGCACACCGGTACAAACAGTAAATAAGCACACGTGAGTGTAAAAACGGACAAACAGCCGGGTGGTGGTGGCAGCGCACGCCTATAATCCCAATGGGACAATGGGGAGCCTTGACAGGTCCTGGAGTGGGGATGGCCTGCTAACAGGAGACAGGAAGGCTTAGCGGACACTGGAATAAAGGCCAGAGTAGGATAGTGTCGACAATCCTATTTTAGAACCCCAAGTTCCAGCCCGGGTTAGAATCAGTTCTAGGCCGGGCAGTGGTAGCGCACACCTTTAATCCCAGCACTCCGGAGGCTGAGGCAGGCATATCTCTGTGAGTTCGAGACCAGCCTGGTCTATAAGAGCTAGTTCCAGGACAGGCTCCAAAGCTACAGAGAAACCCTGTCTCAAAAAAAAAAAAAAAAGCAGTTCTAGGCTAGTCCGTACTACTGTGCTACAAGGAGGTACCCTCTGTAAATTGACATCTGGAAGAAAACAGATGTGGTTTCAGGCCTTTTTCTTGCCTTTGGAGTCTTTTCTGACTCCTTTAACTGGCTAGTGCCTCAGCCAATCAACAGGGCTGCCTGTGTTTGGAAGCTGAACCCTGCTAAGGGCAGAGGCTCCATTCTTAAGTGCTGGAGGAAGCCCCTCTGATAGCCAAGGCTGGCCCTGAACTAATGGTCTTGACTCCACCTCCCAAGTGCTCTCCACCAGACCTGGTTGATGGCGCTGGGGTTGCCGGAAGGCAGGCAATGATCTCTCCTGTCACAGGATAGCCCATATGGGGGTGCCTGCTTCCCCCACCCAGGTTTACTTAGCCTGAGTTGGATCTTTGTTAATGATAATGGCATATGCCTATCTTCCCAGGAGTTGGGAAGCTGAGGCAGGAGGATAGCCTCGAGTTCTAAGTCCTGCCGGGGCTCCAGAGTCAAATCCCTGTGAGATGGACTCTGGGGTCTTTCTGCGCAGCTCACAGTGGCCAGTTTTCTCAGTTATAAAACGAGTGGTCCTTAACTCCGTGTAGACTACTTACCTTGGCTCCTGTGCTCCATGACCAGCTCGGGCTCCTACAAACTGTGTGATCTGTAGGCCAGGACTGAAACGTGGAGACAGCACTCCGATCAACGAGGAACCCCTAATCACAGATTTAAAGGGCAGACTCAGTTGGGGCTCAGTTGGTGGAGTGCTTGCCCAGCACACCTTGGCTCCTCCCCCAGCACTCTTAAACCACGCGGACTCCACCTAGCAGTCAGGAGGTGGAGACCGGAGGATCAGGAGTTCAAGGCCAGCCTGGGCTATGAGGTGGATTCTGTGTCAACAACCAAACAGTGAGAGCCCCGTAGCGACGACACCTTCCTGTGATTTCAGCTGTCTGGAGGCTGAGGCAGGAGGATGGCGAGTTTCAGGCCATCAGCCTGCGCTGCAGAGAGAGGCCCCAAGAAAAATAAACAACAGCCAGTAGCGGGGCGTCCGTGTGGGTGTTGCCGCGGGAGCAGATGGCGAGGGGGCCGTGAAAGCAGATGGCGCGGGGACGTGTGGGCCCACTTCCGGGGAGCTTTCCGGGGCCTGGCAGCACCCCGCGCCCTGCCTGGAGTACTTTTGTGTGTTGGGGAGGCATTTATACTACTCGTTGCTGACGATGCCAGCGCGCGGTTCTGTGAGACCTGCTGCTTTCTAAATGAGTTAACTGGGGCACAGAGAGGTTGAGCAGTTGATGGACGCCACACAGCAGCATCCCCAGATAGGAAGAAAACGGCCATGATTGGGGGGTACCAGCTGGAGCTCCGAGTTTGAATTCTTTTTCTGGCTTGGTAGTAGGGGAGCTGGTGTAAGACACACACCTTCATGAGTGGATGGGACAGAAAGGAGACCTTAAGCCCTAGCACAGCAGAGGCCCATCCCTTCTGCCTGCCAATCCCTGGCCGCCCAGTGGTCCAGCGCCTGGCAGTTTTCGCCCCCCTCCAATTGGCTGTGGGTACGGATGATGTCACTGGTTGCCATGACAAACACCCGCCTAGGGACGTGGGTAGCCTGGAGCCCACCATTGTAAAAATAGTCCGTGTCCCCAAAGTGACCGCCCCAGTGAGTTTGTCTGTTGAGTTGGGGGCATCTAGAGAGCCCATTTCCCAGCTATCCCTCCCTGTCTCCGTGCCTCGGTTTCCCAACCTGTACAGTAGATGCTTGGTAAATGAGACAGGACATGAGCAGTTTCTGCTTGGGAGGGGCTGGATTAAACAGTGACAGGAGTCAGAGCAGCCAACAGTAATGTCCCCTGGTTGCTGGTGCAGCCTTCCTGACGCTAAACCCTCATCCCATCTGGGGAAACCACAGCACGGCATCTGTAAAGCATCGCAAGGCCTGCACGGAAGTCAGGGGAAACCTCCCTGGTGCAGTTGGTAGTGCAAGCCTGTCCTTTCAGCAGTTGAGAAGCTGAGGCAGGAGAATCACCATGAATTCGAAGCCACCCTGGGCTACATAGAGTACTTTGAAAACAAAGCCAGGGTCGGCTACTTGGCTCAGCCAGTCAAGCCGCCTGCTGCGGCATTTGGCAGCCTGGCTCCTTCTCTGGGATCCACACTGGAAAAGAAAAACCCATTCTTGCAAGTTGTCACAAATGTGCAGATTTTCCATGTGCATGTGCTCCAGTGGATCCCAAGGCCAGGGTTCTCTCTTGCCTTCTGTGTACTACAGGCAGCCAATTTGTGTTTGTTTTTCGGAAACAGGGTTTCTCTGTGTGAGCTTGACTGTCCTGGAACCCACTCTGTAGACCAGGCTGGCCTCAGATACACCTGCCTCTGCCTCCCAAGTGCTGGGATTAAAAGCGTGCACCACCACCGCCTGGCTTCCGCTATCTTTTTTTTTTTTTTAAACTATTTATCTTTATTTTCTATGTATTGGTGTTTTGCCTGCACACATGTCTGTGTGGTGACAGCAGATCTCCTGGACCTGGAGTTATAGACAGTTGTGAGCTGCCATGTGGGTGCTGGGAATTGAACTCAGGTCCTCTGGAAGAACAGCCAATGTTCTTAACCGCTGAGCCATCTTTCCTGCCCTCACTTATCTTTTGTGTGTGTGCACGCACACTTGTGAAGATCTGAGGGCAACTAACGAAAGTCGGTTCACTCCTTCCTCTGTGTGGGTCCCAGGGATTGAACTCAGATGGTCAGGCGGGCAGGCACCCTTACCCACTGAGCCATCCTGCTGGCCCATCTATATTTTAGTCTCCTCCCCCACCCCGCTGGCAGGGCCAGGCTTGGGAGCCAGGTGAGCAGTACTCAGGTGAGAGTAAGGCTTAAGTTGCTCACAGTGTGGCAGGACGCCTTTGGTGTGGGCGAGGCATGTGGCGTGAGCAGGTCTCGACATGGCTGACGTTGCTGTGTAGTGGGGGGGAGACTTCCTGGGTTGACCCACTTTCTGTGTCTCATTTCAGAAGGAGCTGAGTCTTCCACGCCGGGGGCGCGGGTGAGTAGTTTAATCAATGATTAGTATAACCACAACATTGCCTTTTCTTTTGTCATTTTCATGTGTGTGTGCGTGCACGCACGAGTGTGTGTGTGCACTCACAAAACAAAAACCAAACAAACAAAAAATGGTCTTCCACCTGCAGGAAGGGTCTCTCAGTCAAATCCAGAGCTCAGCAGTGTGCTCTGGAGAGTTGCCAGCTCCACTTTCCCAGGCTGGGTCACTGGTGGGTTCTAGGGATCCGAACTCTGTTCCTCACCATGAACAACCATCCCTGCAACCACTGGGCCTCTCTCTAGCCTCTTCCTCCTTTCTTATAAAAGAATCCCTCTCAGCTTGGGATCCAGCCTAAGCACAGCATCATGGCACCTCCCTGTGAGAGGCACCTGGGCCACATGAGACCCTGATATATATGTATATATATATATATATATATATATATATATATGTATATGCCATTCTCTGCGGAGTTTAAGTCCAGTGTCGCACATTCTAAGGTCACCGGCTCTCCAGATTGCTCAGTGGGTAAGGCATTTGTTATAGTGCTTGGCACCCAAAGCAATCCCCAAGTTGTCTTTGGACCTCCAAGTGTGTGCAGAGATACTAAATAAATAAATAAATGTAGAAAAAGCAAAAGGGGATTGGAGAGATGGCTCAATGATTAGGTGCTCTGGCTGTTCTTCCAGAGGACCTGGGTTCAGTTCCCAGCAACCACAAGGCAGCTCACAACTGTCTGTAACGCCAGTGCCAGGGGATCTGACACCTTCACACCAATGATTTAGATAAATTATTTAAAAGAAAAAAGAAAAAGATTTAATTCTTAGCACTGAGGGAAAAGTTATGAAATATTACCTCTAGCCCAAGTACATTGGAATGGGCTTGTGTACCCCAGTGAGACTTGCTTCCTTTCGGCGCCCGCCAACAGAATCTGTGGGGCTGGCATCATCTGGGGAGATCCGCAGCGCAAAGAACATTTTGTTCTGTGTGTCCTGGGTTTACAGATGGGGTAGGACTTACCTCCTGTTCACTGAGAGCAAACAGCTCTAGACACCCCACCTTTGCAGGCTGTGTGTGCTTCAATTGGGGTCTAAGAAGTTCCGTGTCTTTTTGTGCTGGACACCCTCCCTGTTGGGAAGGAGACTGTTCAGTCCTCGGTCTCTGGTTCTTAATGGGAACACAAACCATGAAATGTGTGTGCTCAGGGAAATTAAACCGAAAGAGACAGGCGGTGGGCCTTCACTTGGAGGAGATGAGGCTTGATCTTGGAGAGGACGAGCGGTGAGGTGGGAGTCACTGTGGGGACAATAGCCTTCTAGAGGGAACGGCGTGGGCAAAGGCACTGGGGTGTTACCTGGCAATGGAGGGGGAGCTGGCTGAAGTAGAGGAGGAGACTTGGGTTCTGAACGAAGCCTCAAATGACCCCAAGTCCTGCGCACTATGGCTGTGCTGGGGCGGGGTCGGACCTTGCCCTGAGTGCGCTTTGAGGGACCGGGGGAGGGGAGGTGGGAGGAGCGCAGTGAACCGATCTCGAGGGTGAAGTGAGGGCCAGAGTCCTCGGGAAGTTACCAACCCTACATCACCCGTGCTATGTGTGTCTCCGTCGAGGGCTGTTAGGGACCAGGTCTGTGGGAGAGCGGCGATGGGAAGCGACAAGCCAAAGCGATCCGGGTGAGGGGGTCGCCTTCTCTTCCAACCCATGGCTGGGCGGACTGAATGTCCCAGGACCTGGCCAAGGAGGTTAAGACTGCAGCCCCCAACACCCCCTACTCCCCTACCCCCGCAATAGAGTGCTGGTCCTGCTGGCTCCCTTGCGCGCGCACGCCCTCTGTCTTCTGGTGCTCAGCCCCGCCCCACCGTGAGAGGCTCCGCCTCTGTCCCCACCCCCAACTCAGTTCTTTGGTGTCCCGCCTCCAAGGGCCCGTCCAGCAGCCACGCCCACCCAGAGGCCCCGCCTCGAGTCCTGCAAATTACTTTAATACGCCCCGCCCATCGAACACATTGTGAGCCCCCTCCCGCCCCACCGACCACAAGTCATACCCAGCTATGCGACTTAGGCCCCGCCCTCTTTAGAATACACGGTTCTCCAGGGAAGCCCCACTCTACATCCCATAGCTCCACCCCGCACCCCATAGCCTTGCCTACACAACAGATGTCCCGCCCCACTCCCATACCACTGCCCTCAGAAGCCGGGCTCGACTCGGCACCCATAGCCCCTCCCATGACCCCGCCTCCAACCCATAGGCCCACCCACAGCTGTAGCCCCTCCCCTGCCAGCTCCGGGGGCCTTTAGTCCGGCCGGTCAACTTCTCCGTCCCGCCAATGGTCCCACCCCTCAGCCCACCTGCTGCCCCGCCCCGGCCCCGCCCCTCGATCCGTGGCCCCGCCCCCGACAGCCGCCGGTGCGAGCGTCCCTCTATCCGTAGTCCCCGCGCATTTGCTCGCGTCCGGTACCACCGGGCGTCGGTTCGCGCGGTGCCGCCATGAAGTCCCGCAGGGAGAAATTGCTGATCCCGGCGCTGACGCTCGAGTGAGTACCGAGGCCCGAGTCCCGCGGTGCGGCCCCCGGGAGCCCGCGGGGGTCACGCCGGGTCGCCGCGGGGTCACCGCCAGCCTCTGTCTTGCAGTCTGTCGCCGAGCAGCCAGAGCCCATGCTTGCTGAGCCCCGGCAGCCCGTGCAGCCCGTGCAGCCCGTCGCTGGGCCTGCAGCCCTGGAGGTGAGTGGCGCCGCCCCGCTCGCGCGCCCTCCGCTCGGGCCTTCACACCCCTGACTACCCGAGGCCTCAGCGTCAGTCCCTCCCCGACCCCGGACCCCGCGGGAGCGCCCAGCTGCAGGCTGGCGCTGGGCAGGTGTCCAAGGCGACGCCAGAACTTGAGCCCAACAACTTCCGAGACAGGTGCTGGATTCCCAGGGCCCTGCCAGATTGTGACCTCGGGACCCGCCGGAAACGCCTCCCTCTGGTGGCACACAAGCCCAAATAGGCCGCCCTAGACCGAAAAGAAACAGTTCACCGACTGGGGCCCGACTGTGCCCTGACCATGTTTCCCAGCTGAGGAAACTGAGGCTCAAAGACAAGCCTGTTCTGAGGCCATAAGTGGGGCCAGCTTGGCCACCACACCCTATCCTCGGTGACTGCTGGGCTTCAGAGGCTTACCCCTCTGAATGTCAAGAGCCTTAACTTACCGGGGAGTCATTACATCTTACTATGAATGAGCACACCCTGTAAATTTTGAATGGGGAATACATAGAACACTAAATTCCAGACAATGAATGGGGTCACCTTCATTTACTCGGCAAACATTGTCTAGGCACTGGCCAGCACGCCCGGTAAAAAGCCGGTAGGTGTGAACTAGAATAACATCTCCCTCAGAGGCTTCTCAGTTGGCTGAAGGAGGCGGCCGGGGAATGGCTGACTAATGACGAATGAGCTGTGTTCAGGAGCTGACCCCTGGGGAGATGAGGTTGACCGGGTTAGGTGAAGGTTAGCCCCAGGCGGCTGGGACCGGGTGGGGTGGAGAATAGAGACCGTGGGGGTCTAGAACTTCTGGTGGAAGCTAGTGTGCTGGAGCTGGTCGTGTTTGCCCAGGGAAGGCAGGGACTGCTGTCACCACACTTACTGAGGAGTAGGTGGAGGAGGCCCAGGGGCATCCTGGGAGGCAGTGTGAGACCAGAGCATCTCTGAGCCCTTGGCTCCGAACCCGGGGAGGGCAGACCAGAGGGAGGGCCCTGGGCTGGGGACGCCTGTCACAGAACAGGTTTTACCTGGAGGAACTGGTGGAGGCTCTATGGGGACCAGGTAGCCACGGTCACCACCAGAGGGCAGCAGAACCACTTCGCCGGAAGTCACACAGGGCCTCAGCTTCCCTCCCTGTGCTGGACCCGGATGAATCTGATTTGTCTGGCAACCATTCGTACCTCAGTATGAGCCCTTCTAATCCAGGCACGAGAGGAAGAAGGTCCTCCAATGTCCCACGATCCCTAAGGTCCCAGGTCTTTTGCACTTGCCACCGACTGTTCAGAGCTCTGCCATCTTAGGTTTGAAGGCCTCCCTGGCGTCTGAAATGGAGACATTTCACGTGTACTCCATCCTTCCATAACCAACTCCCTAAACTGGACCCCATCAGGGCTGGTTTCCATGGCTCCACCCCTGAGCCACGCCCCCGGCCCCTCACTGTGGGATCCTAGGCAGGGGCTCCACTCTTGAGGCACACCTCTGGTCCTTGGTTTTTTGAGACAGAGGATTTGATTTGTTTGTTGTTGTTGTTGTTTGTTTTTTTGAGACTTTTAAAACAGGGCTTCTCTGTGTAGCTCTGGCTGGCCTTGAACTCACAGAGATACTCCTGCCTCTGCCTTCCAAGTGCTGGCTGGGATTAAAGGCGTGTGCAGCCACCACCTGGTGAGAGAGCTTTTTGTTTGTTTTTAAATATTTATTATGTATACACCTTTCTGTCTGTGTGTATGCCCGTAGTCCAGAAGAGGGCACCAGACCTCATTACAGATAACGGTTGTGAGCCACCATGTGGTTGCTGGGAATTGAACTCAGGACCTTTGGAAGAGCAGGCAATGCTCTTAACCGCTGAGCCATCTTTCCAGACCCCAAGAGAGGAGCGCACGTTTTTTTTTTTTTTTTTTTTGTACAGTTTAGGTTGCAGGCCAGCCTGACCTCAAACTTTCCATGATCCTCCTGCCTAAGCCTCACTAGTGTTGGTGGGAGGGGTAAACCCTGCTGCATGCCCATCTTCCTGTGTGATTACTGGGTGTTCATTTCCTTCAGAACTTTGAGACCCTCACAGGCTTGGCCTGAATCTTTCTGCTCACACTGTGTGCTCAGGGCAGGTATACAGCAGACGTTTATTTGATGCTCTGGTGAATGAATGCGAAACAGGTGGAGGGCTCTGTCGTCCGTCAGGGCCTAGCACAGATGGAACATAGACTTACCCTGTGGCATAGGGGAAGAGGCAACAGAATGGCTTGGTCAGAGTAAGACGCACCTAAGCCTTTGTCATTTAACTGCAGCAGCAGAAAGGCAATGCCAAGGTCACAGAGCTGGTCATGGGTGGCATTAGCCTCTGTCCAAGAGCATTGCTGGGAAAGCCCTAGGGAGCTGTGGGGTGAGTGTGAGCAGGGCATCCTGTGTATCAGCCATAGGGAGGCTGTGGATGAGTGTGAGCGGGAGGCTGTGGATGAGTGTGAGCGGGAGCTGTGGGGTGAGTGTGAGTGGGAGCTGTGGGGTGAGTGTGAGCGGGAGCTGTGGGGTGAGTGTGAGCGGGAGGCTGTGGGTGAGTGTGAGCGGGAGCTGTGGGGTGAGTGTGAGTGAGAGCTGTGGGGTGAGTGTGAGCGGGAGGCTGTGGGTGAGTGTGAGCGGGAGCTGTGGGGTGAGTGTGAGTGGGAGCTGTGGGGTGAGTGTGAGCGGGAGGCTGTGGGTGAGTGTGAGAGGGAGGCTGTGGGGTGAGTGTGAGCGGGAGCTGTGGGGTGAGTGTGAGCGGGAGAAAAAGGGTGAGTGTGAGTGAGAGCTGTGGGGTGAGTGTGAGAGAGAGCTGTGGGGTGAGTGTGAGCGGGAGCTGTGGGGTGAGTGTGAGCAGGGAGCCTGTGGGGTGAGTGTGAGCAGGGTGTCCTGTGCACCAACCTCTCCCTCCAGACAGACACTCTGCATTAGCATAACAAAGTTCTCCAGAGTGGGAAACAGGCCAGGGGGAGCATGGACAGGCAGGGTTTAGGGACTAAAGTCAGGGGGATAGCTGTGGCAGAGTATCCCAGGGCACAAGGGTAGGTGGGTGGCTCTTCCTGGACTGGAGGCCTATGAGACCCAGGCCTCTGTCCTCATTTGGGTCCTCAGAGTCAGGAGGCTCTGAGTCTTTTGTAGGGGATCTAGACCTGATACCCAGAGTCACAAGTAGCCATTGTAATCCTCTTTGTCACACCTAGCCCCTGCAGGGCCTATCCCTGGGACTCAAAGCACGCGTGTGCTGTAGCTCACCCGTCTCTCTCAGGGCTACCATGATGTGGTCCTCAGCGTCTGTTCCTGGAAGGAATTCAGCTCCAGTCCTTCCCTCTCACCTTCTGTGAAGACAGGTGCGTGCCGCCAATCCCAAGGGTGATAAAGTGCTGAGAACGGGCCCAGGTCTTCTCTCCTACAGCCCTTGTTTGTTTGAAATTATTCTGAATTTCTTCATTTGTTTCCTGTTTATTCTCTCTCCCATCTGAAACCAAAGACCACCCCCCAGGTTACCCCTAGGTGTCCCAGAGGCAGGCCAATGTAGGTGTTCAATAAATGTTCATGAATGAGTGGGTATGGATTTGTGCTCTAGTCAGCAAGGGTGGGGACACCTGATGTGGCAATGTCAGGGGGCGACTTGAGAAGAGGGATGGACTGGGGACACCTTAGGCTCCTGTGCCTCCGTTTCTTCTTGTCCAAGATATGGGGGTCTGGGCTTCAAATCCCAGCAAGGCTGGGCTACAAAATGTCTAACGGTTCAGGGAGCCGAGTGCTATCAGAATGACCGCCACTGACTAATTAGGTCCTAGGGGAGAAGGACAGATTCCTTTGGTAACTCAGTGTATGCTACTTACCTTTGGTAATGGCTTTCATGGCCATGCAGGCAGAGTCTATTGGCACCACGCCACATTCACCGCAGGGGTTTTACAGATGGGAAAGAAAGGGGCAGCGCTGGGCTGACGCCCCAGGGACAGGAACAGACCCGTCGCATCAGCACCAGTACCGCCGACAACCCACCCCGCTACCGGGGCCCTAGCAACGCCCCGCCTCTTCTGGTAAATGCCAAAACAACGCCCGAGTGATGGCACGGGGCTTAACGACGCCCCGCCCTCACTGCACAGAGCCCTAGCAACGGCCAGGTAACCCCGCCCCTTCTGCTCAGAACCCTAGCAACATTCTGCTCTTGCTGCCGAGGTCCCACTCTCATCCTAGAGCCCCTCCCCCCAACCTGGAGCCATGGCAACGGCCTGCCAGTGTTGCTGAGGTCCATAGTAACGCCCCGCCCTTGCTACGCAGAGCCCTAGCAACGTACAGGTAACCACGCCCCCTCCGTTCAGACTATTAGCAAAGTCTTGCCTGTGATGCTGGGGTTCATAGCAACGTCCACATTCGCTCCAGAACCCTAGCAACGCCCCGGCCATCCGTTAAGGCCCTCGAGTTGCCGGGCGCCACTTGCGGGTCCTAACTACGCTCCCTCCCAGCGCTTCCGGCGGAGCCGTAGAAGTGAAGGCTCTCTAGGAGCGGGCCCTGGCAACGCCCCGCCCCGCCACCATCCTCCATAGCGACGCCACGCCCCTCATGCTCCGCCCCTTGGCTGGGCGGGGCTCCCGGCAGCGCTTCCTCCTTGCGGGCCGCGCGCGCTCCTGTTAGCCCGCGGCCGCCGGGCCGCTCCGCGGGGCTCAGGCCGAATCCGGCCGATCCGGCCGAGGCCCCGGCGGGCGGGGGGCGGCAGAATGTCGGACCCTAGCTACTGGACGGCGGTGGCGGCTCCCGGACACCGCAGCCGCTTGGCCAAGGGTGCGCTGCTACAGCGTTCCAAAAGGTAGGGGCAGCTCGGAGTGTTGGGTCCAGCTGGGGACGCCCGGGATTCGAACCCGAACTTGGGGCTGCGCAAAGCGAGGAATTTGAGAAGAATGAAGCGGTCTGTACTGAGCGCTCAGCGGAAACGGCGCAGATGCAAATGCTCATGGCCCTGGCTGACGAGTGGGTGGCGGGTCATGCCTGTCTTCTCCTCGGCCCAGGTCCTCCTCCTCAAGGTACAGGCCAAGTGAGAGGTGATTGTTTATCCAGACCCAGGCACTATTGCAGCTTAGAGTCACCCAGCATCTCTGTGTTTGGATTTCTCTGTGTTTAGGTTTGTGTAGATAGGCAAAGTCTGGGTTGTAAGGACCCTAAGTATTGAATCCAAAGCTTCGGTTGTTCCCGGAGATACTATGGTGCCCTGCTTGGTTTACGGGCCTATTAGAACTGGCATACAAGGAGATGTGTAAACAGTTCTTTAACGTGTGCTCAGGTGGGATGATCCCAGGACCCCAGGTTGTTTTCAAGGCCTGTAAGCATGAGGGAGAGGAGCCAACCAATCTCATTGGCCTCCCTGCAGGACGTGGGGGCAGCTGGAGGCAGAGAGGGTGTGGCTGCTTGTGTGTCGTGTGCAGAGGGGGGGGGCGCAGGAAGTCCTGCAGGGACCTTTGGGTTCTGCTTCTGCACCTACACCTCAGCCCAGGGGGCAATTCCTCCCACTTTTGATAACCGCAGCCCTGCTTCCCTGAGTGGGGAGCAGGCACAGTTCGTGGGTCCCCCAACTCAGGGTCAATTACTACTGCTGAGTTCCACACCTGTGGCTTAGCTGAGTCTGGGGGGTGGGGCCTCCTGCCGCAGCCTGTGTCCCTCTAAGGCTGTTTTCACAGGGTGAAATGGTTCTGTGAACCTTTGGGTGTCCCTATGGGGAAACAGAGGCTCCCACATCAGCATCCAAGCTGGGCCCAACTCCCTGCCACACTCCTGCCGCTCAACCTGCAAGCTGTGCTCCTCATCACCCCAAACCCTCTCTGCCTCAAGGCCCCGCCTGTTGCTCCCTCTCTGACACTTCTACAGAGCTGCGTTGGTGGAGGGCTGTGTGGGCTGCTCTCCTTGTCGTCTGTCAGAACCGCTGTTGCTGGGTGACTGTAGGGGGCTGGGAGGAGGGCAAGAACCTAGTGTCTCCAGCTCTGCAGAGGTGGAGGCCAGGCTCAGGGCCCAGCGGCCTGGGCTGGGGTCAGGACGGGTGGCCCAAACAGACATGGCATCAGAGGAGAGAAGAGTTGGGCAGGGGTTAAAACATGGACAACCAGCCTGAGAGTCACATGCTGACTTTGGCTTTGTGTTGTATGTAGCCCACGCTGGCCTGTGATGCAGAGAGAATTTGGGATCCTGGGAAGGTGGGAACAGCAGCTTTAGGGACAGAGGGGTACCTGCTTCCCACAGCCATGGCTCAGGAACATGGACTGTCTCCCTGGCCTGACTCTCAGAGTGCCTGGCAGGGGTCATGGCGTAAGATGCATGGCCCAGGCTGGGAAGTCTGTCAGTGTGTCCTGGTCATGTGCCAGTGTCTGCATGAAACTGGATGGGCTTCCCACCATGTCATCAGTGGACCAAGGATGGAAGGAGACTGGAACAGGCTGTGTGCCCTGTGTGTTGTCCCAGGACGTCAGCGATTGGGTCACCCTCTGAGTCCCAAGGCCAGCCTTTGCTGAGTGAGACTCTGACTCAAAAATAAGAGATGTTTGAGCCAGGCAAGTTGGCACACACCTTTAATCCCAACACTCAAGGAGGCAGAGGCAGGCAGGTGGATCTTTATGAGCTCGAGGCCAGCCTGGTCTACAGAGCACGTTTGGAGGACAGCCAGGGCTATCTCATTTTGAAAAACAGTGGTGGTGGTGCACGCCTTTAATCCCAGCACTGGGGAGGCGGATCTCTGTGAGTTCGAGGCCAGCCTGATCTACAAGAGCTAGTTCCAGGACAGGCTCCAAAAGCTACAGAGAAACCCTGTCTCGAAAAACCAAAAAAAAAAAAAGGGGGGGGGGAGATGTTTTCTTAGGGATGACCCCAGTGGGTCCTAGAACCCTCTGCTAAAAACCCTTAAACGGACCTATGCAGGAGTGGTAGCGGTTGGTCTCACCCAACTTGTAGCCATCCTGAGCGCACTGCAGCTGGCTGCACAGCGGGATGCATTGGTCCCTGCTCCCTCAAGGTTGCCCTCTAACCTGTCATCCCTCCACAGCTGCCGCAGTGGCAACCGAAAGAGCCTAGTTGTGGGGACACCCTCACCCACTGTCTCCAGGCCGCTGTCACCGCTGTCTGTCCCAACAGGTGAGTGGGGAGATCCAGGCGGGTGGCCGGGTCCTGCGTCCTAGCTCCACCCTGACTCAGTCCCCGCTCCCACCAGCAGGTAACAGCCCCTTGGACAGTCCTCGGAACTGGGCTGCAGCAGCTGTCAGCTTCCCCTTTGCCCGGAGGTGAGTGCCTGGCCTCCTCACAGAGCTGTACCCTCACAGGGCCAGACCTGCCCCTCATTGATGTTTCCCCCTCTTTTGACCCCTTCCTGCCCGGTTCTGGTGATTTCTCCCTGTGGCTTCTGCCCTGGCAAACACATGGCCCTCCATAGCCACCTCTCTCATGGTGACAGGTAATTCGCAGTCCTGTGAAGGACAGGGGGCTGCAGCCTATTCAGAAATCGCTAACTCGCTGCCAGCCTCGCTGTTCACTAACCAAGAGCTAACATGTGTGCCCAGGGCCTTCAGTTTCACCAAGTATTGAGCGAGCACCCTGCGTCTGGGGGCTGAAGCCTCTCCTTTGGAGTGTCCTTGGGTTGTTGGGGGCCGGATCCTGACAACCAAAGCCTAGGTGGCACCTGCATCAGGAAGGGAGGGCTTCCTGGAGGACGGTACCCTGGGCCTGGCTGCCTGCTGCTGGTTCCTTGATCCAGAAAATGGGAATCCGCCCGCACAGCCTGCTGCAAATGGCCGCCAGGCTGTCTTTCTATCCGCCCCTGTCCCTCTCCAGGGCTGATGGCAGAAGATGGTCGCTTGCTTCTCTCCCGTCCTCCGGCTATGGAACCAACACTCCCAGCTCCACCGTGTCGGTACTGACAGCTGCTCTGGGCAGGTGGATGGGGGTAGACTGGGGCGGACACACGCCCTTTTGTGGCGTGGCGTGTGGGGCTCACAGTGGGCTGGAGCCTTCAGCGGTCCTTGGCAGGGGGCGATCCTGGGGTGCTGAGTCCAGCCGTGACCCTGACCTTCTTTGTACCAGTCGAGCTCGTCTTCCCGGGAGCGTCTCCACCAGCTTCCCTTCCAGCCCACAGCAGACGAGCTGCGCTTCCTGTCCAAGCACTTCCGCAGCTCAGAGAGCGTGGTGGAAGAGGATGGAGGCCGCTCCCCGCGCCTGCGCCCACGCTCACGCAGCCTCAGGTAGGCTTGGGCTAGGGCCCCTCCACCCGTCAGGCCCCTTGGTGTCCCTCACCCCCGTGTCTTGCTTTCAGCCCTGGACGCACATCTGGAACCTTCGACAACGAGATTGTGATGATGAACCACGTGTACCGGGAGCGCTTCCCCAAGGTGTGCTGCAGGCCTCTCTGCCCCTGCTGCCACCCTCTACCAACCGGGTCCACTAGCCAGGCCCGCCCCTTATCACTCATCAGAGCCCCGCCCACCGACAAGGCCATGCCCCTCCTGTCAGTCACCCCAGCCCTGCTCACTGACTGACCTGTCTCACTGCTGTCCTCCACCAGCCCCACCCCCTGTCACACCCTGACTACGGCCCCGCCCCCCGACTGGCCCACCTTCAGTCAGCCGTAGGGCCCCGCCCCCATTTGGTCCCCTTGCCCTTTACCGCCCACCCCCATCTCTGCTCCTGCCATTCACCCCCACCCTTCCGCAGGCCACTGCGCAGATGGAGGGTCGGCTGCAGGACTTCCTGGCGGCATTTGCTCCTGGCAACCGCCTGGCCCTGGCAGACGGTGTCCTGGGCTTCATCCACCACCAGATTGTGGAGCTGGCACGGGACTGCCTAGCCAAGTCGGGCGAGGCCCTGGTCACCTCCCGCTATTTCCTGGAGATGCAGGACAAGCTGGAGCGGCTACTGCAGGATGTGCGTTGGGGCGGGGCCCAGCAGGTGGTAGCGCCTTTGGGTGGCAGGGTTTGCAGAATCCCCGAAGCTCCCTATCGGAATGTGGGTGCTGCTCCGCCCACTTGTGGGCGGGGCCTCACCAGGTGTCCCCGCCCTCCCGCAGGCTCACGAGCGGTCGGACAGCACAGAGGTGGGCTTCATCGTTCAGCTGGTCCGCAAGCTGCTCATCATCATCTCCAGGCCAGCGCGGCTGCTCGAGTGCCTGGTGAGCCTCCGCAGGAGTCCTGGGGCTCGGGGACCCCTGAGAGTGTGTGGGGGGGTGCTCACGGCTTCTCCTGTGCAGGAGTTCGACCCCGAGGAGTTCTACCATCTGCTGGAGGCCGCAGAGGGCCAGGCCCGCGAGGACCAGGGTGTGAAGACTGATCTGCCACGCTACATCATCCGCCAGCTGGGCCTGGCCAAGGACCCTCTGGAAGGTGTGTGTGTGGGGGTCCCTGTGGCTCTGGGTCTGAGCTCCACTCTGCTTCCCCGAGACACTGACCCTGTCACCGTGGGGTGATACTGTACTGAGAGTAACTAGGGCCTGCTGACTGCCAGTTCCTGGAGCAGGAAAGTACTGGGGGCTCCTCTAATTTAGCAACATCTGGAGCACTAAGGGCCCAATCTTTTCTAGAAGATTCTATAGCTCTTGCTTTTGGGCTACATAGCGAAATTCTATTTAAAAGAAAATCTTACCTTTTTTTTTTGACAGAGATTCAGCCCCTGAATGACCTTAATGAAGACCAGTCCCCGGCTCCTGGATACCCTGAGGTGAGTTACAAGCTGAGGTAATCATGTTTTTACCTTGTCCTGAGTGGCTGGAAGAGGGGGTGAGTTTGAAGTGTATGTTTAATAAACAGGTGTGATCTTAGGGGTGTGGCTGTGGTGGGACTGCCCCGTCATATAGGTTTCCCACACATAGGCCGAGCTGGGGTTTTGAAGCATGTGTATGAGTTTGCCAGGAAGCAGGCTCTGTTTAAGAAAAAAAAAAAAAAAAGTAGCCGGTTGGTGGTGGCGCACACCTTTAATCCCAGCACTTGTGAGGCAGAGGCAGGTGGATCTCTGTCTACAGAGTGAGTTCCTGGACAGGCTCTAAAACTACAGAGAAACCCTGTCACAAAAAAAAAAAAGAAGAAACTAAAAAACTTGCACACTGGTTTGACAAGTTTGGACAGAGAGGAAGTAATAGCGGTCAGTGAGACAGCCCCTTAGACTTGGGGACAGATTTGCAGTGGGCGACCCTGAGCTTACCCCTTGTATAGAGCCGTGGCCTGGGCGGTCCATCCCGGAGGAAGCCGTGTGAAAGCGACTTTGAGACCGTCAAGCTCATCAGCAATGGAGCCTATGGGTGAGTCCTGGGTCGGCTGGTGCGGCATGGGCCTTGGTATCATAGCTGCTAGCTTCCCGCTCCTGTGCACAGGGCCGTCTACCTGGTGCGCCACCGGGACACGCGGCAGCGCTTCGCCATCAAGAAGATCAACAAGCAGAATCTGATACTGCGCAACCAGATCCAGCAGGTGTTCGTGGAACGCGACATCCTCACCTTCGCTGAGAACCCCTTCGTGGTTGGCATGTTCTGCTCCTTTGAGACTCGCCGCCACCTCTGCATGGTCATGGAGTATGTGGAAGGTGCGGCCCCGTGCACAACTGCCAGGATCCAGAGAGGAATGAGTGTGGTCCTGGAGGGCTCAGGAGGGCGGCAAGGCAGGAAGGGGAGCGTTAGCAGGTAAGAAGATCTCTGGGCGGGAAAGAGCAGGCAGTTAGGCACCAGTTGTGTGCCAAGGGCCATATTAGAGCTCAACCCTGCAGTGCCTAGCCTGGAGACCCCGCCCATGATGACTTAAGCATCCTGGGCGGGTCCCAAGCCTGACCCGAGTCCCTGGTGCAGGTGGTGACTGTGCCACACTCCTGAAGAACATGGGCCCACTGCCTGTGGACATGGCGCGCATGTACTTCGCGGAGACGGTGCTGGCGCTGGAATATCTGCACAACTACGGTATCGTGCATCGCGACCTCAAGCCGGACAAGTGAGTGTCCCGGGGCGAGGCTGGGTGCTGCTGGGGCGGGGCTCTGAGTTGGGCTGTGTCATTAAGGGTGAGTTGGGGCCTCAGGGGCTGCTTAACTAAACCTTGGCTTCAAAGAGACCCTGCTCATAGAAAGGCAGGGCTAATGTGCACATTGAGCACCTCCTGTGCAGAGGTAAGGGTCACTCAGTGCCATCTGTATGTGCAACAGGAATCGCTGGTGTCTCGGCTGTTTGCTCAGTGTAGCTGTGAGCAGAAGTGTTCAGAGCCTAGGGTTTGCACCTGCTGTCTGTCTCGGTGCTTGTTCTGTGTAGCTGACACAGTAGTTACAGACATGCAGAGAAACCGCATGAATGAAGAGCTGTGTGTGCAGAAAATGAGCCTCCAGGGGCTGTGGCTCTAAGCAGAAGATGCATAAAATAAAGGTCACAGTGGGACATGGCGGCACACAGCTGACATCCTAGTACTTAGGAGATGGCAGCCGGGGTTCAGGAGTTAAGGCTAGCCTGATCTACCTCGTGAGAGCCAGTCTCAAAAGAAAACAGAGTGTGTACATTGGGACTCAGCAGTCCTGGCGAGCACCCCGCCTGAGTGACCCTGCCCTGCCCACAGCCTGCTCATCACCTCCCTTGGCCACATCAAACTGACGGACTTTGGCCTGTCCAAGATCGGCCTCATGAGCATGGCCACCAACCTGTACGAAGGTCACATCGAGAAGGATGCCCGAGAGTTTGTGGACAAACAGGTGCGACCCAACCTGACCCAGGGGCAAGACTAAAAAAAAAAAACCTATCTCCCAAACTCCCCCAGACTGGCCCCACTTCCCCATCCCGTACAGGTGTGTGGAACGCCCGAATACATTGCACCGGAGGTGATCTTCCGCCAGGGCTATGGGAAGCCAGTGGACTGGTGGGCTATGGGTGTCATCCTGTATGAGTTCCTGGTGGGCTGTGTGCCGTTCTTCGGGGACACGCCTGAGGAGCTGTTTGGACAGGTGGTCAGTGGTACGTCTTTTTTTTTTTTTTTTTTTTTATACGGTTTCTCTGTGTAACAGCCTTAGCTGTCCTGGAACTAGCTCTTGCAGATCAGGTTGGCCTCAAACTCACAGAGATCCACCTGCCTCTGCCTCTCAAGTGCTGGGATTAAAGGCGTGCGCCGCCCTGTCAGTAGTACCTCTTAAATGAAGGCTAGAGAGGTGGCTCAGAGGTTAAGATCACTGACTGCTCTTCCAGGGGTTCTGAGTTCAGTTCCCAGCAGCCACATGGTGACTCACAACCTCTGTACTGAGGTCTGGTGGCATACATGGAGGCTGAATGTTGTATACACAATAAATAAATCTTTTTTTTTTTTAAGAAAAAAAGGCTCTCATACTGGGAGGGGACTGACCACAGTGCTAACAGCACTTGGAGGGACTTGTTAGAAGGTTCTAGAAAGGGCACCCTGTGATTCCTCCCACCTTTCTCAGATGAGATCATGTGGCCAGAGGGAGATGAGGCACTGCCCGCCGATGCCCAGGATCTCATCACGAGGCTTCTGCGCCAGAGCCCCATGGACAGGCTGGGAACTGGTGAGCCATTGACTGTGGGGGCGGGGGCTGCCCACTAGGACAGAGCACATAGGACTAACCAGAGACCTGTGTAAGACTCTGAAGGAAGTAACTGGGACTGTGAGAGGGACAGAGTGGGGGTCACATAGGCCTGAGCCTGCATGTCTACAGGGGGCACCCATGAGGTGAAGCAACACCCTTTCTTCCTGGCCCTGGACTGGGCAGGGCTTCTGAGACACAAGGCAGAGTTTGTCCCACAACTTGAAGCTGAGGATGACACCAGCTACTTTGACAGTAAGTAGCTCGGGGATGCAGACCGGTCGGTGCCTCATGCCCCTGTCCACCCTGTCTTTGCCCCTCCCCCCATTCTGTCTGTCTCCTCTTGAATGCAGCTCAGTGTTGACATGCCACATTTTAGATGCATGAAGTCCTAGCTGTGGACACAGCTTTTGGGGACACAGTAGGATCTGCTCTGAGGTCCCTGTGCTGGCTGACCTTCTTCCTGACCGAGTATTACAGCACAGCCCTGGGCCGCTCAGGGTGTCCCCGGCCGCTCCAGCTTTTCCCTTCACTCCCACAGCGCGCTCTGAACGCTACCGCCACTTGGGCTCTGAGGACGATGAGACCAATGACGAGGAGTCATCCACGGAGATCCCCCAGTTTTCCTCCTGTTCCCACCGCTTCAGCAAGGTAGGGCTGGGCAGCAGAAACCTATGTTCCTGAGTCTGTCTTGTTTGGTTCGCGTTCTGAGACAGGCTCACTCTGCTGCCTACCCTCCTGCCACAGCCTCCCCAGTACTGGGGTGACTGGTGTGTGCTGCCAGTTCCCCTATTATTGCCACTAAAAAAACCCAACACCCCACAGGTTTACAGCAGCTCTGAGTTCCTGGCTGTGCAGCCTAACCCCACATTAGCCGAAAGGAGTTTCAGCGAGGACCGGGAGGAAGCATGGGAGCGGAGCATCGAAGGTGACAGTGGCCGCCGGCTGAGCACTGACCTCCGGTAGGTGGGCTGAGGAGCTAGGAAGAATCAGGTCACAAAGTCTGACGTCATGGGAGCTTCCTGTTGGCCCAGTAGAAAAGAATGAGATGTAGGCCTATGCCTTGGTACATCACACTGCTGTGTTCCGTGGCACAGCTGAGCCTTGGCTCCCATGGCCCCTGCTACCCAGGGTGCACTTGGCTAGCAACTGCGTTCATCCTTTGCATTTCAGACTTAACAGAGGCAGTGTTGGCTAGAGGGTAGGATTGGAAACTGGGTTCTTAGGGTTGAGTAGGACTTCTCTGAGTGTGGCTGAGTGGCATGGGCTTCTCCATTAAACAGGCTGCGGTCCTGGACATGCGCCTCCTCCTCTCTATCCGACCGGGGTCCCAGCCCGGCTCTCCTAAGCACCATCAGCCTGGACACGATGCCAAAATTTGCCTTCTCGTCTGAAGATGAGGGAGCAAGTGCAGGGCTTGCTGACCCCAAGAAGCCTGTCTTCATTCTAGGGGAGTCTGAACCCCCACCCCCAACCACCCCAGTGACACCCAAGCCCTGCAATCTTTCTGGTAGGTGGACCTCAAGAGAGTGCAGACTGGGGGCTATCTGAGATGGATTTTGAAACAGGAATAGAAATCATGCTTTTATAGTAAGACAGGCCCCGGGCACTGCTAGAAGCTGCCTCTAGCTTCACACAGTTGGGCTGAGATGAAGAGGGTCAGGCTCACCCCGTTTGTCCCCCCAGCTGATACGGCTGTCCTCAGCCATGCCCGCCTTCGAAGCAACAGCACCGGCGCCCGGCACTCGACTCCTCGGCCCCTTGATGCTGGCAGAGGCCGCCGCCTTGGAGGCTCAAAAGACGCCGGGCCCGAGAAGCCCCGGGCCTCCCCTGCCTCTGGCGGGGGTGGGGGCCGAGTGCCCAAGTCAGCCTCTGTATCTGCCCTGTCCCTCATCGTCACCGCAGGTAACGTCGGGCTGGGGTGAGGAGGAGGTTCTGGAGCTGGGCTTGTGCACTGGCTCCAGGTTGGGGGCTTGTGACCCCCGTGGGAAAAAGATAGAGCCCCACGCGCAGTGTCCCTGCTGCCCCCCACAGACGATGGAAGTGGGGGTCCCCTCATGAGCCCCCTGTCGCCACGCTCGCTGTCCTCCAACCCCTCCTCCCGAGACTCATCACCCAGCCGGGACCCGTCACCCGTGTGTGGCAGCTTGCGGCCCCCCATCGTCATCCACAGCTCAGGCAAGAAGTACGGCTTCAGCCTGCGCGCCATTCGTGTCTACATGGGTGACAGCGATGTGTACACAGTGCACCATGTGGTTTGGGTGAGTGTGCATGCTACTTACTTGGCTTGATTCTTGACAAACCCCTCCAGAACCCCACTGTGGGTCCCAGCCGTGGGAACCAGCGTGCTCTCTGACCCTGAGTGAATCCTACCCTACTCTATAACTAGGGGAAACTGAGGCATTGGCTTAATAGAACTAGGCTCAGGTTTCAAGGGGCCTGCGGGTGCAGCTTGGAGTGTCTGACCCCTTATTCTGTGTCGGCAGAGTGTGGAGGAGGGCAGCCCTGCGCAGGAGGCTGGGCTGCGCGCTGGTGACCTCATCACGCACATCAACGGGGAGTCGGTCCTGGGCCTGGTGCACATGGATGTGGTGGAGCTGCTGCTGAAGGTGCGACCCATGGGTCCCTCGCCCGCCCGCGTGTGACCACTTCGCACCGGGGCAGCAGCGCCACACCATAGCTGCCTGTCCCCGGGAGGTTCTCGCCGTCTGGTGACTGGTGTCCCCTCCCGCAGAGCGGTAACAAGATTTCCCTACGTACCACCGCCCTGGAGAACACCTCCATCAAGGTGGGGCCTGCGCGGAAGAACGTGACCAAGGGCCGCATGGCCCGCAGGAGCAAGCGCAGCCGCCGACGCGAGACCCAGGATCGGTGAGCCGGGCGGGCAGTGGGGCCCCAGCTTCCTCTGCCTCCGCGGCCTCCCTCACTGTCACCATGCATGTCCCCAGGCGGAAGTCTCTGTTTAAGAAGATCTCCAAGCCGTCTTCTGTGCTCCACACCAGCCGTAGCTTCTCCTCAGGCCTCCACCACTCCCTGTCCTCCAGCGAGAGCCTCCCTGGATCGCCCACGCACAGCCTGTCCCCCAGCCCCACCACCCCCTGCCGCAGCCCTGCCCCGGATGCCCCCACAGGTGGGTGCGCTTACAGCCAGGGTGGCTGTTTATAAGGCAGATGTGAGCTGGTATCCTTCATCCCAGATGAAGAGTTCCAGGCCATTCTGGTGTACATAGCAAATCCCAGCCTAGCTTGGGCTTCATGAGACGCTGCATGGGAATATGAATTATATGCATATGTGTAATAGGGATCAGCGGGGGGGGGGGCCAGGTGTGTGCTTGAGCTGAGGGGACGGCATAACGGCCTCCTGCTGATGGTCCACAATAGTTAAGGTCAGACACAGCTTTAAGGAAGGGTTAAGAGGAGACAGAGAAGGCTCCTAGGAGGAGGGGGTAAATGAAGCCTGACTTTGATGGATGAGTAGATGGTAACAGTGGAGGTTTGGGTTCCCATTAGTTTGGTTAGTCCAGGCTCTACTACCAGGAGGGGGACACTGACCAGTTCCTGTTGCCCACAGACACAACATCCCCACCCAGTGTATCCCCAAGTTCCAGCAGCCCTGCCTCTCCTGCCACTGGCCACACCCGTCCCAGCTCACTACATGGCCTGGCGGCCAAGCTCGGGCCACCTCGTCAAAAGAGCGGCCGCCGCAAATCCACCAGCAGTATCCCACCATCCCCACTGGCCTGCCCGCCAGTGCCCACGCCCCCACCACGCTCACCATCGCCACTACCTGGGCACATCCCTATACCTGCGCGGTCCCCTAGGCTCCGCAGGGGTCAGTCGGCCGACAAGCTAGGCCTGGGCACCAGTGAACGGCTGGATGGGGATGGAGGCCGGCGTGGCCGCGGGGCTGAGGCCGAGCTGGTTGTCATGAGGAGGCTGCACCTCTCTGAGCGCCGGGACTCCTTCAAAAAGCAGGAGGCCGTGCAGGAGGTGAGCTTCGATGAGGAACCAGGACCACCTCGGACGGTGCCCAAGATCGCTGTTCAGGGTGCAGAGGCCGCTCCTGGAACCCCAGGGCCAGCTGTGAAAGACTGACCACCACCCCTGCCGCAGTTCCTCACGGAGTTGTCATTCCCACAAACACCTGCATGGGGCGCGGCCATCAGCCGGGGACACACGCCAGGAGGGTGCTCCCCACCCAGGAAGTGCTGGGGTGGGGGTGCCTGTGACTGTAAATAGCAAGCCCTCCTACTAATTTATTACTTTTTATAAGCAATAGCCAAGCTGGCCGCCCTGGCGGAGGCGGCTTTGCAGCCTGCAGAGCCTGTTCTGTGGGCCAAGACGGAGCACTCTGGGCAACTGTGTTTTCTAGTTTGTCCAAGTATCGGTGTATGTTGTGTGCGTGCCCTTCCCAGTCCCAACCCAAGACCCACTCCAGGGAACACAGGCCTGTCCTGGTCCAGTTTGGGCCGGACATGACGCATGCTTGTGACCCCAGAGCTAGGGAGGCTGAAAGGGGACGGCCAGGTCCGTGTGGTCTTCGTGTGAGCAACCAGCCTCAGACTGTCAGGCTACATCTGGCTTCAGCTCCTGCATGCTTCAGCTTAGAGCAAGTGTGGGAACAGGGGGCTGAATGGTGAATAGTTCTCTAGATGAGGTGAAACAACCTGTGCCCTCTAGAGGCGAAGTCAGCTGGGAGAGAAGTGCTCTGTGCCTGGGCTGCTGTGTTTATGAGACTAACCCCAGTGCTCCTGGGTTCCCCCAGCTCTCTGTGATCCAAGCAGCTGAGGTCTCAGAGCTTTGTCCCACAATGGCCGAGTGAGATTCCTGGCCCTGCTGTCAGCTTGGTCATGGGGGAGCCCAGGTTATCCCCCATGATGCTCTGCAACCCAGCAGGCAACCAGTAGGTGGCCAGTGATGCAGTCTGCCCACTCTGAGGGGCCGGGGGATTCCTAGGCACTCAAACCTGCTCTGCACCCTCCCTGACTCCCAGCCAGCACTGCCTGCTGAAGGGGAGCCCAAGGCTGTGCATGACTAGCCCCCCACCATCCTGGGGCTGGCATTGAATAAAAGCCCACGAAGACATCAAGCCTTGTATGTGCTTTTGTGAGTAAGCAGGCAGAGGATGGGGAAACTGTTGGCTCAGTATCTGAGGTGGTTTTGCAGGAGTCTGCTTAAGCACTTAATCCAAGCCAAGCTGCATCCCAGCATCTAGGAGACTGGGATCTGAACCAGCCAGAGCAATGGCAAAAATCCTATCCTAAGATAAAACTAAAGAAAATAAAGTGTTTCCAGGTATGACAGTATGGACCTGTAAAACGGGTGACTGAGCATGAGGGTCAGGGCTCAAATGCACCTGGGCTCAGAACAAGACTGCCTCAGAAGGTAAGAGCTGAAGCAGTGGGTAGCTGGGTGGTTAAAAGCACATGGCTTGCTCTTCCAGAGGACACGGTTTGATCACCCACATGGTGGCTCACAACTAGCCACTGTTGTCCAGTTCCGGGGTAACTGATGTCCTCTTCTTACTTCCACTCGCACCAGGTACTCGTGGTGCAGACACACGTGCAAGCAAAACGCCCAGGCACAGGATAAAAATGAGAACAAAAGAAAACACCTTTAATCCCAGCACTCGGGACGCAGAGGCAGGTGGATCTCTGTGAGTTCAAGGCCAGCCTGGTCTACAAGAGCTAGTTCCAGGACAGGAACCAAAAGCTACGGAGAAACCCTGTCTCGAAAAATCCAAAAAAAGCCGGGCGGTGGTGGCGCACGCCTTTAATCCCAGCAGAGGCAGGAGGATCTCTGTGAGTTCGAAGCCAGCCTGGTCTACAGGGCGAGTTTCAGGACAGCCAGAGCTAGAGATAAGCCCTGTCTCAGAAAACAAAACATAACAAAAAGTTTAAAAATAAAAACAAACAGCGTGGCAGCATTCGCCTCTAATTCTAGCAGTCTACACAGTGAGACCATTTCCAAAAAATGTAATTTAATTGTTCAATTAGCAAGTAAGTTCATCTGTCTATATTTTCTCTTAAGGTATATTTAATTTATATGTGCACCATTTGCGTGCAAATCCCAGTCCCAGAAACACCAGAAGAGGGCGTCGGGTCCTCCAATTACAAGCGGCTGGTATTTACTTGGGTGTAAGGAACTGAGACCGGGTACTTTGAAAGAGCAGCGAGCACCTAACCGCTGAAACCTCGCTGCAACCCCCTGCCTCTATTTTCTACCCTGGTCTTTGGGCTGAGCAAGTAAAGTACTCCCTCCGAAATAAGGCGAACAAGCTCGGCTACTTCCGGTGCTCCTGCAAATAATCGCTCTTAGCCAAGCCAACTGCCAGCGCCTGTCGCTATTTCCGGAAACAACCGTGCTTCCGGGCTTTGGGCCACGGCGTTCTCGCGTGTGTTGGGCTGCAGACTCTTCGGCTGTTTCCGGACGCCGAGGGTTGCCATGAGAGCGCCTTCGCCTTTCACTCCTTCCATCGTCCGCCTAACTCGTCCGGTAGACCCGAACTGCTTCGGCACCTTCCGGAAGCCGTCGGTATCCCCCGAGTGTCAACTCCCTAGACTTGTATTTGAGGTCGTTCGGTTCTTTCCAGATACGCTCCGCGGTGTTGCAGCTTCACAACTTCGTAAAAAACAAACCCGCTGTCATAGTTCGGCTCTTCGGAACGGCTCAGGTGTCTCTGGACTGAGTCCGGCCCTCCGGCTTCGGAGCGAGCGCTCGCTGTCCCCGCCGGGCTGCGCCTGGTTGTTCTCGGGATCCTCTTACTTTCGAATGTTTCCGTATCCCCCTCGAAAGCCTCCCTACTAGCCCCGCAGCCCCTCGAACGCTCTCCCGACTCGGTCGCTCTCGGCCGTTTCCGGCCACCCTCGGCTGTCTCGTGGCAAACGGCAGCCGACCATTCCCGCGGGAGTACGTTCGGCTGTTTCCGGAAGCATACCCGCGTGCCTCGGTGTTCGGGCTCCACCTCGGTAAGGGGTGGGAGGGGAGGACTGCCCTCCCGGCCCGAATGCGCTCGGCTATTTCCGCCCGGGGGGCGGGCCCGGCGGCTTGGAACCGCGGCGACGGCGGCTGACGCAGGGATCCCGCGGCTGCGGCGGCGGTGGTAGCGACGGCGGCCGTGACTGGGTGAGTCGATGGCGGCAGCGGGGACACGAGGAGCGTGGGGGGCGCGTGAAACCGGGTTCCGAACTGAAAGTGGAGCGGTGTAGTCTGCTGTACGGAGACGGTGTCTCCAAGGCCGGGAGGTCCCCGCCCGCAGCGGGGCGGGGGGGGGAACTTCGGGGCACGACCCGGGGTCCGGCCACTTCCGGTGTCGGGGCGGGGGGGGCTTCGGGGTGCACGAGGATCTAGCCGCTCTTGTTCGTGAGGGCGCAGAGTATGCGTACACCCTGGGCCCCACCTTTTGCATTAGGGGTTCCGCGGTACACTCCCCCCCTCCGCGTGTGCAGACGTGCACGGCGCGGGGGCGGACGGGAGGCTCCCTTAGGAGAGGCCTCTCCGACCCTCAGTTTCCCTACCTATATAGCATGCAGGCTACAAGGGGCCCATGAAACCCTGAACACCTACCCCTGGTCCCCAAGATCTGGGGATGATGCCCAGACCCTCCACTTGGCACGAAAGGTGCCTGTTGGATGGTGCTGTTCTGAGAGCCACTGTGCATCCTAGACAGGCGACTTCCACCAGCAGGCCTTTGCAGGGATTAGTTTGTCCATGGACTGCGTTTTCCCCATACGAGGACCTGTCACCCTCAGCCCCCCAGGAGAATGCACAGAGGACCGAACTGCGGGCTGGAATGGGGATTCATTCTAGGACAGCTGGGGAGCATCACCACCCTGCAACCCACCATGGTGGTGTCCAGCTCCTGTCCCCATCCTACTGTGGCAGGCAGTAAGGTGCCCATGGTTCTTGACACCTCCCCTCTCTTGCAGCACTAGAGGGCCCCAGACTAAGGCAAGCTGGGACACCCTTGCACCCTGTTATCCCTCCCCTGCAAGGAACTGGGGCTTCTGCTTCCTTGGACACCCACCCAGGCCTCAGCTCTGCTAGGCCTTGTCCACTGCTCTACTGGCTCAACCCCTTCTTGGGGTCCCCCAGATTTCCTCATTAGCCCCCAGGGCACCATTCCTACACCGAGTCTAAGAGGCCACGCGGTCAATACCTTTATCGCTACCTTTATCTTGAGCTTGGGTACATGTGTGGTTTAACCCTAGCTACCTTCTGACCAATGGAGTCTTCCAGAGAGCTCCAAACCTGTTTCCCCATCCCTAGCGGGCCAGAGAAGCATTCAGCTCCCAGCAACCCTGAAGGACGCCTGTTAGTGTACCCTGTACATATGGCGAAACTGGTACTCGGAGTGGAGCAGAGCCAGCCCAAGGTCGCTGGGGCTTTCTGGCAGGGCTTACTCCGCCTCGTCCATGTCCTCTAGGCTGGCATCCCTGGCTGAGCATGGTAGCAGCCTGTGGCCTGGGTTTCCTCATCTGGTGTCAGACATACCCTGAAGAGCTAGCAAGCTTGGGCACCCACGGCTCAGCTCATGACAGCGTGATCTGCCTGCCCCAGCCTGGCCATCTCATGGGGGACACAAGCTGAGTGATCTGAGAAAACACCAAAGACAGCCTTGCGCAGGTGACTAAATGGTGGACTCTGTGACAAGTGACGAGGCATGAGCGGCCCCAAGGCCGCCTGTGACTTCTGAAGTAGAGGTCTTGTGAGCCTACCACACCGGCTGCCCCAGCCCATGGGGCCCTGGGAGCCTCCGGGAGCCACGTGACTGTCCAGACCCCACCAGGCCCAGCTATGGCGGGCGCTGAGGGCTTCCAGTACAGGGCTGTGTACCCATTCCGCCGGGAGCGGCCCGAGGACCTGGAGCTATTGCCTGGAGACCTACTGGTGGTGAGCCGGGGGGCCCTACAAGCCCTGGGCGTGGTGGATGGAGGGGAGCGCTGCCCACACAACGTGGGCTGGATGCCTGGCTTCAATGAGCGTACCCGGCAGCGAGGGGACTTCCCTGGAACATATGTGGAGTTCCTAGGACCTGTCGCTCTGGCTCGACCAGGACCTCGCCCACGAGGCCCCCGTCCATTGCCTGCCAGGCCCTTGGATGGGCCCTCCGAGTCAGGTGAGCAGACACCTTGGAACGGGAGTCTGTCTACAAGTCTCTGGTGAACTGGGGGAAGCCGTGCGGTTATTTGCGGAGAACCTCCATTAGAACACTGCTGTCTGAGTTCAGCCCTGGAGACAGGTCCTGGTCAGGTTTCTTGTTCAGGAAGTGAGAATGTGTCACCCTGGTGAGCAGGTGGTGAGTTGCTGAGGGTGGGGGCCCTCGGGGCAATGTGCACACCTAGTGCAAAAGCCCTGTGGCAGGTTCAGGGAGCGAAGAAGGGGCCGTGAGAAGGGCAGGCGGGCGTTCTGAAGGAGCAGTGTCCTCCATGGGCGCCGCTAACCCTGCTTTTGCTCAGACTCAAAAGCAGCCATACTCCCAGAGAAGTCCATTCGGGGCGTGGAACAGTGGGAAACAAGGACCCCACAAGCCTGTTGAAGACACTCAGGCAGCCAGACATGGTTGCACATGCCAGGAATCCTAGCATTGGGGAGACTGAGGCAGGAGGATCATAGAGTGTTCTGGGGCTACTTTTGGAGAACTTGTGTCCAGTGCAGATAGTGTTTGGCTGGAGCCCTTACTTGGGGTGGATCTGCAGCACAGCTGAGGCCTGGGAGGTTGGCTCGGGCCATGCAGCATCTGGTGTCCCCAGAGCCCAGGCCTGGCCCTGAGAGCCGCAGGGCCCCAGCCCATCTGGGCTTGCAGCCAGAGCCTGTGGCTGCCCCAGTAACAGCCGCCTCCCTCCCCAGCTGGCCAAGGTCCAGCCACCTCACATGCCCCACCTCACCCTCAAACCTTCAGGGCTGAGGTTGGCTCTCTGCAGCCTCAGTTTCCCTCCCAGCAAAGACCCTGAAGAACCACCTGGAAATGGTCAGCCAGCTCCCTCAGCGTTCCTCTGCATCTCCCAGAGGGTAAGGCCTTTACCCACGGGGCCTCCCTGTTTGGCATTGGGGTCTAGAGCTGCTGCTCCCCTCCTCCCCTGCACCGCAGGCGGGGTGCTGCCCCCCTCCTCTCCAGCCTCCTGCCTGCTGCTTTGGGGAGTTTGTTCTTTTTTTCATTTTCCATAGAGCTGGGCCAGCTCCTCTCAGAAAGGCCCCGCAGGCCCTGGCTTGCCTCTGCTGCGTGCCAGAGCGTCCCTGCCGAGAGCCAGAGCCGACTGAGATGGTAGGGGCAGGTAGAGCCTTGCCGAGGCGGGACACCTGTACACAAAAGGCCCCGCAGGGAACCAGGCTACTGGGAGGGGGCTGGGCTGGGAGGCCCAGCTTGGTTGGGGTGGGAGAAGGTAGGAAGCCAGGTGTGGGGTGCCTGCCGTTCCATCACTGGGGAGACCCAGACAAGAAAATTGCTGCGGGTTTGAGGCCCACGTGGGCTACGTAGTAGGACCCTCCTCCAAAGCAGGAGAAAGAGTCAGACTACTGGCCATGCCCCCACATCCAGCACTCCAGGAGCCAGAGCTGGGCGTATCTCTGTGGGTCTCAAAAATAAAACCTAAAACAAAAAAGTTACTATCGTTTGGCTATTTCAAGGTTTAAACCCAGAGAGGGTTAGCCCTGTGCTCAGGGTTACACAGTGGGTCACAGCAGAGTTTCAGTGGCTGTCACAACCCACCGTGAAACCACATGGGTCCAACCATAGAAGCTTTTAGAGACCAGGCATTTATTTATTTATTTATTTATTTATTTATTTATTTATTTATTTATTATGTATACAATATTCTGTCTGTATGCCTGAAGGCCAGAAGAGGGCGCCAGACCTCTTTACAGATGGTTGTGAGCCACCATGTGGTTGCTGGGAATTGAGCTCAGGACCTTTGGAAGAGCAGGCAATGCTCTTAACCACTGAGCCATCTCTCCAGCCCCAAGATCAGGCATTTAAAGTGGCAGAAAAGGCTGGTCTGGCTTCTCTTTTCCAGCCTACTACAGAAACTGGCTCTACCACAACCTTCTTGGTTTTGGAGAAAGGTTCTCTGCAGCCCAGACTGGCTAGGAACAAGCTATCCCGCCTTCGCCGCCTGAGTGCTGGTGTCTACTCCCACACCTTGCTCTTTTTTTTGGGGGGGGGGGGGCACCGTTCCTGGTCTTGTAATTCCTTGTGGTAACTTGAGAAGTCATTTCCCACTAATGGAGCCCTCCTTGTAGCCCCAGGTTCCCAAGCCTCCACCTGCAGCCACCCACACTGAGGCCAACAGGCATAGCGGGCATGGGCTCATGTCCTGTTCCCCTTCCAGGTGTTGCACTGGCAGACCTGGCAGAGCAGTTCTCCCCACCTGAGCCTGCTCCGCCCATTCTGGTCAAGCTGATAGAGGCCGTTGAGCAAGCAGGTGAGGTCCAGGCCGACTGTGGCCCCAGCATTCCCATCCAGGGCCATCCTGGTCTCTGCATGGGAAGGGGTGGTGACCAGTGGGGCGATGGCCTGGGTCTCATGGGTCCCCTTCCCTCAGGGCTGGACAGTGAGTGCTACAGTAGACCAGAGCTGCCTGCACCTCGGACAGGTGAGAACTTGTGCTTGCTTCTGGGGAAGAGCGGGTGTATGCCCAGGCTGGACCGTGACACCTTGTCCTTGCCTGCAGACTGGTCCTTGAGTGACGTGGAGCAGTGGGACCGCACCACCTTGTGTGATGCCGTGAAGGGCTTCCTGCTGGCATTGCCTACAGCTGTTGTGACTCCTGAGGCTGCGGCAGAGGCGCACCGGGCACTGCAGGGTACAACCCAGGAGGGATGTGGGGACCAGTAGTGGGTAGGTGGGTAGTCACTGGCCTGGCTGACCATCCCTGGCCGGCTCTCTGCCTGCAGAGGCTGCAGGGCCCGTGGGGCCGGTGCTGGAACCCCCAACACTACCGCTGCACCAGGCACTCACGCTGCGGTTCCTGCTGCAGCACCTGGGCCGTGTGGCCCGCAGAGCTCCCGCACAGGCCGCAGCCATCCACTCTCTCGCTAGCGCCTTTGGGCCACTGTTACTGCGTACACCTCCGCCAGGGAGTGACATTGATGGGTGAGTGGGCTTGGTGGGAGTGGTCAGAGCTGTGGGTGTGACACCAGCTGGGTGGGAGGGGCCAAGAAGAACCCCTTTGTGGGGACAGTCGGCTGCAGCACCTGGGGGCTAGAGTGGGGGTACTGCGAGCGACTTCCCACACTGCAGCTGCTACCCTCTGCATCTGCCATCCCACGATTGTGCACACGTGGGAGCGTGTGTCACAGCTGTAACTCTAGGCCTTGATGCCCCACTTGTCCCCTAGGAGTGAGCTTGGGCCTGACTTCCCAGGGCTGCTGTTGGGGAGGCTGCTGCAGGAACACGTGGACGAGCAGGATGCTGCCCCCCCAGGTGACCGTGCTCTCACCCCAGCCTCTGTTCCCGATTCCATGTGTACTTGGTGTGTAACGCATGCATGTTTCACTGTCCCCAGCACTGCCACCCAAGCCCTCTAAGGCCAAGCCGGCCCCCACAGCCCTGGCCAACGGAGGAAACCCACCGTCGCTTCAGGATGCAGAGTGGTACTGGGGAGACATCTCCAGGTAGTTTTGCTGCAGTGGTGGAAGAGGGGGTGGACAGTAAGGGTCAGTGGTTCCATGCCCATGTCCCCCTCAGGGAAGAGGTGAATGAGAGGCTCCGGGACACGCCTGATGGCACCTTCTTGGTCCGGGATGCATCCAGCAAGATCCAAGGAGAGTACACGCTCACCCTCAGGTGGGGCTGGGGCCCAGGCAGTGGGGGCCCAGGGCTTTGGGGCCTCCTATGATGCTGACCACACCCCCGCATGCAGGAAAGGCGGGAACAACAAGCTGATCAAAGTCTTCCACCGGGATGGTCACTACGGCTTCTCGGAGCCCCTCACCTTCTGCTCCGTGGTAGAGCTCATCTCTCACTACCGCCACGAGTCGCTGGCCCAGTATAACGCCAAGCTGGACACGCGCCTGCTCTACCCTGTGTCCAAGTACCAGCAGGACCAGGTGGTGAAGGAGGACAGCGTGGAGGCTGTGGGCGCGCAGCTCAAAGTCTACCACCAGCAGTACCAGGACAAGAGCCGCGAGTACGACCAGCTGTATGAGGAATACACACGAACTTCCCAGGTACCTGGCTCTGCACACGGGGGACCGGGGTGCTCCATTGCTGCCCCATGCTGGACGCCATTCTGTCCCAGTGGTGCTCAGAGTTATCAGAAAAGGACATGAAGGATGGGTTTAGAGAAGAGTGTGGAGGCTGAGTAGGAAGGAGTTGATTGGGTGGCCAGCACTAGGATACTGTTCTCACTGTGGAAGAGACGGAGCAAAATCCTCCTCCACTACCACTGAGGGCCTTCCAGGGAGTTCTGGGATTACTGAGGCCGACCCTATCCGCAGGAGCTTCAGATGAAGCGCACAGCCATAGAGGCCTTCAATGAGACCATCAAGATCTTCGAAGAACAGGGCCAGACGCAGGAAAAGTGCAGCAAGGAGTATTTGGAGCGCTTCCGGCGTGAGGGCAATGAGAAGGAGATGCAGAGGTGCGTGAGTCTGCCCACTCCGGGGACACGGTGAAGGGGGGAGAGGAGGGTCGATGAAGGAGGTTGGTGATGTGTGGAAATGGGCTTTGGAGGAAGTGTAGGAGTTTGCCACGCCCCTCCCCTCAGGATCTTGCTGAACTCAGAGCGACTCAAGTCTCGCATTGCGGAGATCCATGAGAGTCGCACGAAGCTGGAACAGGACCTGCGAGCACAGGCCTCGGACAACCGAGAGATCGACAAGCGCATGAACAGCCTCAAACCCGATCTCATGCAGCTACGCAAGATCCGGGACCAGTACCTTGTGTGAGTGGCACCACGCTCCCACTCCTGCAAGCGCTGCCCTGTGCCCACCATTGCTGTCCCCTCCCCTCCTGTGCTGGGGAAGCCACGGGTTCCTGACGCCCCCTACGGCAGCCAGAGGTACTGCAGTGAGAATCCACAAGCTCACCTCAGTTTCCCTTCACACGCTCACCTACCGCTTCCCTGTCAGGTGGCTCACCCAGAAAGGTGCCCGACAGAGGAAGATCAACGAGTGGCTGGGAATCAAGAACGAGACTGAGGAGTGAGTGATGCCCCGTAAGGGGCAAGGAGGACTTCATCAAGGGGAGGGCATGTGTGCTGGGCAGTGGTAGGTGAGTGACCAGGGCCCCTTCCCTGCTTCACCACACAGCCAGTATTCACTGATGGAGGATGAGGACACCCTCCCCCACCACGAGGAACGCACGTGGTACGTGGGCAAGATCAACCGCACACAGGCAGAGGAGATGCTGAGTGGCAAAAGGGACGGGACCTTCCTCATCCGGGAGAGCAGCCAGCGTGGCTGTTACGCATGCTCCGTGGTGTGAGTGCCTGGCTGGGGTCCGGGTGGGGTGTTCCCTGAGAGTGCATTGAGCACCAGTGTGCTCTGGGCCCTGCCTACCCAGCCAGGAGGGGATGGAGGCAGATGGGGCTGGAGAGCCAGCATAACCTCCCCTCTAAGCTGCTGTCTGGGCCCGCAGGGTGGACGGCGATACCAAGCACTGCGTCATCTACCGCACGGCCACAGGCTTCGGCTTCGCGGAACCCTACAACCTGTATGCGTCCCTGAAGGAGCTGGTGCTGCACTACCAGCACGCGTCGCTTGTGCAGCACAACGACGCACTCACCGTCACCCTTGCGCACCCGGTGCGCGCACCCGGGCCTGGCCCGCCTACGGCCCGCTGAGAAACCCCCACTCCACTCGCCTGCCCTGTCTTCGCCCTGTCCCTCTCAGCCGCACTGCCGTGTTTACAGAGGCTGCGGGGCCTCCACCTGGGTGCCCCGAGATTTTCAAGCCATATCCCCGGGGCCAGGGCAGGAAGGAACTGCGCTGGGCTGTTTCCAGGAATTTAGCCTGGACACTCGGGGCCGGGCGGGACCCGCCCCACAGACCCCAACTTCCCCTCTAAAGGTCGAAGTGAAACCAGCGGCAGGGGATTACCCCACAGCTGCAAAGTTCTCCTTCCAGAAGGCAGAATTAGAACTCAACTGCCCGGCCCTGCCCAGGCCCCCCGCGCTGTTCTCCAACTGTGCAATCTCCTCCTCTTTGAGACAAGGACCCTGGGTGTCACTGCCCTTGGACCCCATACCTGCCCAGGGCTGACGGGGAACGGGTTTTGTACGGTACGTTTATTGATACGAATATGAAACATTGTACCTGTCGGCTGAGTGTCTTTGGAGACTGGAATTCTCGACTCCTGTCGTGAGCCACAGACTGTGGCCTGCCTGGGCTCACGCTGTTCGCACCTACCATTCTGATTCCCAGACACTAAACAGTGCACCCTTTACTCCATCCCAACCCTCAACACCAGAGAGGTCAAGGCTTCGTCCAGGGTCACACAGCACAGCATCTCAAAGCCCCTGATCCAGGCTGCAGGCCTCACCCAGAGCTCTGACAGTGCTCAAGCAAGCAGAAGCTGGCTGTGCCGTGCCAGTCACACCCACACAATCCACAACTTCCTTGTCGGGAAGAGAGGTGTCAACCTCTCGGGCCATCTGCAAGGGTGTCTCATGTCCCTCGTCTCCCTGAGTGATGAGGTGAGGCCATGCTCTGGACCTCTGTGCACCTGTTGAACAAGTCCCTAGGGCCTGCCTGTCGTCATTAGCAAAAATAAAACCGTAATAGCCCTGTCCTGGGGCAGAACGCATTGAGACTAAGCCCAGGAGTACTTTGCTGAGTGCTCCCACACACCCCCCACCCCCGCCCCTACCGCACAACCTGCCCCAGACTGTCCAGGAGCATCTTTGGGCTCAGCTAGGACAAATGAACCAACAGAACCTGTCTCTGACCCAGTCCTCTGTGGGTTCCTTTATCTCATAATTCCAGATATTGTCCAGACTACATCTTGGGTAGTTTAAGGAGAACTCCACCTTGTGAGGCCAGATCCAGGGAAGCTGAGGCAGGAGACTCACAAGCTTACATTAATAGGAAACAAATGTTGCTATGATAGGGGCGTGGCTCAGGGTGGAGCCCCAGCCTAGAATCCCCAGTGAGGGGCTGGGGGCGTGGCTCAGGGGTGGAGCCCCTGCCGAGAATCCCCAGTGAGGGGCTGGGCGTACGTTTGGGATGGAGTCTATGCCCGAACAATGTGAGGTTCTGGAAGGCCCTGTCTTGGTTAGAGCAGGTCCCCTCAGTATGTAGCAGTTCAGCTGTGGAACTCAGGTCGCCTCAGCAGACTGCTGCCTCCTGCACAGAAAACTACGGTCTCCCCAGAACTGGAGCAGACCCTGTCCTGAGTCCTCGGCCTCAGCCTGGAGCTTCAGTTACTACCTGGCCTGGAATATTTCCTGCTGCTGTGTTCTGTGGCCTGTCACTGCTCCAGAGTCTCCCGTGTCCAGTTTTCATCTTGACTTGGTGCAGAGGTTCCAGTCCCAACCTAGGTTACCTCAGCCCTTCCTGTCGTGTGTCTGTCACTCATGACCCATTTTACAGAATGGGGACTGCAGCTGATGGAAAGAGGCGGCATCCAGGCGCATCCGCACCCCCTCCCCGTGAGGCGCTCCAGTGCCAGGGGGCTTTGCCCACACAGTTGCTAGAAGAAAGTACCCCACTTGTGTCCCCCACCCCAAGCCAGAGCCCGGGACCTTAGAGATGGGAAGTTGCCCTGCCTGAGCTGGCTTCTGTGCTGAGGTCTAGCCGGAGTCAGCAGAGGTAGGAGGATGTGCTGGGGCTGATTTGCGCCGGCCTGGGGTAGTGGGGGCAGGAATTAGTGATGAGGGTGCCCCCCCCCCCCCCCGCGCACAGCTAGATGGTGGGAAGCGAGGACTCTGCCTCCTGTCTCAGCCGGTCAGTGTCTGGAGACTCCCCCTTCCGTCCCTGCTCCAAAGCCTCATGTGGCGTGACAGTACCTTCTGGCCGCGAGAGGAGGGAACGCTGGACAGGGCCGAGTGGCCTCGTGATTTGGGGCGCAACTCTGGGCTGGGGTGGAGCCTGCAGGAAAGGAGGCCCTGAGGTAAAAGGAGCCTGGGGGTGTGGTCTCAGGGGCGGGGCCTCTGCTTGCTTAAAGTCTCCCGCCTCCACGGCCCAGCCAGCAGTCCTCTCTGCCTTTTCGTCCACGGCCATGCCTCGGTCTCTGCTCCTGCCATTGCTGCCCCTTCTGCTGCTGCTGCTGCTTCCGCTTGAGATCCCCAGAGCAGCCAGGGCATCTCCGCGGCAAGGGTCCTCCGAAGTTGCGGCCACCTGTAAGGTAGGGACCGCGACGCGCAGGAGGGGACAGGGTCAGGCGTCCACACAGTCGACTTCTCCGCACTCCGTGAACTGTGAACTCATTCGGGGAACTCCAAGGTCGCGCCCAGGGACATCCCCCCCCCCCAAACCTCTCATCTGGGGATTGGCCGTGTCCAAGTCGTTTTGCTTCCACATCGCAGGTCTGAGACACGCAGCTATCACCTTCCCGCCTCTTCCAAGCACTTATCAACCACGGATAGTATACATCTGAGCCAAGAGCTGAGGAGTAGGCGGGCGTGGGGGGGTGGCTTCTGCTCCAGACCTGTTGAACCACTGGTCCGTCCTCCACCCTCACGCAATTCTTGTCGCTTACTGTGTGCGTTCCAACCGAGGAAGGGAGGGCGGCGTGCTTCTGACACAGAACAAACACATGCCCCTCACGCCCAGTGCCTTGCTCAGAGTCGGACTCGCCTCCTGCCCTCCCCAGGAACAGGAAGTCTGCTCGCATTAGCTCCCTCCTGTGTCTAGTCGGGCGGAGAGGGTGAAGTTTTCCTGGGTCACAGGAGAGGAAGAATGAATAGAGTCTGCGTGGGTGAAAAGCTCTGGTGCGCAAAGTGAGAGAGAGAGAGAGAGAGAGAGAGAGAGAGAGAGAGAGAGAGAGAGAGAGAGAGAGAGAGAGAGAGAGAGAGAGAGAGAGAGAGAGAGAGGAAGAAGAAGAAGAAGAAGAAGAAGAAGAAGAAGAAGAAGAAGAAGAGGAGGAGGAGGAGGAGGAGGAGGAGGAGGAGGAGGAGGAGGGGGGGGGGGGGGAGAGGAGAGGGAGAGGAGAGGGAGAACGCCGCTTTTGGCTTCAGAGTGTATGCCACCAAACAGTACTGAGAGCAAAAACTACAAATATGCATGTCTTATTTTTCCTTTACTTTCTTTTTCTTATGTTGTTCTGATTTGTTTTTGTTTTTGCTTTTTGGAGGGCCAGTGTAGCCTGGCCATCCTGGAACACATTATTTAGACCAGGCTGGTCTAGAACGCCTGTCTCTGCCTCCCTAGTGCTGTGACTGAAGGTATGCAACACCTTGCGCAGCTACAAATATGCAAGTCTTAGCACTTACCGAATGTAGTCAGGATGGTGCATTTACTGAGCGCCTACTGTTTGAGAGTTTGCGAGTTTGCCAGTTTCCGTTTTGCAGATAAGCTGTGATTGCGGAATGCCATGTAGACTCCAGCAAGACTCAGAAGGTCCGGGGCGTGGCCCAGCTGTAGACCGCACGCCTTGCATGCATAAAACAGCCCTGGGTCTGGTCCCCAGTGTCACAGGCTGAACAAATCATAAGTGTCTCAGGTGAGGGGGCCCCGGGGCGGCACCTCTCTGGACGCCTCTCTCCTTCCAGGCCCAAGATCTGTGCTTGCTCGGGCCACGCCCATTGCCCCCTGCACCGCCTGTCAATGTCAGCCTCTTTTATGAGTCCCTGTGCGGAGCTTGTCGGTACTTCCTGGTCCGAGATCTGTTCCCGACCTGGTTGATGGTTATGGAAATCATCAACATCACCCTGGTGCCCTACGGGAACGCGCAGGTGCATGGGAAGCGGGGAAACAAAGGCGAGAGGGGTGCACGGAGGTGGGGGGAGGGATGGAGCCGCCTGAGCACCTGAGCTCACCAAGATCGGCCGGTGCCTTGCAGGAAAGAAATGTCAGCGGCACGTGGGAATTCACGTGCCAGCACGGGGAGCTGGAGTGCAGGCTGAACAAGGTGGAGGTGAGCTGCAGCCCATGCGGCGGGGAACGGGTGTGTTTGGGGAAGTGGCCACATTGCACCGACCACCCTTGCCCACCTCTCCAGGCCTGCCTGCTGGATAAACTGGAAAAGGAGGCTGCGTTGCTAACCATCGTCTGTGTGGAGGAGATGGAGGACATGGAGAAGAAACTCGAGCCGGTGAGCTGTAGGGGGAGAGGCAAGCAGCAAGAGGGGAGAAAGAGAGCAGCGGGGGCTGCTGGGGGCTGTAGGGGGGGTGGGGCGGGAGGCAGCGAGTCACAGGGCCTCCACCTGGTCCGGGGAGCTTCCAGCTCTGAAAGGAAAAACCTTAGGTCTGTGAACAGAACCCGGGACCTTCACTGTGCAGAAGCAGTGATCATGACAGGAGATAAGCCAGGCGCTCCAACTTCCCAGGGCATTATAGGAGAAATAACCCCCAAAAGGGTGATTCAGGACCATTGGCCCCCAGACATCCCAGCCTCCTGGAGCCTGGAGCCCTGCTCACTTGGAAGGACAGGAGGGTGAGATACTGGGAAAGAGTAGGAAGGGTGTCCCAACAGAAGGGACAGCATGTGCAAAGACTCCGAGGTAATGGGACACCAGAGGGCAGAGGCTGTGGAGCAGGTGTCCTGGGGGCGGGAACAGCACCGGGGCCTCAGTTTCAGGAACCCCACCCATGCCTGCTGAGGCTGGAGCAACCGTCTCTGAGCAGTGAGGAAGCAACTTGTTTGGGGCCACTGTGACTGTTGGCGAGATAACAGGGATAACTGAGCAAAGCCTACTCCCCCCAACAGTGCCTGCAGGTGTATGCTCCAGAGGTGTCAGCAGACAGCATCATGGAGTGTGCCACCGGGGAGCGCGGCACGCAGCTCATGCACACCAACGCCCAGCTCACTGAGGCCCTGCAGCCGCCCCATGAGTATGTGCCCTGGGTCCTGGTCAATGAGGTAAGAGCCTGCGCAGACAGTAGTGTCCTGTGGGATTGAGGCTCTGGGATCCCTGGGGCTCCCGCTCTTCCAGAGGAACTGAGTGCGGTTTCCACCATCATCATCACTCACACATACAGACATCCTCATTGAAAATAAGTGAGTTTTTTTTTTTTGTTTTTGTTTTTGTTTTTTTCGAGACAGGGTTTCTCTGTAGCTTTGGAGCCTGTCCTGGAACTCACTCTGTAGACCAGGCTGGTCTCGAACTCACAGAGATCCACCTGTCTCTGCCTCCCAAGTGCTGGGATTAAAGGCGTGAGCTGCCGCCCAGCTCAAGTGAGATGATTTTTAAAAAACCAAGATGGAGCGTGACTGGAAGACACTGCATGAGGGGCTAGAGAGACGGTTCAGTGGTTAAGAGCACTGGCTGCTCTTGCAGAGGATTCTGGTTTTACTCCCAGCAACCACATCTGTAACTCCAGTTCCAGTGGATCTAACGCCCTCTTAAGGCCTCCATGGGTATAGCACAAGCATTGGCGTACAGACACGCTGGCAAAACACCGGGGCACATGAAATAGATGAATAAATCTGAAAAAAAAAAACATATTGAGCTCTGGCCTCTGCTCACACAAGAGTTTTTATGCCTGATACCAGCTACCTTACCTCGTTCAGCACAACTGAGCTTGTCCTGGAACTATCAGTGATCCTCCTGCCTCAGCACTCTAGTGCTGCATTCCCAGGCTCATGTATCCCTGTGCTTACCCATGTCTTCTGGGGCTTGCAGAAACCTTTGAAGGACCCCAGTCAGCTCCTGAGCTCTGTCTGTCAGTTGTACCAGGTGAGCATGTCACAAATCAGTGGGGTTCAACTGGGGGAACAGAGTCTCTCCAGAGAGGGTGTGGAGTTTCCCTGGAGGGGGTGGAGTCTTCTCGGGTTGGGGGTGGAGTCTCCCCATGGGGGAGTTTCCCCAGAGAGGGGGTGGAGTTACCCTGGAGGCGGGTGGAGTCTCCCCAAACCTGACTCCTAGCCTTTCATTCCCCTTCTAGGGAGCAGAGAAGCCCGATGTCTGCTCCTCCATGGCTGACCCCCCCAGGAAGGTTTGCTACAAATGAAGGTCATTGTGGAAAGAAAAACAAGAGCCCAGCTGCACAGCCTTCTCAAGTCCTCAGCCCTCAGAGATACCACTCACTCACCCATGAGAAAACTTAGACTTGTCCCACCAAACAGCTCTCCACGTATTCAAGAATCTTGCCTTGTTTCCAAATGGTGCTAAATTTAAATTCAATGAATAAATAATTTAGATTGATTCATTTGTCCTGGAGTTTTAATTTGTTTTTTGTTTGCTTGTTTGTTTTTTGAGACAGGGTGAAGAGTCCAAAAATAAAAATATAGAAATGTAGATTCCAGAAATAAGAATGTAGAAATAAAGAAATAAGGTTGTGAGCCTAGGAGAACGAGCGCAGGCTGTCAGCAGCTTTCTCAGCAGCTTAAGGATTAACTATTAGCAGTGGGCTACTTCGCTTTACAGCCCATAGCTCTGTCTGCAAGGCTGAAGCAGCCCTCTGCAAACTGAGGGTCAGCTTTTAGATACGCTGTCCCTCCCACCAGCAAATGATGTGAGCTGAGTTAATCTTTAAATGATGGGGTGTACGTGACTTTAGGTTTTTTGGTTGTGCATTGTCCCACACCCTTCCCTGCTACAGAAAACTGGCAGTATCAGGGGAAAGCAGAGCTTTGGTAAACACCATCAGGAGAGCAGGGGAATAACATCTTAAATACAAACACTAGTGTAACTAAAAAACTCTGTTAATGGAAACATAAAGAAGCACAATTTGTATCTGAGTTTTACCTTGGAATTGTAAAACTTCTTTTGTTCATGCCTGACACTTGGTTTTTGCTGTAAAAGGGAGTCGGAAAGGCACATCTCTGGCTGTGCTCTCAGCTAGCTGATGAGCTTTTGTGCCCCATGGAGATTTATTTCTTTAATTTTTAATTTTTTTCCTGGAATAAAGTTTGCTTCTAGGCCTGGCGGTGGTGGCGCACGCCTTTAATCCCAGCACTCAGGAGGCAGAGGCAGGCGGATCTCTGTGAGTTCGAGGCCAGCCTGGTCTACAAGAGCTAGTTCCGGGATCGGCACCAAAGCTACAGAGAAACCCTGTCTCGAAAAACCAAAAAAAAAAAAAAAAAAAAAAAAAAAAAAAATTTTGT
>NW_026068160.1:500959-502574 GCF_014885135.2 Alexandromys fortis
AAAAAAAAGGAGGGGGGTTGCAAAGCACCCCACTAATTTGCTAATTTGGCTAAGGTAAGAGCAAAGGTCTGATAGTACTCCTACAGGATTTTTAGAAAGACTATTAGAGCGGTACAGGATGTAAACTCATTTTAATCCCATGGCAGCAGATCGCCAAGCCAATGTAGTGATGTCTTTTATAGGCCAGTCAGCATCAGACAGCAAGTTGCAGAGAATGGAGGGACGGCAGAGATGCTCCCTCCAGGACTTAATAAAAAAAAAATTACATTGTACATACAGACCCCAGAGTTCAGGACAGGTAAAAAGGATAAATAAAGACCCTTACCAAATTGGCCTTTGGAATCTGACACTAGAGACTGGGTACAGCTCCTTTCCTTAGCCCCATTCTGTGTATGAAACACCCCGTCTCAGCTTGGACTAACCCCCTATGAGATCCAATATGGAGGACCCCCCCTCTTAGTTTCCTAAGGCCCCTCATGACCCATTTGCTCACAAACCCCATCTGCAGGAGTGGTTGAAGGCTCTCCAGATCTCCGAGCCCAGGCATAGAGACCCCTGGCCACCCTGACACCTGAAAATCTCACATTCGTTCCAGAATTGACGCCTGGGGTATATCCGGAGGGACATGAAAAAAGCTACAGCACCCCACAGCCAGAACAGCAGCTGCCCGCTCATACCTGCAATCCATGCCTCCTCAAGCCCTTGCTTTGATACCCCTGCCCTCACCCCTGATTTCTGTCAACTAGTAGCAGGGCTAGCTAGCCTCCTGGGATATCTGAGATACATATCCCCCACAGCTGCCCCTGGAGGCTGGCAGATTTTCCCCTGGAGAAAATATTTAGACAAGGGGGTTCAGACATCTCCCCCACTTGTCTCCTAGGGGCGAGAAGCGGGACTGTCTCCATGGGTGTCGGGAAGGACTTGGGACATAAAATGGTATTTATCTGACCAGAGCCTGCTGCTGCAGGCCAGACTAGACCCTCCCTAAAGGGGCCCTAGCTATCCCTGCTGCTGCAGGCCAGACTAGACCCTCCGTAACGGGGCCCTAGCTATCCCTGCTGCTGCCCGCTGGACTAGGCTACTCTCCCTGCTTCTCTGCTGGCACCTCCCAACACCAGCCCGGGCACCCGGAAATCTCACACCCGTTCCAGGTTGGCGATTCTGTGTACGTTCGGAGACACCGGTCCCAGAATCTTGGACCTCGCTGAAAGGGACCCTACACCTACTGCCCTCAAAGTGGACGATCTTGCAGCCTGGATCCATGCATCTCACGTCAAGCCTACACCTCCACAGGACGACCCAGGACCATCCAAATGAAAGCTTCCACGTACCCAAAATCCTCTCAACGAGGCCTGATTCTGCCAGGCTTGCTGATCTTTGCCCTGATGTTTAACCTGGACCCTGACTAACTTTGAGACTGGGCAAGCCTTAAGGCTAGCCACTGGAGTTCATCCCCTGGATACCTGGTTCCTCCAGCTAACTTTTGACCTATGTGTTTTATACTGAACAAACCCCTGGAAACTTTTATCCTGCATGCAAATATTCTGAATGATATGTTTGTCTGGGGGGAAAAACAACATGGGGGGGGCTAAAGTATTTTATTGTGCTGCCTGGA
>NW_026068160.1:503879-517306 GCF_014885135.2 Alexandromys fortis
AAAATGACCTCTTACCTCATCTGATCTGGCAACAGCTCTCCAGTCAATTATTGGTAATAGCCCTTTCAAATAAGCCAATCAGAATAGTCAAAGAACAACCCCCCTTGCTTCTGTGGCCCCTTTAAAAGTAGACTGCACCCGCTATTCGAGGTCCCTTGGCTTCCCGAATGCTGGGGGACCCTGTCATGACAGAATTAATAAAATCCTCATGCTTTTGCATCGGCTGTGGTGTGTGGTCTCTGGGGGCGACTCCTTCTCGGTGTTTGGACGCCAGAGTCCAACACCTTAGCCAGAACACAATTCATGTTTCTAGCCTTTCACACACGGACTACAAGTCCCAGGATGGAGCAGAGACTTCATCCAGGGGAAAAGGGTCCAGGGTTAGGGATAATCGGGAGCTAGAGAACAGCATGATGGTTTGTGGAACAGTTAAAAACAAAGAATAAAGGAGGAAAGGATGTTTCCGCAGGGACACAAAGTTGTGGAGAAGAGATACATGATTAGTCTTCTGCTGAATGAACTGCTCAGTCTTCAAAACCCAGGCACAGGGCACGGCCGTGGGGGCAGTAGTTCAAGGCCAGCCTGGGCTACGTGGCAACAGGTTTGCAACAACTGGGGTTAGACCGGTGTCCACGCACTGTGCCCGGGCACCTTCTTCAAGACCGCTGCGTCCCCGGACTGCAGAGGTCACGCCAAGGTCAAGCTCCACAGCGGCCCGCCCCGCCCCCGGAGGCTTTGACGTCCATTCCCGCCCCTGTCCAGCCGGAGGCGCAGGACACACAATTGGTCTGTTCGGTCCAGGTACGCTGCCATTGGCCAGCGGACGTCCGCTAGTCGGCTGTGCGCTGCGGAGGACTTCCGTGTTCCCCGCGGTGACGCGGCGCGAGGCTTGTTGGCGAATGGTTAACGCAGCCGAGAGGCGGTAATTCCGGCTTCTTATTGGTCCGTGCCGAGCAGGGCGGTTCTGAGGCACGGCATCCGATTGGGCGGCGGGGTCGGCGTCGAAGCGTGTGATTGGTGCGCGCAGGGGGCGGGGCCGGCGCGCGAGCCCCGGAGGCTCCAGTGGCGGCGGCAGAGGCTCGGTCGTGAGCGCGGCGATGGCTTCCGGCGGCTGGCGTTGGGCTCGGAGGGCGCTGGCTGCGGGGCGGCCGCTGTTCCGGGGCCGCGCGCTGCTCGTCACCAACACGCTGGGCTGCGGCACGCTCATGGCCGCGGGCGACGGCGCGCGGCAGGCCTGGGAGGTGCGCGCGCGGCCGGGACAGCGGTTCAGCGCGCGGCGCTCAGGTGAGCGGGACCTGTCGTCCCGTTGGGGGCCGGGCGGCAGCCAGGAGGGTGCGCCTGACTCTCTGTGCCCCCAGCCAGCATGTTCGCGGTGGGCTGCAGCATGGGCCCCTTCCTGCACTTCTGGTACCTGTGGTTGGACCGCCTCCTCCCAGCCTCGGGCCTGCGAAGCCTCCCGAGCGTGATGAAGAAGGTCCTGGTGGATCAGGTGGTGGCATCTCCCATACTGGGCGTCTGGTACTTCCTGGGTAAGCAGCGGCGGGGACTGTGGTCTTAGAGCCCGCGGTGGGTAGAGGCTGGTTCGTGCTTGGAGGAATGCTGATGGGGGTTGTTCTTTTTCCTTGATTTTTCATCTATTATTTATTTTGGTTTTTCGAGACAGGGTTTCTCTATCTATGTGGCCTTGGCCGTCCTGGGACTCGACTCTGTAGATCAGGCTGGCCTCGAACTCAGAGATCTGCCTGCCTCTGCCTCCCAGTGCTAGTTAGGTCACATCCAGGGTGAGAGAGAATTGCATGCCCGCTCGCTTGTGCTCAGCTTCTCTTTCCAGTCCAGGACCCTGTGCCTCGGCAATGTTTTCCCACATCAGTTAACTGAAGTCTATACAGAGATAGCACAGGCCACCATGCAGGTCGTCCCTGGAGACTCTCGTCTGATTCTAGGCTGAATCAAGCTGACAGTGAAGGCCTCACTGTGCAGCCCCGGCGCCTCGGCCTCCCAACCACCTTGCACTTTGTAGGCACCTGTTGGGAGAGTGTCCCTGGAATGGGAACAGGATCGTGTGGGATGGGACAGATCCCATGTGAGGAAAAGGGGCTAGGGGACCAGTGGGGAGAGGTGGGGTGGCAAGGCCGGGGTCTGAGGGACTTAGGAGCAGCTTGGACGCAAAGCTGCAGTCAGCCGACCTGTGGAGAATGAACCCTGGAGGGGCAGGGTGAGGGCGGAGACTGGACTGACACCAGCCTCACGGTTGCCCTGACCGGCCTTGCTTCTCTGCCCGGGTCACTCCCACAGCCAGCACTGCCGCTTCCGTTGCCTAGCAGCCACCTCAGCCTTCACTTTCACCGCTTGGTCTTCTTCCCAGGCCTTGGCAGCCTGGAGGGCCAGACGCTGGAGGAGAGCTGCCAGGAGCTGCGGGCCAAATTCTGGGACTTCTACAAGGTGGGCGTGCCCATGCTGCCCTTACCGTAGCCCCACCCCCTGCGGCCTCGCAGACCCACCTTCCTAGCCTGCTCACTGCAGCCCCTGCCTTCCCGCAGGCTGATTGGTGCGTCTGGCCTGCTGCTCAGCTCGTGAACTTCCTCTTCATTCCGCCCCATTTCCGAGTCACCTACATCAACGGGTTGACACTGGGCTGGGACACGTATCTGTCCTACCTGAAGTACTGGGTGAGCTTAACCCCTGGGTGAGAAGACCTGAGTGCAGGCCCTGCCCTATGCCTGCCGTGACCCTCCCTCCGTTGTACACAGGCTCCAAAATCCCTTTCCACTCCTGGCTGTGCGGACTGAGCAGGAAGCACCAAGGAGAACTAGGCCAATGGACACACTCCCATAAGAGGTTCTGGAGCAGGTCAGAGCCTGGGCCACATCCACACTCCAGGCTGAGCCTGCAGGAGCCATCCCACGTGGACCAGCCTCCGGCACCAGCTGTCAATCGCCAGGTTTTCCAGTTGGACCCAGAAGTTCTCAGCCAACCTGCAATTGCAACCCTGGCTCAATTCTGGCCCAAGTAGTCCCTGAGGTTCCCTGGACCCCAGGTGACAAACAGAAGTCCCACGGCCTTGGAATGGGATCTGGTTTGGCCTCAGAAAACTTCATGCGAGGTTGGGCAGCCTTGTGAAAATTTCATTAAATTCTCTTTAATCACAAGGCTGGCTGCCAGTGGTTGGGGAGGGGTGGGGCTGCAGAGACTCAGCAAGGTCCATTCACTTTATTGAACTGTGTGTAGTGTTCATAACTTCTAGGGAAGTGGGGGACACATTTGACACTCGTGACGTCAGAACAGGTTTGGGGATATCCCAAAGCAGTGAAGGTGAATAGATCCTCCCTTCCTTCCCCACATCCTGTCTCCCCAAAGATAAAGAAGTAACAAGCAGGATGCCAGCCTGTCAACCCAGTGGTCCACTTGGCAATCCCCCAGCCTTGGGGCTGGCAGGCCCTGCTATCTCCCGTCAGCCTGCTTCAGAGTGACATCTGGTCCCCTCTTCACAACCGACAACTGTGGATGCGGTGGCTTAGAAAACCAAAAAGGAGGGTCTTAGGGGGGCAGTGACCACAACACACCACAGCAGAGCAGGGTGAGGATATGTACAGGAGGGGTGAGGGGCGCGTCCAGGGACACCCTCAATAAATAAATAAATAGCTACGATAATAAATAGGGTGGTGGGGTGGGGGCTTGCCCCTGGTGGGGGTGGCTCAGCAGGCGCAATCCTGGTGAGGAGGTGCCTGCTGGTCAGTGAGCTGCGGGCCCTGCTTAGCGCCTGTGACCGCGGGGTCAGCAGTGTCCAGCGACTCCGACATCTTCTCACAGATCACATCCACCAGACGTTCAAAGGTCTGCTTGACATTGATGTTGTCCTTGGCGCTAGCCTCAAAAAACTCAAACCCTGCGTTGGGGGAATGAAGGAGTGACCACAGACCACAGCCACACTCTCCAGGGCCCAAGGGTGGTCACGAGGGTGAGTCTCCTCCAGAGGAGATGGCCCGCCCTGGTAGGACACCCCTTCCTCCAGAGTCCCATTCCTCAGGCCTCCAACACTTTTGGTAGCTCACACACAGTGGCAGACATTTTCTCTAGGAGGCAATCATGCTCGATTGTCACAACTGAAGAGTTTAGCTGTCCCTGTCTGCAGCGCCCTTCCACAGCGTGCATGTTGTGCCTGCCCCAGGAAGCACGGTTTGGCTCTCAGCATGCACTCCTCCACCCAGGTTTCTCTTTCCAGTCCAAAAGCATAGACATCGTGAAGCTAGCCTATGACTGAGTGTGTGGGAGACGCTTGCCCGTGACTGAGAGCGTGGGAGATGCTAGCCCGTGACTGAGAGCGTGGGAGACGCTAGCCCGTGACTGAGCGAGCGCTTGAGTGCGTGGGAGACACTAGCCCATGACTGAAAACGTGGGAGATGCTAGCCCATGACCAAGAACGTGGGAGACGCTAGCCAGTGACTGAGTGCGCTAGCCAGTGACTGAGTGCGTGGGAGACGCTAGCCCGTGACCGAGCGCGTGGGAGACGCTAGCCCGTGACCGAGCGCGTGGGAGACGATAGCCCGTGACCGAGAGCGTGGGAGACGCTAGCCCGTGACTGAGTGCGTGGCAAATACCGCGCCCATCGAGGCGCACTGCCAAACCTGCAGAGTGGCTAGTTTTCACAAGTGTGATCCACCTGGTTTCAGGCCCATGCCCTGACCTGTGTGGTGTCTGGGGTCAGGGTCCCTGGTCCAGCCTGATAAGGGCTTCAGTCCTGCTGGGTACTCACCCAGGTGGTCAGCAAGCTGCCGGCCACGTTCTGATGACACCACACGCTCGTCCTCCATGTCACACTTGTTTCCCACCAGCAGCACCTGGGCGTTGTCCCACGAGTAAGTTTTAATCTGAGTCGACCTGCAGGAGGCAGTCAGAGGCAGAGGAGGAAGTCAGAGGACCCAGCCCTGGTCTCTGAGTCCCCTGCCCCCTGGAAACCGAGATAGGCTTTTCTCATGAGCCCAGGTTGTCCTGGACTACTTGGGCTCCCAAATGTTGGGATGCCTACTACACCAAATTCAGAGATGCTGCAGGTTTATGGTGTTGCAGATGGAATTCAGGTAGGCAGGTGCTCAGCCAGCAACAAGTCGTCTGCTTCCCAAGTAGCTGGGACCACGGACCTGAGCCACCATTCCCTGAGGGTCAACCTGTGTTCCTTCAACAACCCCACCCTTGGAAGCAGCCCACATGGCTTAGGCTTGATTGATTTCTGGGGTGGAACTCCAGAAATTTCTTGGACTGCTGGCCTTGGTTGATTTCTGGGGTGGAACTCAAGCCAAGCAGGTACTCTCAGCTGAGCTAGGAGTACCCCGCCCACCTGTTCCACCATGGATCAATGGGTGAGCTGCTCACCAGTCCTGCACTGCATTGAAGGATTCCTCATTGGTGATGTCATACATTAGGATGAAACCCATGGCACCCCGGTAATAGGCTGTGGTGATGGTACGGTACCGCTCCTGCCCTGCTGTGTCCTGGGGAAAGAGGAGATGGTGGTCAGAAGGGACCTCACAGCTGCCCCTCTGAGAGCAGAAAAAGTGGGCTGGGCGGCTTTGTACCCAGGGGGTCACTGCGACGTCACTCAGTCATTAAACAAACACAGACCAGTGCTGCCCAAATGCCCTGTGCCACACCCTATGCCATCCATAAGTGGGGATTCACAGGACTAACAAGAAAACAAGAAACTCATGCCAGGTGGTGGTGGTGCACGACTTTAATCCTAGCACTCAGGAGGCAGAGGCAGGCAGTCTCTGAATTCAAGGCCAGCCTGGTCTACAGAGCAAGTTCCAGGATAGTCAGGGCTGTTGCACAGAGAAACCCTGTCTCCAGCACCTCCCCCCAAAATAAAATAAGGAACTCCATGTTCTTGTGGATAGCACAATGTAAGGGAAAAGACCATGACCACAAAAGTGACCTCAGCCAGTTGCTGCCCAGGTCTGCTGTGCTGGGGTATGAGATGTTATATCAAAACTTTGATGGGTTCCAAGTGTGTGCCTCTAATCCCAGCACTTCAGAGGCAGAGGTGAGTCTCTGAGTTCGAGGCTAGCCTGTCTTAAACCTTGATGAGAAGGAAGCCTGTCATCCTGTGACTGGGACGGTGGTAGCAGGAGTTCGGGGTCACCCTGGGCTACCCAACTGCCTGCTCACACCCGACCACAGTCCACAGCACAAGACTTGGGAACACACGGGTACCTGAGCCCCGCCAGCTTACACCCCAGGCTCAGGAAGACTTCTCCCCCACGGCCCCACAAACCCAGATCTGCAGTTTGATCCGCTTGTCGTTGCGGTAGATGGTTTTGACCTTGAAGTCTATGCCGACTGTGCTGACGAAGGCTGGCGTGAAGGAGTCATCAGCATAGCGGAAAAGGAAGGAGGTTTTGCCCACGCTGCTGTTTCCAATGATCAGGATCTTGAACATATAGTCGAAGTTCTGGTCGGAGGACTCCTTCTGCCCATAGCGCGAGTCTGTAGCTGATGCCATCTGTGGGGGCGGGGCGCAGAGAGCCTGAGGCGTGCAGCGGACACACGCACAGGACACACGCACAGGATGGGCTCTGCACAAGGGCACCAGCTGGGGAACAGCCTCGGTCCACCAGGACCCCCAGCATAGGCTGGGCTGTGACCTTGACAGGCCCAAGGCTTCAAGGAGGCTGAGGAGCGAACACCCCTGCAGGTCCCTGGTGTTTGGTTGGAAGTGTCACCCCAGCCCCTGGCATCCTTATACAGAAAGAGTCTGGAACGTTTGGGTGAAAGTTCCATCCCAAGGCCCCTCCCCTGGGAGTTGCCTCATTCCAGACTCCACCTCCAAGAAAGCCATTGGAAGACCCCTCCCCAGAGATGCTTAAGACCCCACAGGGTATTTAAATCATACCCCAGGACTTCCTTCCCTGTCTTCTCTCTTGTGGGAAGGAAGGTCAACCCGGGAGCACTGGTATCCATTTAACTTGAGCTTTTTCTAATTCGGCTTGATTTGGTCTGATTTGGATTACTGCATCGGCGGAGAGGTTTGTCAGGGAACTTCACCTGGCACCCCAAACCTCCCTGCACCCTGAGGGGAAATTGAGGCGGCCCACTTCCCATCATCAGTCTTTCATTACCCTAAAAAGACCCACGCGGGAGCATGAGTACACGAGGATCCCCAATTCTCCCTCATCCTTAATTCTCTCCTGCGCCCTGAGCTAGAAGCATCACGTGACACAGGTGAACACAGGCTCACATGCACAAAATTCCTCGCGCGCATGCACACACAACGAAGCACCCAAGGCAGGCCGATCTAAACTCCTGCCCTGTGTGCAAAAGAGAGGCTAGTAGGAGAAACAAGCAAATATGCGTGATGTTTGCGAACCCACTGCACCCATGCACGACTGCAGACGCAGATTCCCCTACACCAGCCAGTGTACTCGTGTCCACCTGGTCACTGGCAAGGACACACCGCACATGAAACCACACGCGTGTGAGCGCATACTTGAACTCGGATCCCCAAACACCGCGCACGCGCACCATTCACGCACAGGTTTCACAGCCGGCTGTGCACGGTGCGCGTCCTGAGGTCACGCGAGCCTATTCATGCCCGGCGGGCGCGCACACGCGTGTTCACCCCACGGGCACGAGCACGCACCAGCCTCCCGCGAGGCTTGGCCTTCCCCTCCCCCTCTGTCGCAGAGCCGGAGCTCCAGCCGGGTAAAGGGTGAAGGTTGCGGGAAGCGGGATGCTGAATGCGAAACCCACAGCCGCCACACCCGAGTCGCGCACCCCGCTTCTTCTCCAGCTGTCAATCAAACGAGGCCACGGCGGCGTGGGGCCCTGGGCAGAGCTCACCTTGTTCGCTCCGAGCTGAGATGCTGCTGACGGCTGCGACCCTGGCGACTGCGCTGACGACAGGGCCCCAGGAGCGGCTGCCGGACTGCAGGCAGCGGCGGAGGTTCAGGCCCCTGCAGTCCTCGCAGACGTCCTGCAAAGCCAGGGGCGGGCCTTTCTATGCAAACGAACTGTGACGTCAAAGGCGGGGCCGAGCAGGCGGCTGCGGGGCCCCACTGGCCAGAGTCGGCTCTGGAGGGGCGGAGTCTAACGAGACATCAAGCGTTTATTGGCTGATGCTCTCGAGCGACGGACTCGAGGCCCAATCAACACTACGTTACGTCTTGGGCGGCCCAATGGTGACAGCCAGGTGTCTGAAGGGCGGAGAGGCTGAGGCCAGGACCCAGCCCCAGGCGCGAACTTGTGTCCTAGCCCCTGCTTTCGACAGGAGCGGGACCCACTCCTGGCGGCACCAAGGAGATTAGTTTTGTTTTGAGAAAGGGTCTCTTGTTGCAGGCTGGCCTCGAAACTGCCAAGTAACAGAGGCTGGCCTTGAACTCCTGCACCTCGCAAGTGTTGGGATGGCAGGTGTACACTTCGCTTACCACAGTTTAGGGCTCAAAATTGAAGAAAAAAAAGACAGTATTTTTGTTTTGTTTTGTTTGTTATTTGGGGTTTTTTGCTTGGTTGTTTTTTGAGACAAGGTTTCTCTATAGTTTCGGAGCCTGTCCTGGAATTCACTCTGTAGATTAGGCTGACCTCGAACTCACAGAGATCCAATTAAAGGCTTGCGCCACCACCGCCCAGCCAGAGTTTTTAATCCCAGTTCTCAGAAGGCCTAGGCAGGCGAACCTCTGAAGTTCCACGCCTATCTTGTTGACATAGAGAGTTCCAGTCCAGCCGGGGACGGTCAGTGTAATGGAAAAACAAAACAAAAAAAGAGGAGGAGGAGTTAAAGACGAGGTAAAGTGATGTCTGTTTGAAGTTACCGGGCACAAGCGAGAACGATCAAGAGACACACAAGGAAACCCACTTGAAGAGTTTATAAAGTGAAAGAGACACATGCGTAGGCCTGAGGACGTGGGTGCAGGAAGAGAGAGTGGAGCAGTGTGTCCAGCTTTTAAAAGTTGCGGAGCGCGTGCATGCATGGGCTGATGGAGCTGCATCATGCATAGATCATGTGACCACGCTGCACATGTCACGTAGGGCTTGAGGGATCTGGGAGGCTACGTAAACTGTAAACTGCCTGAGCTCTTGATGATGCATGCGCACGCGGCCCTGGAACCCGAAGCACCAGCGTTTGGGGTGGCTAGACTTTTTGGCCAAGCGCTGGGTGAAGGAAATTATAACATTTCACCCTTTTGTTTATTATAAAAATTTGGGGGGCTAGGGGTGGCCAATTGGTGGAAATGGGGCGTGGGGTCTTGGAGGCTACTTCTTGCTGGCTTGTGGGTGTCTGAAGAGTTGGGGTGCTTGGCCACATCCTGGGGGTAGCTGGTTACTTCAGTGTTTTCCAGACTCTGGGGAACTGTCCAGCTGGCAGTTTGGACCTGACCAGATCAGAAGATTATGTAAAAAATTTTAGATCCTGGTGACTGAGGGAGGAGGGTCCCAAGATGAAAGATGGAGGGGGTGTTTCAGGGTTCCCAAGATGAAGGAGGGAGTTTCCCAGGGATCCCGAGGCCAGGAAAGAATTAAATGATACTTATCCTGGGTGAGTCTGGTCTGTTTAAGTGGGTCCAGTTTGGCTCTCTGGAGCTTATGAGAATATTTAAATTTATAAAAAGATAAATCTTAGACGCATTAAAAGCTTATGGTTACAGTGGTATAGTGTTGGAATAGAAGATTGTGGATAGTTGTATAGTGGGGGGGAGGGAAGAAAGGGAATTATTAGACCTTTTAATGCTTTACCTGAAGCAAATCTTAAGACACTTGTTCTCTTTAGCATCATGGTATGACCTTAACATCCAGGAGACCCTGCTGCAGTCAGTGATAAACCTGCTATGTTAAAGTTTCCTGAGTCTCCCTTTGAGTCTGGAGCCATGAAAGGCCCCAGACTGTTATTGTTTCCTAACACCTGGGCATCTGACAGTTTTTGCACCTCCAGTTCTGTGGTTTATGATGGTCCCTATAGCAACAGCTGAATGGTTAACTGGAAACTTGAGTATGACATTGGAGATACAGAGAAACTGGTAAAGCAGACAGGAGAAGGAGGAAAAGAGGAGAATCGGGAAGGAGCAAGCATATGGCGTTCCTGGTACAGGAGAGGTGAATATGGTGGTGAGACTTTATTCTTCTGGAACTGGAGACAAAGTAGCTGATCTTGGTTCCTCTGGAACTTAAGGGAACAGGGCTCTATTTGAGTTACCATGTTCAAGGAGGGTGTCCTGGGCTGGAGGAGTAAAATATTTGAGATGAGATAGGTGGATCCAGTGAGGAACGCCCTCAAGCTTGGCAGCTGTGGGAGTTACAAGAATTACTTTAAAGGGACCCTGCCATTTAGGGGAAGGGCTGAGGGGCATTGGTCTGGGTGGAGAAGAACCTGGTCCCCGATGTTAACTGGAGATGGACAGGGGTTGACACATGGCCGAGGTAGTGAGTACTCAGTAAAGTCCCATAGAGGGAGCGGAGGTGATCAGGGATGGGTGAGGGTTCAGGTGAGAGGTCGGGAGTCAGAACCGGCCGCCCACACATGAGTTCAAAGGCCGAGATGGGAAAGGGGCTTTTGGGGAGGGCCCAGAGCCTGAACAGAGCCAAAGGCAAAAGCTTTGTCCAGTCAAGGCGAAGCTCCTGTGACATCTTAACAAGAGGATTGTTTAGGGAACGGTTAGTTCTACCTTCCCTGCGGACTGGGGATGATACGGGACATGAAAAAGCTCTGGACCCTTATCTGACTGAAGAGAGGTTGGGATTCCAAACCGGGGGATAATTTCCAGGAGAAGGAGATGAGAAACTGTCTGGGCCCTCTTATTAGTGGTGGGAAATGCTTCAATCCACCCAGACATGGTGTCCTCAAAACAGGAGATAGTTAACCCATCTGACTGTGTGTGGGGTGGGCATGTGAGTAAAATCCAGCTGCCAATCAGTCCCCAGAAGGGAGCCCCTGGCCTGGGGGGTGGGAAAAGGGAAGCTACGATATTTGGACCTGGGATCTGGCTTTTGACAGATTTTACAAAAGGCAGTGATAGCTTTTAAGAACGCTAAGTCCTCGGGGGTGGGCTGGAGGTGAGCCTTGATAAAGTGAGACAGAGCCTGGCTATTAGGACGGAAGAGCTGATGTAGGTCAGACAGAGTTTGCCGAGTGTCGGGGGTGTCTGTGAGAATGCGGGCTGTACTGTATGAACCCGAGGTGACTGAGGTAGGTTTGGGCTCTGGGGTGCAGCTGTCCTGGCTGCTTAGTCAGTTCGGTTATTTCTCAGTTCGGTTATTTCCCTTGGAAATAATGGGGCTGTCAGTCTGCCGAGACCAGCAGTGAATAATTCCTATAGCCTTGGGGAGATGGGAGGCCTTCGACAATTCCATACTGAAGGCACCAATGAAGTTACCGGGCACAAGCGAGAAGGGGTCACAAGACACACAACGGAGTCCACTTGAAGAGTTTATTAAGAGAGGGAGACAGGTGCGCAGGCCTGAGGGCGTGTGTGCAGAAAGAGAATGGAGCAGGTGTGTCCAGCTTTTAAAGGCTGCCAAGCGCATGTGAACAGGGGCTGCCGTAGCTGCGTTATACGTAGATCATGTGACCACGCTGCAACATGTCACCAGGGTTTGAACCCTGAAGTGCCTGCCTTTGAGGTGGGTAGACGTTTTACCAATGCACTGGGTGAAGGAAGTGATAACACTCTTCACAAAGGGGAACCTGGGCTACAATACAATCCTCTCTAGATTAAAAAAGTAATGGGCTGGCCGGGGATGGAGAAATGGCTCCAGGCATGCTTGTGTGCGCACACATATACAAGCAAGCAAAACGCCCTTACACACACGTAAAATAAAAATATTCTCTCCTCCCCCAGCCTCTCTCTCTCTCTCTGTATTTTCAAGACAGGGTTTCTCTATGTAACCTTAGCTGTTCTGGGACTCTCTTTGTAGACCAGGCTGGCCTCAAAGAGATCTGTTTCTGGCCCCCTGAGTGTGAGAATTAAAGGCATGCGCCACCACTGCCCAGCATAAGTCTCTTTTTTAATGGGCATAGGGTATTTCTCAGTTTGGTGGGAGGCCTGCATAGCAGCACAAAGCTCTGGGTTTGATCCCAGGCACAGTATAACAGGGTGTTGTCTCACTGTCTTCTCGTACCTGGCAGAGGGGAGAGGAACCCTCAGCTACACAGTGTCTTGAGGCCAGTTTGGGCTACAGTAAACCCTGTCTCAACGAAATAAGAAAGTCAGATTCTGCACAAAGGAAAAAAGGGACCGGTGGGTCCCTGCACATTTAGGGTTCAGAAGGGTCCTGACCCCGAGTCCCAAAATTGCAATAGAAGACCCAGGAAGCAAAGACAGTTCAGAGAGGCCAGCCTAAGTCTTTCGCGGTGTGGACACTTCACACTGGCCACCCCACGCCCTTAACGGTGTGGTCACTGGGGTTCAGGCGATCCTGTGTGCTGGGAAGCTGAGAGCAGAAATGCAGACTTCCGGACTATGATGCAACACAACGCATGCCTACAAATCTTCTGGCCAAGGTGGGAATCTGGGGCAAGGAGCAGGGGACCCAGCCTGGGTGCCTTGTTTTCCCTCCGCGTTCGGCCCTGGGTGGTCCGCATCGCTTTCATCACGCAGGAAGCAGAACTGGGGACGCGGTCTGGTCCTGTTTTAGACCGCGCCGCCAGCTGCGGAGGCGCCGAGGGACCAGAATAACTAGTCGCCTGGATGCTCAGTCACCCCCGCAAGGAGCCTGCGAAGCTCTGCCCGCTCTGGGGCCACGTGAGCAGCTTGTTTCTCTCTGCTTCCCCACCCGCACCAGGCAGCAGAGGGATGCAGAACCGCAGACACAAAATGACCATAACGGGGGTTAGGGTGGGGACTAGGCACGGGTTTGAGGACTGAGGGTGCAGGGAAAAGCTTGGGGCGCCCCTTAGGCAGACTTGGATTTATTCCCAAGAGATGAACTCTGGGGAGGAGCTGCCTTTACTGCCTTTTATTTCAAAATAAAGATGGGGCGGAGGCTCAGGGACTAGAGTGCTTGTAGATCACTTGGTGGCAAGATGACACGATTTGGCTGAGGAGGATCGTGAGTTCATCATCCTGGACCGCTAAAGTGAGACTGTCCCATATCAAGACATTGAAAACAGCCAGGCATGGTGGCAGAAACCGTTAATGCCGGCCGCACTTGGGAGGCATAGGAGGCAGATTTTACAAAGTGAGCTCCAGGACAGCCCAGGGTTACAGAGAGCCTGCCTCAAAAACAGGCACACGTGTGTGTGTGTGTGTGTGTGTGTGTGGTGAGTATGTGAGTGTGTGTGGTGAGTGTGTGTGAGTGTGTGTGGTGAGTGTGTGTGTGAGTTTGTGTGAGTATGTGTGTGAGTGTGTGTGGTGAGTGTGTGTGGTGTGAGTGTGTGGTGAGTGTGTGTGTGAGTTTGTGTGAGTATGTGTGTGAGTGTGTGTGGTGAGTGTGTGTGGTGTGAG
>NW_026068160.1:520184-538024 GCF_014885135.2 Alexandromys fortis
AATAAATAAATAAATAAATAAATAAATAAATAAATAAATAATAAAAAAAAAAAAACACCAAATCCAGAATCTGCCCTAGCCAGGTGATCACCAGGTGATGGTGGCATGTGCCTTATCCAAGCACTCGGGAGGCAGAGGCAGGCAGATCTGTGTTCAAGGCCATCCTGTCTACAGAGTGAGTTCCAGGACAGTCAGGGCTACACAGAGAATCCCTGTCCACCCAGTGGTGGAGCACAGACCCTATCAGGCAAGAACGGTCATGGGGTCACAGTCAACCAGGTCGCCCTGGTTCCTACCCCCCAGCTGGGTGAAACCCCAGCACACACACCTGGGACTTCTCCACAGAGGCAGTGTGCTTGTCACACATGGGGCTGATGTCCAGGCCCAACTCGCGTTCACGGTCACCCTGCTGGAAAAACTCGGCCATGATGCGGTCAGTCCACTGGCGGTAGAGCGGCAGTGGTTTGGTGGGGTTGCTGAGGTCGGCGCAGTGCACCAGGCTCTGTAGGACCTGCAGAGGGTAGGGTGGGGGCTCAGAGGGCCTGGTCACACCCCCACCTCACTGTATCCCTAAAATCAGTGCCCAGAGCACCCATCTTCCAGGTGGGAAAACTGAGGCCTGGAGGAGTGGCTAAGACACAGGCATCACACCAGGTAGTTCCAGCAATGTAAACAGTTAGTGCTTCATAAATGCACCAACTAGAAAATGGATGTGTGTGTGCACGCGTGTGTGTGCATATATGTCTGTGCATGTGTGCGTGTGCACATGTGTGCACATGTGTGCGTGTGTGCATTTAATCCCAGCACTCAGGAGGCCGATGCAAGAAGACGGTGAGGATGGCGAGTTCCCAGACTTCTGGGTTACAGAGTGCAAAGGGGGAAACTGAGGCTCTGGCCTGCTCCCACACCTGGATACGGTCGGAGTAGTTGTCCAGGAGCAGGACCCCGAGGCTGGTCACCTTCTTCATCTCCACCATGGTCTTGAGCTCGGCCAGGAGGCTCATGTGTTTAGACATGTCTGTGGCCAGCACCTGGGGCACATGAAGTAGTCGATGCTGCACTTCTGAGACCTCCGTTCCTCAGTGTCGTCGTCCCCCCCCCCCTGCAGGAAGAGGCTGAGAAGTGCAGGAGGCTGAGAAGCGGAGCACGGGAAGCTGTGGCTGGGTTGAGAGCTGAGGCGGGATCCAATCTGGGCTCTAAAACTCCGGGGCCACCAGAGGTGTGCCCACAGACACACGCGGGGGGGGGTCACCCAGGCCAGGGACACTGGCCCCGGGGCCGTCAGACCCCAGAGACGCCCTGGCACAGCTGTCAGCTGAAGCCACCTTTCTGTGGGCACAGAAGTGGAGGTAGGGGGAATCATAAATTCCAAAAATATAAACAATAACAAAGGAAAATCCTCGGGAGACGTACACAACAGGCGCCTAATAAAGCCTGTTGAATTTATAGAGGAGATACGAAAGCCCGAGCCTGACAACCCACCAGGTAGGATAAAACCAAGTAGGCCAGCGTGAATCCGTGCCTGTCAGCACGCTGTGCGAAAGAGGCCCCGCCCCGCGCCGTGACATCACCATGTCTATGACCATCCTGCGCAGACTCAGTCTCTGCTTAGCGCTGAGGTTCCGGAAGATGTCGCAGTTTTCTGCCTGCAAGAGCTTGAAGCCCACCGCCAGGTGATGGTTCTCCAACACCGACATGTCATTGTACATCAGCGCCAGCTCCGAGTCTATGGGAACAGCCAAGGCCTCGGGACCCCACTCCACCCAAAGACAGCTGGGGTGGGGACGCCACTAGTCAACTCCTAAGTATGCGGTGAAGCCCAAACTCTAATGCCCCTTCATGCAGAAAGCCATCCGAGCCCCGGACACGCCTCTGAGTCTGCGCGCTAAGGTGGCCCGGGCTGTCTTGAGCAGCTGTCTATGGTCACCTCACTCACTGGTGTTGATGAGAAACTGATTGGAGACGCCCGGGTGGTCCACGTCGTGGATAGCGCATGCAAAGATAGCCGCCAAGACTTCCAGATCTGTGAACACAGCCTGGGCAGGTCCGGGGCGTCAGGGCCAAGGGTGGCACTCTCCCCTGCGCTCACCCACTGTCCTCAGCCGGGCATGATACCTCCAGGGCAGGGGTGCCCAGCAACACGTGCACGGACTGGGCCACGTCCGCGGCATGCACACTGTTGTGGTATGCCACGTCAGCGTGGTAGTGAGCCTCCAGCGTGAGCAGGAACGTCAGCAGCGTGTCCGCCGGAATCTGGAACGTCTTGAGCAGGTCCCGTTCCTGGTGTGACACAGACCCCGCTCAGGGCCTTGGCTTTGTGCTCCAGCTCAGCTCACCCCACTCCTATCTATCCTCCAATGTCCCATAATTCTTCTTTGTCCCCCAACACGGATGGGGAACCCGCTGTTCCGATCTAGGTCTTTTCAGGGCCAGAACAGCGCTGTGCCTTGACTAAAATAGCCATTAAGCCCAGTAAATTCCTATTCGTCCTTCAACGCCCCGTTTAAACGGCCCCACTCGTGCTTCAGGGAAGAACTGAGGACCGAACGTCCCGGGGAGGCACCTGGAAGACGCTGAACATGACGGCTGTGAGCGGCCGGTTCCCGCTCAGCTCAGCCACTTTGAACACATCAAGTCCCCACTTGTTGGTGTCTTCAAGTTCCTACGAGTGACCAGGCAGCGTCAGCGGCTCCACTGTCGCTGGCTGCCCAGTGTCCAGGGAGGGAAACTGAGGCCCGTAGCTCTGGGGAGACCGACCTTAGCCAGCTGTGCCTCCTGGTCTGTCTGGACCCCGAAGCGGGGGACGGCAGTTGTGGGGAGGCTGGCGGGGCGGGGCCCGCGCAGGGCACTGATCCGGGACATGGGCCGCGTGTCCTCGGTGGGCAGCCTGGGAAGCTCCACCTCCGCCGGCTGGTCTGCAGAGAGCGGGTGGCTCACTCTCACCGCTGCTGAGCCTGCCAAGCTCAAGTTCTGGTTCTAACCGGATCCCAGGCACACCTGTTCCCTCGGTCAGCAGCTCATCAGCAGGTTTTCTTTGTGACTTGACTCACACGTTCCCCAAACTCCTACTCATGCTTCAGAACGCTACCTGCCATGTCCTGTCCTCCCGAAAGTGTCCCTGTCCATCACTTTCCTTCGGCCCTGACCAACTAACTGTGTTGGGTGAGATCTCCGTCTCCTCTATAGAAGGGTTGTAATGGTGTCTGCTTGTCCTCCCTCAGGAGGTTGCCCAGGCGGCTCACCCAGGAAGGTCTGGGAGATGTACTCCGACACCTGGTTCCCTGAGCGGCTGGTTTCCGACAGATGGGTCAACTCGCGGTTGAGCATGCGCTTGAACTGTGGAGCAGGAAGGGTGGCAGGGAGGAGGTGATCAGGGAGGAGGATGAGCAGGGAGGGGGACGAGCAGGGGTGCTGGATCCCCACCTTGTTGGATGCCATCTCTCCCACCGAGCGCCGCGTCTGCAGTGTCTCCAACTGCACCAGGCACCAGTCCATCTCCTCCAGCGTCTCCTGCGCCAGCTGCAGCCCAGCGTCCTCTGGAGGCCAGGCGAGTCAGGGAGGGACCCCCGGTGGAGAGCCTGTGCCACTCCACCTCCGCACCCCAACCCTTGGAGCCCCTGGCCACAGTTCCACAGCTCCCGCGAGTGCTGTGAGACCCAGACAAGCCCACAGCCCTCTGTAGCCTGTAACATGGGCAGGAGAATGACAGGGAACGGACTCGGACTCCACGTAAAGGTGGGTTTGGGGGGAAGCCGGCTTACAATGAGCTGAGAGACTCCAACAGCTGCCCTCGAGGTGGAAGTGAGGGTGCATACCTGTGGGGGCGGCCAGCTGGCTGCTACACGGAGGGGTACCCAAGAGCGGCTGCCTGCGCAGACAGGGACATCAGAGAGGGCCCACCTCTCCAGGCTCTCCAGACCCGTCCAAACCCCCATTCTCCCCACCCCCGCACCTCAAGCACCCAAAGCACCCCACACCTTCAGGTCCTGTCCCTCCGCCACACTCTCAATACCTGGTGGCACTGCCTGGGTTATGGGCAAGGGTGGCCACGTTGCTGCGGACCGTTCTGAGACTGGCCAGAACCTGTGGTGAGCAAGGTGTTCAGCTGTAAGAGGCCACCCGGGTCCCCTGCGTGTTCGCGGCTAAGGGCAATGGGGACACCCACCTGTGCGAAGGGCGTGACAATCATGTCTTCTCCATATCTGCAGGAAGGCCACCAGTGAGGACATCCGCTGGCTTCAGAGAGCCCCCTCTAAAGATTCCTGACTCGGGCCTTCAGGTTCTGGCTCTCCCAGAGAAAACTACAACCTGTCCAACCAATCCCCAGCATATTATCCACATCTAAAATGGGGAAACTGAGTCCTAATGACAGTAGGGGTCTAAGAGTCAGGACAGAAGTAACTGTTTCCCTTCTCGTCACAGCTACTAGGGTGCTCAAATAAAAGTATTTTTCCGTCTCGAAAATTTAAAAAAAAATAAAAGTATTTGTGAGCTGCTGCTGATTGACCTTACTGTTCACGGATTAATGTGCCACGCTGTCCCCAGCAGACCATTGGTATTCGCTATATGCTGGATGTTAACAGTAAACACTCTGGGAAACTCCTACTTCAAAACTCCAAAACCTCACTTGGGGGTTCCTGGGAAGAACTTGCTAAGAGTTTTCTAAAAGGAGGAAGGGGCCTCACAGATCACTGGCCACCGAGGAGTTCCGGGACACAGCCTTCGATGAAGGCTCATAGTCACTGTCGGAGCGGTACAGGAAGGACTCGCGCCGCTGGCCTTGCTGGCCAGGGGGCTGGAGGACGCGGCCAGATTGAGGGTCCAAGGGGCCTCTGCAGCTCACGAGCCCATTTTCCAGGTCGAAGCTGAAGGCAGGAACAGAGAGGTAAGGTCAGGGAGCAGAGGCGTCGGTCCACTGTGGCACCCTCCCTGGAGCTCTGCACCCGCCCACCGCCAAAGATGGGACCACTGAGGCGAGCCTAAGCGAGTCCAGGGCGAACGGCCCCGCCCACCAGGCCCCGCCCACCCGCCGGCCGCGCCCCCTGCCGAGGCCTCCAGCTTCTGCAAGCCCCGGCCCCCAAGGTGGGGTCGGTCTGTGCTCCTCTTCGTGGGGTTAGAGGTCAGAAGGGGTGTGGGGTGCGCGAGAGCCGGCTCAGCCGTTAAGAACTCGGGCTGCTCTGCACAGGACTGGGGTTCGCTTCCCACATGATGGCTCACAACTGTGACTCCATTCTCAGGGGACCCGACGCCCTCTTCTGGCTTCCCACGCGCGTGGTGCTCACACACATTCAGCCGAAACACTCATAAAATAGATAAACGTTTAAAAAGAGGTGTGTGTGGCAGAAACGGGGCGCAGCAGGGAGGTGGCGACCTTGGGATGCGGTCACGGGATCGTCCGCGGTAACCCAAAGGTCATTCCGTCAGGGTCCTGGCCAGTTGGCCAGATGACCTCGGCTCCATTCATCCGACGAGGTTTGGACGAGTTCGGGTGGATTCGTGCATCCTCGGCCCTAGTCCGGCTTCGCTCAGCTGTTGTCCTTTCCGCCAGATTCCCTCGGGGGGGTTTTTTCAGGGCACCGCACAGTCAGGCTTCGTGACGCCACGATGGGCGGGGCTCCGTCAATCTTCAGTGTCTCCTGGCCCAGGGCGCCCCGGGGTCCCTATGAGCTCCCCAAGCTCGCCATCCCAATGCCTGAGGATGGAGAACCCTTTCCCAGTCCCACCCTGGGACGACTGAAAAAATAGAGGCAGGGGCAACTGCAGGGTGCTGGGTTCGAATCCAGCCTTTGGACGCGGAGGGTTAAGGACTGGCTTGCGATTCCTTGGGGCTGAGAAGCTGATTTTGTTTCTGCTCTAAACTTAGCCGAGGTTGGCGGGGTCAGGCGATAGTTCCATGACGCGAACAGCACCTCGCCGGTCTGTGTTCTGACTGTGGGAACGGCACCAGCGGGTAGGCCAGATGGGTAAACTGAGGCACCGACCCGCGTTCAGGTCCAACCTGCTGAGGACCTGCCATCGGTCCTCAGGCTCACTTTTGAGTACCAGACAGGCCACTCCCTTCACATCCTAGAGACGGTTGGTTGCTCGTGGTCCGGAACAGGACCGCTCCTCCCCCAGGATCACACACCTCCCAGCTGTCACTAAAAGGCTGTGTGACCTGGGTGCGGGACCGCCCGTCTCTGGTGCTGCACTCAGTCGGCAAGCAGTCCCCGCGAAATTAATGCAGAGGCCTGGTGACAATGCACCCTGAGTCTCCTTGACTCTGAGTAAATAAATGCGCAGCCCACGAGGTCACAACTCCTTAGCACAGGCCGGGATTCGAACCCGGAAAGGAATCTGGGAACTTCACCCCTGCCTCAGAAGCCCCCATCCGACCCCCAGCCCCGACCCCCACGAGATCTATCAGCGTCCCGTGTGGTCGCCGAGGGCTGGGACTTCGGTCCGGCGCCCCCATCACCCTTGCGCCCTAGATCGGCCGGGTCGGGACACAGTGGGTTGGTCCCCTCAGCGTGCGTCGAAGCGGTAAATGGAGCGGACAGAGACAGACAGACAGACAGACAGACAGACAGACAGACAGACAGGCACCAACTGAGAGAGAGGCAGAGGCAGGGCAGAGAGGAGGGACGCGGGCGAATCAACGCCTGAGCCCAACGTGGTGGCTGCCGCTGCTTCTGCTTGCCCCCCCCCCCCAACTCCTTGTCCCGGACGCTCGCCTCACCAAAGCGGATGGGCCACTGTGAAACGGCGCTGCAGGCGGATGCTCTGGTTCATCAGCAACTTCCTGAAGAGCGCGGGGGAGCCGCGTGGGGACCCCCGGGGGGAGCCAGGCGCCGCGGGGCCCTGCATGGCGGGGCTGAGGCAGGACCCGGGAATCAGGGCCTTTTTAGACGCTCCGGGGCGGAGCCGAGGACAGAGAAGAGGGCCAGGCCCCGCCCATCGCTGTGCGTCTCCCACCGTGGCCTCTGGGGGAAACTGAGGCACAGCATACCTGCGACTCTGTTCTCTAAGTCTATTTTTAATTATATATTTATTTGTTTTATTTAATTAATTATTTGTTTATTTATTTATTTTTTTTTTAGACAGGGCCTCAGGTAGCCCAAGCTGACTTTGAACTCACTCTGCAGCCCAGGCTGATTGCAAACTCATACCAATCCTCGTGCCTCAGCCTCCCGAGTGCTGGAAAGATAGATAGATGTATGTGACCAAGCCCTGGTTAAGGGTTGGTGCCGGTGTCGGTCTGAGAGTCCATCGCTGTGACACCCGCGGAATTCAAATGCACCCCGACTTTAAAGAGAGACCCTGTCTCAAAAAAGTCATGTGGGAGACCGGAGGATGTCCTTCATAGGAGAGAAATCCCTGAGGTAGGGTCGCCACAGCCCACAGTGATCCAGATCAATTCGTGAGTTAGGACGCCCCAGAGATCGAAACAGGAATGACAAATCCTTTGCCAGGTGGGGAAACTGAAGCACCGTGCAAGGCACCGAGCTTCCCTGGACGGTGAGCGGCCGCGCTGCAGTGAAGCTCCAGCCCCCAGGTCCCTGCATGACCCCATCGGCTGTGACAATCCCCAGGCCCTGCGTCTGGACCATTTCAATAGCTAGGCTGTGTCTCCCTGACAAACATCCGCCGGCAGGGCCTTCTGCCAGGGCTGCTCCAGATGTCCCCACCCCACCAGCAGAAGGACCCCATGGTCCGGGAAACAGGATCTGTGCAGTCTCTTGGAGTCACAGGGTCTAGTTGCAATTGACAAAAGGGGAAACTGAGGCTCACTCACGTCACAGGCAAAGGAAAGACCAAGAATGCCCAATGGGCAGGCTGAGGTGGGGGACACGCCCTGCAGCCCAGGCCTTGCCCTGCATGTCCCCAGAAAGGTGACACCCAGGCTTCCAGTCATAAGGTCCATGGATTTGGAGCAAGACTTCAGTGGGGACCTAAGTGACCACGGCTGGAGCTGAGATATGTCCACTGTACAGACGGGTCACACGGCCACCTGGGGGGCTCAGACGCCAAGCCAGGAGGTCCTTCTAGCCCGCCAGTCCCCAACCTGACACCTGCTGGGAACAGACTTCAGAGTCAGTGATGAGAAAGTGGCTGCCGGACCACAGCTAATTGTGGCCATTCTCTAGGGAGCAGAGGTTACCAGGCAGGGTCCAGGAAGTCCTGACATTACTCCAGGCCTGAGGAAAGATCACTGTGGTCCCAGAGGGATTCAGTTCCACCCTCAAAATCATGGAAAATAGAAAGTGAAGACAACAATGTGACCTTTGTAGTGCCAAAATGCTGGCAGCAGGGGAGAGGTTGGGTCACTTGGCAGTGTGAGTTCACAGTAGCCTAGGTCAGTGGATGCTCGTGTCTGAGCCTCTTCCAGCCCAGCGTTATTTTATTAATGGCTGTACTATGACTGCTTCATTCAGTCAAATTTGTGTTTCATTAATGGCTCCAACAGTCATGTATTATTAGCAGCTTTTAATACAGAGAAATGTCCACAGAGTAGAAGCCACAAAGACTGGACTGGACATTCAAAGTCTGGCCCCCATGAGCTTCAAGGGCTTCAGTCCAGCTAGGCCACAACCCTCATCCTGGCCTGTACTTACATTGCTGTGTGACCTCAGGGAGCACCTAGAAGTCTCTGGTCACCCCATGGCCTTCATTGCTTTCTATTTGAATCCTCTTTCCCCCCAGGAGAGCTCTTTTCTGTTACCAGGAGGCCCAGAGACAGGGCGGAGCCACCTGTCCTCCAGGGCCTCCTATGGCCTCCATCCACCTCAGCTGGAATCATCTCTGCAGCCAGCCTCTGCCGGGTCTTCTCTGCCACCTGGGCTCCAGCCTCTCCTCCATCTGCTGCCCCAGGTCTGCCTTGCTTTCGGCCATACCCTCGACGGTAGGTGTTAGGAAAGCTCCTCCCCAGCTCTCGGGGCAGGGCACCCCTTCCCCTGCTCCACACCACTTCACATCCTCCATCTTCCTGACCGACTCCCACCCCGGGACTCCAACAAAGCCACCTGTGTGGCCATCTTTATAGGTTCTCAAGTCACACCTGGTAAACAGAAGGTGCTTCGTAAATACTTTCTGAACAAGGTGTCCTGACCTACCTACACCTGCTCCATCCACGGCTGGTGTGAGGAGGCTCAGCCTAGGGGTCAGAACATCCGTCTCCAGCCCTGAGCTTGACTTCCGTGAGGTGAAGCAGGGGAGCACGTGGGGTCTCCCCTCCCTGCATCAGAGGAGGCCCAAAGGAAATGTGTTTGTTCTTTCTTGAAAATGGAAAATCATGAGTCACTGGAGAGGGTGGGGCAGGCTCTGCGAGGTCAACTGGGGCACAGACCCAGTCCTCTGCACTGAAGGACCCAGGGTGCTCCAGGCAGGTTGCGGGCTGTGATGCTGGGTGGCCCAGGAGCACAACGGTGCCCAGAGGGGCAGTGATGTGGCCTAGGTTCCCTTGGCTGAGCTCCATCTTGAGAGCTCATTCTGTCCAAAGGCCTCTCCCCAGACCCACCAAGGACTCGATGACTGTGCCTGGCCCTGGGGACACAGCCACAGTTGGAGACACCCATACACAGACACACACTGTCCTCCGGGGACACTGCTGTGCCCCAGTGGAGTCTCTTATCCCGTATGTCTTGTTCTAGAAGCAGGAGTGCATGAACTTCACTCTGTTCCTTTCCCTTCTTAAACAGGGTTTCTCATAGCCCAGGCTGGCCTCACACTGGCTGTGCGGCTGTAGATGGTGGTCCTCTAGCTAGGAGTGCCCGGAGGGCAGGTGTGGGAACCCAGGGCTGCCAGTGTGGCAGGCGAGCGAGCTGCCAACACAGCCACAGCCTCGGGTCCTCCTCCTTTCATTTCGTAATTTTTCTTGCTTTGTTTTTCAAAACAGGGTTTCTCTGCGTAGCCCCAGCTGTCCTGGAACTCACTCTGTAGCCCAGGCTGGCCTCAGACTCAGGGAGATCCGCCTGCTTCTGCCTCTCAAATGCTGGGATTAAAGTTGTGCACCACTACGCCACTATAGTTTATTCTTTTTTTTTTTTTTTCGAGACAGGGTTTCTCTGTGGCTTTGGAGCCTGTCCTGGAACTAGCTCTGTAGACCAGGCTGGTCTCGAACTCACAGAGATCTGCCTGCCTTTGCCTCCCTAGTGCTGGGATTAAAGGCGTGCGCCATCATCGCCCGGCAATAGTTTATTCTTAATACTTTAAAATTAGATGGGGGTTAATATCAGATTGCCACGGGAGACACTGCTGAGCCATCTCTCCAGGTCCACCTCCACTCTTCCTTCTTTTCTAAAACAAGGTCTTCCTATGTAGTCCAGGCTGCCCTGGAACTCTGTAGACCAGGCTGGCGTCCACTCAGAGATCTGCCTGCTTCTCTACATCTGGAGTGCTGGGATTAAAGGTATGAGACTCCCCCCACCATATAGCTCCCTAATCCTTAAGTGTAAAGACTGTGTTCTGTCCCGCAAGGATGGGGGCAAGCGGCAAGCCATGGTGAACTGCTTACCAGCACCACGGTTTGGGTTCTGTCTTTCCTTAGCAGCCTAAGGGCCACCTGGATGCCGAGAGGAGTTTGCAAGGCCTCCTGAACACTTGTGAACATTCTAAAGCAGCCCCCTCCGCTGAAGCCCGGCAGAGGACTGGCAAGGACAGCCCCACCTAGCTGCTGACACACCAATGCGGCCCAAAACGAAACTCAGCCCATACATAACTGCGGCGATACACTTGAGTGGGGACCAATAAAGACACAGACGACTGGAGCCTGGCAGCGGACCATCGCCTGCGGTGGGCCACTGTTCAGACTGTCACCTGTAGGTGCCACAGAACACCGGGGGCCCATGGCACGGGGCACCCTGAGTCACTCATCCAAGGCCACTTCGCTTAGACACAGCTTTTCCTCCAAAGTGCACTTCTAATACCAAACAAAGGCTTCCCATGTAGTCCGCAGGAGTAGCCCGGACCCTTCTGCACCACGCCAGCCCAGCAGCAGGTGCTCAACCCTGCCCATCCCCTCCCCCAGAAGACACTGAACCCACAGTCCTCCAGACTCGGCTTCATCACCTCCAGGCCGCGCCCCTGCCCCGCCAGCCTAGGAGCCCGGACACTCCACCGCTAGTAGGCGCCGCTCAGCTCAGACCCAGTTCACTGGCCCAGCCCACAAACCTCAGGTCCCGCCCCTGCCGTACCTCTGGAGAGGTCTGGATTCTTCTACACCCAACCAAGGCACACCTCTCCACACGCTCGGGACTCAACAACACCCTCAACCCGCAGTCCTCTGCAGACCACGCCCACTTACACCCCGCCTCATCTCTTCCAGTGTCCTTTCCCCTCGACCGACCCTGCCTTCCTAAAGACCAGGACCTTCCCTCACCCAACGAGTCCCCCCCCAACTCTGACACCCTGCCCTTCCCAACACCGACCACGCCCACCCAGGCAGGCGCCATCCATCCCCTCCAGGCTCCGCCTACTTTCTACTAGCAGCTAGGGGCTTGATTCCCGCCCCCACGCAAACCGTGACAGGTGCCCATTCGTGTTAGCCAACTAGCTCCAGGCCCTCCCCCACAATAGTTGTCATCTCCTCAAACAGGTCCCGCCCCATGTCCCGCCTTCTCAGTCAGGCTCCGCCCTCCCACCTACCGGCGGTGGAAGGAGCTGGGCCACGAGCGCCAGGACTTCAGGAGCATAGACCACTCGCTGGGCTCCGGGTCCGAGTGGAAGCGCCGCTGGATGCGGATGGGGCGCCGTGGCTGCCTCCACAAATGCTTCGGGGGCCGTGGGACTCCTGCGCGGCTGACACCCAGGGTCTCCATGCGCGGCCCCCCAAAACCAAGGAAAGGAAAGAGAGACCGTGGGCGGCCCCGGGAGGGGCTGTGTCCAGAGCCGGGATCCCACCCCAAGGAGCCTCCCTCTCCGCGGTGCTGAAGCCAGGCAGGAAAGATCACAGGACTCAGATCTGAAGCTACCCCCACCGGTCACGGAAGTTCCTGGCCTCTTGAGCAAGAAGCCTCGGTGGATTCAGGGTCCGTTCCCTGGAGACACACCGCAGGCTCGTCAGCATACTCAGAGAGGCAGGCTTGCAGGTCCAGTCCCAGCCGTCGGAAGAGGGGTCCCAGTAAAACGGCAAAATTGGAGGTACCTCCACCCCCCTACACACACACACACACACACCGCCCTGACGTGTGCACACAAGGTCACAGGCCAGAGATCCCAGGCACTAAAGGCAGAGGCCAGAGGGGAAGCCAGTGCTAAGAACTCTAAGCGTGTCCCCACCCTGGGGTTAAAGAGTTAGATGAAGACCTACCTTGCCTGCGCTCTCAGGGCAGCCAGCAGGACACGGCAGACACCCGGGTCTTTATAGCCCCACGGTGCCTAGATCCTCGACAGGACACGAGATCTCATTGGCCCCAAGACACCCCAGGGCTCCACCTTGTAATCAGGATTCCTGCCTGGTCTCAGCTTCCCATTCCCACTCACCACCCCTCCTAGTCTCAGGGGGAATTTCCTGGAGAGTGGCGGAGAGCAGCGAGGACAGTTCCCACCCTAATAACAGAAGTGTAAGTGTGTAGGCAGCACATTGAACTGAGTGTGGAGCAGGAGATGGCCAGGGCAGTGCCATGCCTCAGGCCTGAGGGAGTCTCCCGAGGGCACTGTGCTGGGAAGGAACTGGCAGGAACAGGCCTCAGGAGCTTGTTATGAGGGGATGTGACAGGGAAACCATCTCCAACTCTGCTCCTTCCCCAGACCCAAGACACAGGAAGCCAGCCAGGAGGTGCAGTCTATGCAGGCACTTACCACGAAGACTGAAGACCTGACCTTGGTCCTTGAGACCCACATGGTGAAAGAAAGACAATCTCTGCCTTGCTGTGCGAGCTCTCTCTCTCCCTCTCTCTGTCTCTCTCTTAAATAAAATTCCTCAAAGGACTGAGTTCACTGTGTGCCAAGTGTTCTGTAGGCTTGAGGGAATACTCTCTCTTTCTTTCTCTCTCTCTCCCTTTCTCTCCCTCTCTCCCCCCCCCTCCTTCTTTCTCTCTCCTTTGGTTGAGTTTTAGTTTTGAGACGTGGCCTGGGGTGGTTGGAATGAGAATGGTTGGTCTTCATGGGGATCCCATGCTTGAGTGCTTGGTCCCCAGCTGGTGGAGTTGCTTGGGAAGGATTAGGAGGTGTGGCCTTGGAGGAGCTAAATCACTGAAGTGAGCTTTGAGATTTCAAAAGCCCAGGCCAACCTGGCATGGTGGTGCATGCCTTAGTCCCAGGACTTGGAAGGCAGAGGCAGATAGATCTTTGTGAGTTCAAAACCAGACTGTTCTACAGAGAGTTTCAGGAAAGCCAGGGCAACATAGTGAGACAACTGTCTCACAAAAGTAAACAAAAGAAACAAACAAAAAGCCCAGGCCAGGTGCAGCCTTTATCTGTTCGCCTCCTGCTTGAGGATCAGATGTGCACTCTCAGCTACTGCCCCAGCACCAGGCCTGCCGCCAGCTGCCACCATGCTCCCCACCATGATGGTGCTCCTCACTGTGATGGCTGTGGACTACCCTAGACTATAAACCAGATAATAAAAGTTTTCTTTTCTGAGTCACCTCGGTCAAGGTGTCTCTACACAGCAACAGAACAGTGACTGAGACAGTATCTTACTTTCTAACTCAGGCTGGTCTAGAACTCACTATATAGGCCAGGCTGGCCTCAGACTCACAGAGATCCTCTTGCCTCTGCTTCGGGGTGATGGGATTAAAGCCATGCACCACCTCCCAGACTCTCCTGAAGGTTTTTTTTATTTTTTTTGTTTGTTTGTTTGTTTTTCAAGACAGGGTTTCTCTGTAGCTTTGGAGCCTGTCCTGGCACTAGCTCTTGTAGACCAGACTGGCCTCGAACTCACAGAGATCCGCCTGCCTCTGCCTCCCGAGTGTTGGGATTAAAGGCGTGCGCCACCACTGCACGGCTTTCTCCTGAAGGTTTTGAGCATCACTTGGTCCCTCAGTCTTTTTTTCCATCCCATCCCAGGTAACAGTGCTAAGTTGCCCAAGATTTTCTATCTTGGGAAGTGGGGAGTTAAGCATGATTCCCATGCCCCTTGGCCTCACTGCAAAGATGAAAACAGATATTACATGTGACCACAGAGCTCTCAAAGCCACCGTGACACTCCCACCTTCACTGGGGGCCACCATGATAGGCCACACACGGGTGCCCCCACCCAGACTCTGCTGAGCCCAATCCTGGGTCTGTTTTCACCCCAGCCTGAATGTCAGTTCTACCCAGCAGCCCCTGAAGTGAGGCTGACCTTGTACTCTTGATCCTCCTGCCTCCACTCCGCTGCCAAATGTCATCACACCTGGTTTAAGTTATAGCCCTTTATCATTCAAAATCTAGCCCCAGGCCTACAGCACTTTGTCCTGGCTAGTCCTATGTCATCTTGACATGATGTGAAGTCAACAGAGAGGAGGGACCCTCAGCTGAAAAAGAGCCCCCATAAGAGCTGACTGTAGGCAAGCCTGCGGGGCATTTTCCTAACAGGTGGCTGCTGGGGAGGAACCAGCCAAGTGAGCCAGGAGGAACAAGCCAGCAAGCATCTCCCTCCATGGCCTCTGCATCAGCTCCTGCCATTTGAGTTCCTGTCCTGACTTCCTTTGATGAGGAACCGTGACGTGGAAGTGTAAGCCAAACATACCCTTTCCTCCCCAAGTTACTTTTGGTCATGGTGTTCCTCACAACAATAAAACCCTAATTAAGAAGGGCTCTAAATTTTTAAATAAAAAGTGGCATTTGTCTATTGATGTCACTTCTGGGACAGTAGGCATGCCGTAGCTCACATGAATAAGTCAGAGGCACGTTGTGAGAGTTGGCTCTCTCCCTTCCACTGTGTGAGTCTTAGGGATCAAACTCAGATTGTCAGGCTTGTAGGTCAGCACCTTTACCCACTGAGCCATCTTTGCCGGCACAGAGATTCTCTTATTTATATATTTTTGAAGACTTTGGCCAAACTGGACAGGCTCACCATTTTCCTGCTCAGTCTCTCAAGACCTGAGCAACAATGCCCACCTGGTTTGGAGATTTTTAAAAATACCAATATGGTCAAACTGGTGCCAATTGTTGTAGCACCCCCTCCCCCGGTCTTGGGGTGTCCATCCCCTGCCTACGTCCCTGGGCCCTTCCAGAAAAACTGATCTGGCAGCTTCTGCTCCACCTGCTAGGCAAGTCTTTCTCTGGCACCGTCTAGACAGCCGTGGCCAACCTGAGCATGGCCGCCTCTTTCCCAGCCCAGAGTGTCCCCAGAACAATGTGGGCATTCACCTCCTGTCCCAAGCTAACCATGAGGGCTCAGGCAGCACACTCTTCCTCCTTGGGCATAACTGGCTCCTCACCTGCTCTGAGTTGGGCCCTGGCTTCTCTCGATTCCTCGAGTTCCGATGGTGAAAACCACACGGGCATCAGACTCTGCCTCCCCTGAGGACGTGAGGCGGCTGGACAGAGGGGGCAGCAGCAGGGTCCCTGAGAAAGGTCTCCGGATCATACCTCCACCTAGGGCGCTGGCGGGGGCTGTTCCAGAATCCACGGGCTCCCGGACTCGCTGGGGAGGCAATGAGATGACATGAGCAAGATCCTGTGCAGGTTTATTTCCAGGGGACCCTGAGCTTCACAGAACTCTCACCAGAACCAGCACCCAGCTTCCCTGAGCTCAGTGTGTGTGTGTGTGTGTGTGTGTGTGTGTGTGTGTGTGTGGTGGTTTTATTGCATTTAATTTTTATCAGTTTATTTATGGGGAGCTTACATCTTACACAGTCCACAGATAGAGGTCAGAGGACAAATATCAAGAGCTGGTTCTATGCTTTCAGCCTGTGGTCCCCTGGAACTGAACTCAGGCAGGCATCTCCTCAATCCTACACTTCAAAACAAAACAAAGCAAAACAAAAAGCTTTTGTGGCGCTAGGACCACAACCTGTCCCTCACTCATGGTCACTGGATGCTGAGATTTGAACTCAGGTTCATGGGAGCCACGAGCTGGGCACACTCCATTTCTGGGACTCAGGATGGCAGGGAGCTGTCCAGTGCTGACCGCAGCGGGCCTTCAGGGAAGGGTGCGGTCGGTGGGGACCAGGCGGCGACTCAGTCCTCTTCCGCTCTTTCCTGAGTAAAGTGGGGAAACTGAGGCCTGAAACGCAACCTCGGCCAGAGCAGGCCCACGGGTGGGGCAGGGCGAGAACAGACAGCGGCTGAGCCTGGTGATCAGCTGAGCCGTGGTCTGGGCGCAGGACAAGGCTCCTCCCCGCTTTGGACCGTCCGGGTCACACCGGCGGAACTGAGCCTCTCTCTACTTTACGCCCCGATCTGATCCTTCTAAGACTCACTATAATACTCACCATTATAGAGAGCCTTCCCCATTTTCAGCAGAAGGCCTGGGGTCGAGGCCCGGGAAAAGTCGGGATGGGTCTCAGGGATGGAGCTGGGCGGGGCTCAGAGAAAAGTCGGGGGCGGAGCCCAGGGGAGACCTGGGGGGGAAGCTTGGGACGGGGCCCAGGGAAAGTATGGGGAGGGTCTCAGAGATAAGTCGAGGCTGGGGCTCAGGGAAGGGCCTTAGTGTTAGGAATATTTCCTAAGCGAGCTCTCTGACGACGCAAAAATTCCCAATCAAGCCAAATCAAAACAAGCCGAATTAAGAAATATCCAGGTTTAATGGGAGATCTGCGCTCTCGGGTGGCCCCGAGGGGGAAACGGGAAGCGACCCACGGGAGGAAGAAAGGGGGACCACGTGTTCTTCTTTTGGGGGATCACTTAAGTACCCTGGGGAGTGGTCCTGACCCCACCCCCAGGGAGGGGTCAGGACCTGGCCTGCTGAGATAGATGCCAGGGACCGAGGCCTAGGCTCCCAACCTAACACTTGGGACCGGGCTCAGGTTCTGTATTTTATTATGGAAAAACTATTTGGGGATTTTTTGTGCCTTCCAGAGCCTTGTATACACTAGACGCGCAACGCCCCCTAGGGTGCTCCTTGGCGGGTGTGGCTGCTTTGGTCATGCACTCTCCGGGTTGCTGGGAATGGAGTCAGAGCTGGGAGTGTGCTCACCAGAGCTCCTGGTTTGGAGATGGAGATGGTGAGAGGAAGCGTGAATTCAAGTGTGATCAGGGCTTAGGACGAGTGAGAACTCCTTCGCCAATCTTAGGAGAGACCTGAGTCAAACAGCACCGAGCAGACCTGGGCTGGCAGAGCTTCAGGAAACGTGTGAGCCCTGCTGTTGGAGGGGCCTGGCCAGAGGTCCGGTCCTCAGCCGCAAGGGGAAAACAATCAGGGAGTTTCTAAGAGGTGCTGACCAGGTCTAACCCAGCTACAGGAGGGGTGAGGCCAGAGGCAGCTGGGTCTAGGTAGGGAGCAGCCTGGGGCGGGGAGCAGCCTGGGCTGGGGAGCAGCCACGGGTAGGGAGCAGCCTGAGGTGGGGAGCAGCCTGGGGTGGGAACAGGCTCAGGTGGGAACAGCTTAGGGAGGGAACAGGCTCAGGTGGGAACAGCCTAGGGAGGGAACAGGCTAAGGTGGGAACAGGCTTAGGTGAGAACAACAGCCTGGGGTGGGAACAGGCTCAGGTGGGAACAGCCTGGGAAGGGAACAGCCTGGGTTGAACTTGTCATCTGAGTCCCTGTGTGCTGGTCCTGTCTTGGAATCTATAGACCTTATCACAAGATTCACCCAGAGCCTGTTGCTTCCTTGTTCCTAACCTTCCCAGGATTTTCAGCCCCAGTAGAAAATCCACACCCTCCCACACAGCTCCCAAAGCCCTGTATCCTCATCTCTCCTTCCCAGGGCCTGCTCCTGCCCCCTTTCCCCCCACCACAGCCCCCACGACTCACTCCTCCCCCCCCCCAGCCTC
>NW_026068160.1:541753-546838 GCF_014885135.2 Alexandromys fortis
GATTTTCGAGACAGGGTTTCTCTGTGACTTTGTAGCCTGACCTGGAACTAGCTCTTGTAGACCAGGCTGGCCTTGAACTCACCGAGATCTGCCTGCCTCTGCCTCTCAAGTGCTGGGATTAAAGGCGTGCGCTTACTGCCCGGCAATAATTGTGATGTTTTAAAGAGGCTGAGCATGGTGGCATGAGATGCCACCGCAGAGGGGAAGAAGCAAGCAGATGTTGGTGAATTTGAGGTTAGCCTGGTCTACACAGCAAGTACGCTGGAAGAGCCTGTCTCAAAAATAAATAGATGCTTTAGCTAACGTCAAAGGCTATCTGGCCAGCACCTGGCCAGCCTCAGACTCTTGGGGCTGCCTGCCCTTCTGAATTCCACAGAAAATCTTCCCATCTTCCCTCCAGCTTTCCCCGAGAAGCTGACTACAGCCTGTGATCTCAGTGCCTCAATGCAAGAGGTAGAGGCACGGGGAGACCAGGAGGTCAAGGTCTTCTTTGGTTACATTGAAAGTCTGAGGCTAGCCTGGGCAACAAGAGACCCTGTCTCACTGGGGAAACACACACAATGAACAATAAATCTAAAACAATGAAGGTGGGTCTGGAAAGATGGCTTAGTGGTTAAGAGCACTGGCCTCTCTTCTACAGTTCCCAGCACCACATGTAGGCTCACACCATCTGTAAACTCCCACTTCAGGGGATCTAACACCCTCTCCTGTCCTCAGGAGGCACTGCGGCAGGACCTCTATATACATGAAATTAAAAAAAAAATGAAAACTATCTTGCATTCGGGCTGTGGGTTTGGTTCAGTGGTTCCCCAGAATCCCGGGTAGTCCCCGCTCCATGAACTCATGGAGCAACTCTGGGCCTTCCAGAGCAGGAACCTGATGGAGGTGGGTCTTGTATCTTATCTGTTGCTTTCATTGGTTAACTAATAAAGAAACTGCCTAGGCCCCTTGATAGGCCAACCCTTACGTGGGTGGAATAAACAGAACTGAATGCTGGGAGAAAGAAGCTAAGTCAAGGAGTCGCCATGGTTCTCCCACTCCAGACAGACGCAGGTTAAGATCTTTCCTGGTAAGCGCACCTCATGGTGCTGCATAGATTATTAGAAATGGGTTAAGAGGCTGAAACTAATGGGCCAGGCAGTGTTTAAAAGAATACAGTTTCTGTGTAATTATTTCGGGGCATAAGCTAGCCATGCGGGTGGCCGGGTGCCTGGGATGCAGCCTCGCTGCTCCTATCACTACAGGAACCTCAGGTCCCGGTTCCCCCATGAGCCCAGACCAACCAAGGCTCTCACCTCACCCAGCAGGAAGGACGGTGCATGCCACTCAGCCTCATGATGTAGGCTTCTCTAGATGGGGGAGGGGTCAGTAAGACCCTGACCCTGGCAGCCAGCTTGCCAGGACATACACGCACCCTGGAGCCTAAAGCCACACCAGCACAGGCAGCCAGGCAACACTGCTCGAAGAGATTGTGCAGACATCCAGCCTTCCCCTTGGCACCCTTCCCGGACAGCCCTAGGGGCTAGAAACCCTGGTGCCAGATCAGCTTCCCCAGATAGAAGACTCTGTCACGCTGACACGGATCTGGTACTCACCGCAAGCTGCCCTTGTGAGGACCTGCGGCACGTGTGTGTTCTGTGACTGCCTCAGGAGCAGAGGACAGACCTGTCCCAGTAGACCCAAGCTGAGCCAGGTGGCACACTCAGGACTGGAGGAGGGGGTTGGGCAGGGTGACCACAAGGGCCGGAAGTTGTGTGAGCACCCACGTGTGACCAAGTGTGTGATCCCGAGTGTGACCCCGGGAAGCAGAGACAGAGTTGGAGGGAGGCGTGGTAAGTGGCCAGGCAGAAGGTTGATGGAGGATGGAAATAGCCCGGAGTCGGCATTTCAGAGGTACCAATCAAGGCCCTCAAGGCTCTGAGAGAGCTGTTCCGCTCTGCTGTGCTGCTCTCTCAGGTCAAACTTTATCCACAGGCTAGAGCTGCAGTTGGAAGTGGGGAACCCAGAGAGCTGGGGTTGGAAGGGGGACTGTGGCCTGGGTCACTTTGATCTGTGCCTCTGAACCAAGTTAATATTTCACCCTAGCCTCCCGCAGACTGGCCATGAGGTCTCCCTCGAGCTACTCCAGCAGTCGTCAGTGAGCAGCCTATCGGGTGGGGGTCGGGGGAATTTTCTTCCTTACGCTGATTAAGGACCTCGCCCACAGCGCAAGGGCAGGCCCTAAATCTTCTGCCAAAGACACCAGTGGTGTGTTGGAAAAGCTGGCTGCCTGGAGGGTACCCACCACGAGCTGGAGCCCCTGCAGGGCGGGGCGCCCGACCTGCTTGCAATCTGTTGGCACTTCCTGCCCCAAGGAGGCTTGAGGCTCGCTGTTAAATTCATCTTCTTCCAATTATCAGGAGCCCCTCCTCCCTTCACAGCTACATAGGCCTTGTGCTCTTCAATGTTAAACAAGTCCATGCGTCTCCTACCACAGGGCCTTTGCTGGAGCTATGTGAGCATCTTAAAGTGATGTGGGTTTGTGGCTTTCCCCAGTCTGCTTCCCATTAGGTTTAGGTCATCTATGTCCTTAGAGAGTGGCCACACAAGGATGCCTTCTGCCCTGCGGTCCCATCTAAGTGCTCCTCCACCCTCCAGCCATCACCCCCAGGAGTGCAGACACAGGGTCACCTGTAGGACTGTGGCATATGGTGCATAGGCGCTAATTACTATTGGTTGCGTGGACGCACGGCCCAGGAAGCATCTATGAGCACTAAGGACTTTATTTAGTTTATATTTATTTTTTAAATGTGTTCTGCCGGACGGTGGTGGCGCATGCCTTTAATCCCAGCACTCGGGAGGCAGAGGCAAGCGGATCTCTGTGAGTTCGAGATCAGCCTGGTCTACAAGAGCTAGTTCCAGGGCAGGCTCCAAAACCACAGAGAAACCCTGTCTCGAAAAACAAAAACAAACAAACAAAAAAATGTGTTCTGCCTGCATGTATGCCTGTGTATCTATCACCGGCGAGTCTGGTGACCGCAGAAGCTGAAAGGATGTCAGATCCCCCGGAACTAGAGTCACAGGTGGTTGTGAGCTGCCATGTGGGTGCTGGGAACCCCGCTCCTCTGCACAAGAGTCAGTGCTCCTAACCACTGAGCCATCTCTCCAGCTCCCCAATTTTTTTCTTTTATTAAGACAGAGACTCATGTAGCCCAGGCTGGCCTCAAACCCCCTATGTAGCCTAGGGTAGACTTGAACACCTGACCCTGCTGTTTCTACCTCCCAAGTCCTGGAGTGATGGGTATACCCCATCACCCCTGGATTGACTTGATCTTTGAGTTGAGGACTAGATGTGTTGGCCAAACTGTCCTGAAACTCCTTGGCTCAAGCCATTCTCCTGCCGCAGGCTCTTCCCCAGGTCAGTGCAGTGGGGACTTTCCCCCACTGCTTTTCCCAGGTGTTAGCCCCACCCCATCTCCAGGCCTCTGAGAGTCAGGACTGTAGGTGGTCAGCAAATGGCAGCCTCTGGCTCACACTGCCCTAGAAAAGGAACAGGCAAGGGTTAGCATTGAGCAGCACAGGGCTTCCCTGAGGTGAATGTCTAATGAGAAGCCGCCCGACCCAGAGGGCACCTGTCTCACCATGGATACTGTGTCCAGATTCTGAAAAGCTGCTGCTTCTCGGTTACAGTGTCTCACAGCAGTGAGCACAGAGCCCACCAGCAAGACAGACACAAGCAGACAGACAGCGATCACCACGCCCGGGTTCCTGTGTGCTGTGGGGATCCACAGGCTGTCTGCATCTGGGGAGAGGAAAGGGTCAGCCCTGGCCGAAGCCATGCCCTCAGCCCCTCGCTGGGGGATTCCTGGCGGGGGGCTCCACTCCTGAGGTACACGCCAGGGCCTGTGCTATTACTCTATAAATAAATATATAATTTCATGTGGGGTGTTCTTTTTCTTCTTTCTTTCTTTTTTGAGACAGGGTTTCTCTGTGTATCAGTCCTGGCTGTCCTGGAACTAGCTCTTGTAGATCAGGCTGGCCTCAAACTCACTGAGATCCTCCTGCCTCTGTCTCCCAAGTGTTGGGATTAAAGGCACACACCATCTCCATCTGGCTTGTTTTTCTTTTTTTAAGATGGTACCCACCATGTGGCCCAGGTTGCTCTCAAACTTGAGATGATCCTTCTGCCGCCTTCTCCTGGTGTTAGGAAACAGGACTGGGCCACCGCAGGCAGCTACAACTAGACAGTGCAACCTATCTTTCTTGCAATAGCTGTGACCTCAGGAGCCAGCACACACTAGTGAGTTAATAAGAGCACAAACAGGCTGAAGAGATGGCTCAGAGGTCCAGAGTCCTGAGTTCAATTCCCAGAAACCACATGGTGGCTCACAACCATCTGTAATGAGACCTGGTGCCCTCTTCTGGCCTGCAGGCATACATGGAGGCAGAACACTGAATACTATGGACCCACACACTCCCAGGTCTGTGTCGCCCCCTGATGACTGGTGCCAGAATTGCGGCCAGGTTCCAGTCCTGTGCCCTGTGTCCATCCCGTCCCCCCCTCTCCCCCTACCTTCCACTCACCCTGGCTGGGGCTGGACACGGTAGGTGAACCTTGTGGAAGCAAGCTTGTGAATTGGGATATGGTGGACGGCTCAGAACCTGGGGAGCCAGAGCTGGGGAGAGAGGCTGTTTCTGGTTCTGGGGAGGCTGAGCCTGAGTTTGCTCCTGTGGAACTGGAGTCTGGAGTGGATGTCACTTTCACACTCAGGGAGGTGGAGGAGACAGTCGTGGACTCTGGACTTGGGGTGGAGGAGACAGTCATGGACTCTGGACTTGGGGTGGAGGAGACAGTCGTGGACTCTGACCTTGTGGTGGAGGAGACAGATATGGACTCTGGACTTGGGGTGAAGGAGACAGTCGTGGACTCTGAACTTGTGGTGGAGGAGACAGTCGTGGACTCTGAACTTGTGGTGGAGGAGACAGTCGTGGACTCTGAACTTGGGGTGGAGGAGACAGATGTGGACTCTGAACTTGTGGTGGAGGAGACAGTCGTGGACTCTGGACTTGTGGTGGAGGAGACAGTCGTGGACTCTGAACTTGTGG